>NC_137457.1:11296070-11712246 GCF_964235325.1 Thermobia domestica | reverse complement strand
ATGAACAATAAAATTTGCTCCAATATTTTTTCTCGTTAATTTTCTTTACCTGAAAAAATGGAAAGCTATAATGAAAAAATAACTCTGTTTCCTTTCACAAAAGTGGCTACTAAATCATGTTAAGTTTATGTTACACAAATTAGTGTAAGAGAAATTTCTACTTCTTGAAAAATACAGACTTCTAAGTAGGAAGTGATACTAAAGATCTTTAATCCCTTGATAAACTTATTGATAGTTTTAATTAACTTCATTCACTGATATATGTATTTAACTGATATGCTTGGGTTGTTATATGAAAATTTAAAATGGTTAATGATTTTACCAAACAATTTAATATTAATTGTAGAGACAAGAAATAAATTGATCATTTTATTGTTATTTATCAGTAGCTGCCACTTCTTTAAAATTATCGAACCAAATGAACAAAAGTATATTTATTAGTCCTGTAAATTAATGATATTTACCCTTTACACTTATACTTCAACTACAGGAAATTCCTTTAAGAGTTGGAAGTTTAAGGAATTGAAGCGAGAGACGTGAAACTAAACAATGCAACAAAGATTGTTCTAAAGAAGTGCCAAAGAGTTTTTTGTCAACAATTGATGGACAATTTAAATTTATAGCTACAATGTATTTATGCCATACAATTATGACAAATTTTATACTTCTGTCTCTCTCTTTTTAATTATGACAATATTTTATTTTTTACATAATATAAATTTAAAATTATAAAATGAGAAACAAGTTTTGACTTACAGTATGGAGAGTATTGTCACATAATATAAATTTAAAATGTAGAATGTAATGATATTTACAACAAATATACGTATTGTTAAAAAATAAACGCAAAATACTGAAAGAACAATTGGATACACATATGCTTGCAGTATTCTGTTTAAAATCCTGCTCTGAGAATATCTGATTTGCTAAGACGATCTCCGTTCTAAAACTGTCTTATAACACTGCATGAGGATTCAATGGCAGAATTTTAAATCACATTTCACCGAAAATGAAAATTACTTCATTATCATAAAACTTATATCATGAGCAGAGATACGAAATGACTTCATTAATTACACATCACTTTAGTACTTCAAAGAAAACATTGAAACATGTAGAAAATTCCAGATTTTAAAAGGTTAGTTTAAGAAATATTTTAACGTAACTCTCAAATAGAAAATAAGGAAATACTTTACCAATTGCCAACATATTATTGTAAGAACATACTGCCAATTCTTCTGGAGTTATATAACAAAAGTAAATACTGTATTTCTCAAAACAATTACCAAAAGTGTGGCTAATCAATATGATAATAAAGAATTTAGCTTGTTGAATGAGTATTCGTGATCTTAGTAAAACTAAACATAATTTTCGTGAATGATATGTATAGTTGTATTAGGAAGGTTTTTAAAGTGAGAGATTCAATAGTTTATGATCTAGAGGACTTAAATATCCACTATTTGATGGATCGTTTTATAGAGATGTATTGCATGCTATGACATTACTAAATACTGTTTAATAGACAAAATCATATGCAATGAAAGAAAGTACACGCAGAATAATTTCGATCACTGAAAAGAATATCATCTTCTTAGGTTTCCTATCCATCGCTACTGTATATGTAAATTTAAAGTAAAGAAAGGAGCTTGATAGTTTATTTTACCCTCCTCTCCTAAGTAATATGCTTCATGAACTCTTTTCTCATATACAATTTTAATATTTAATACTACCTTGTTTCAACTTAGATTTCGATTTTAGAAGGGGTATAAATAGAATAATATCAAACTCATTATCTTGATATAGCACTAAATATTATCAAACAAGACAACAATTTTCTTTATATATCTGCATATATTTAAATGACTGGACATTTAGAGTTCTTCCTATAAATTATTACACTGAAATAAATGATTTAATTATAATTATTAATATGCACAGAAGAGTGACACATTTAATATAGGATTGGAAAAAAATATGAGACATTTTCGTAATGGCAGAACTATCATATTTGTGATGTTACGAAGTGTAAGTACTATATAGGTAACCAAACAAAGTCTCAAAAAAGCAAGAAGAACAAGAGAACCAAATGATATGCTTATTATTTCTATACTATTTATATATATTCAAATCAATATGTTATTTATTTTCATGAAATGTGGGACATACAGCAACATCATAAATTAAACCTTTATTACTAACATCATAGAACACTGAGTTTTCCATGCTATGCACTTATTGAAAATATGCTTTCCGAATAAAGACAATACTAGATCTTCCTCGGCAAAATTGTATAGTAGGCGATGTTGTTATCGGCTATAATCTAATCATTTCACCAGTTGATAATAGAACTAATGGATTCAAAAGATATTAACTTGTGGTAGATATCAGTTATTTTTAAATTACATATTCAGTAAAGTGGAAATGTAATTTAAAAATGAAATGATTTCATCTTAGTCACATAATCATCCCCAACAATCACATATCGAGAAATTAAAATTATGTTGAGTTTGCTAAATGTGTACAAATGCAGTACTCGTAGTGGTTTCAAGGTATTCCTGGATAAATGGATTAGTGATAACACAGAATTTCAAAAAGAAAGAAAGCAAACGCCATAAACTAATAATAAATCCTAGAATAATCTGCATGATTGGATATCTTCGCTGTAATGTATTGAAATCAAAAAAGCTTTTAATTCAGAAGTAGTTTTTCATTAAGCATCAAAATATTTCCTACTAAGCTATACATTTATTCCATTGGTATTTAACCTTCTCTGGAGGCAAAAGTAAATACTTTGACTTTCCAAATTGATAAAAACTTCTATTAGCCCGAGTATAGAACAGCACACAAAAATAGTACAATCAACAAAAGTAAAATATCAACTCACAAGAATGCTAATGAAATAATTCGTCATTTGGAAGTATATTCAGTAAAAATATTGACAAATTATTCATGACAATAACAAAGACAGTGATTATGGCATTTTTAATAACGATGTTTTCAGAGCAACAATGACTATCAATCTATTTTATTTTGAGCATTGCAACTTTTAGTTCCGTTTATTGTACGTAGGTCAAATATCTGTACCTTCAGCAAATTTAAAACTGAATTTGTAATATAATATGCATGTTGACTCATATATTTTGTAATCAATATATAGGAGTATTTCACCAATTATAAAATCATGTTCAGTTACATGCATCTATTACAGTAAATATTCATCTTTCCACAAAACGAGCTGTACACTGAATAAAAGAGTGTATTACTAATGAATGGTATGGTGATTAAATTTGACATCTGTTATATATCATATGTGATTTTAAAACGTAAGTTTTCGTATTATCATTTTAAGAACAAAGGTCTACATCATCATTTGTGGTCATTATTCATATCTTTATGCATCCTATAGAGTTGAAGGAAATATTACATTGTTCTATTCAACTGTTCTCACCCATATGTACCATCGGTAATAGACATATAAAGTATATGTTTATAGAAATAATTAATTGATTTTAATATTCAATTTTAAATAAAAAAGCACATTTATCCCGTTCTCCAATATTTTGTTCTCTTATTTCAGAAGACAAGAAAACGACGTAGTATACCATCTTAGGAACATGAAGCACGGAATGTTCATATGAGTCCGCGGACTCATGATTACCGTCATCATTAGCAGCCATCGAAACAGGGCCATTATCGTTAAGAGAAACTATTATCGGAGAAGTTATATTTCATAATTTAAAAAAAATAACAGTGGAAAATAAAACACCTAATTAGTGGAAAGTAAAACTGTGGATGTAATTTGATGTGAGGGTAGAATATTTATACACATATTACACTGTAGAACGTATCTTTCTTTACAACACTCTTCATAGAAAATGAATGTATTTACAGTATATCATCTTATCTCAAGAGCTTAATTCAGAGCAGTAATCATTAAATGAACTACATAAATATTGTTATTATAGCATTAAAATATTCATGTAAACATTATAAATACTATTAAATTAAATAAAATAACAATAACAACTAATTCAAATTCTTTGTTAACTTTTTTAAAAAAAACAAGCAAATGAATTCGTGAATTCGTGAACATGTGAATTAATTCGTATTTGCAAAATACTCTTCTTTCGAATACCAGTCGTTCATTATCAATGTGAACGCCACCACATGCACAACACGTATATCTCTGAAATAAATGCCCATTGCAATTAGAAAATATTATACTAGATATTAACATTATGGATAGCTTTCAAAATAGTTCTGAGTATCTCTTTTCACCTAACATCTTTAGAACCCATAACTTGCTTCTTTCCTCCAGTCGAAATTTGGCCTCACTATGGATTTTTCTACTTCTTGTATATATATATATATATATATATATATATATATATATATATATATATATATATGTACTAATTTATATACTGGGAACTAGAAGTTAGGAGCTAGTAATACACTCACCTTACTTAGTGCACATATACAGGGTATTCTGTGACCGTTAGGGCTATTTGCTTGACGGTACCGCCCACATAGGCAACCGACCCGTAGTTTCTCCATCTTGAGCTATTATCTTGATGCATGAAGTGCACCATCAAATGAAAACCTCACATTTAGTTCGCGAAATGCAAAGTAACCTTTATTCTCTAAGGCACTGGAATATGCCCACTCCACAGCCAGATCCAATTCTTAAGTGTCTATCAGCAGCCTTTTGGTGGAGTCTGTCTTGCTACCAAATTAATGCTTAGCATACTCTGCAAGCATGGTACTCGAGGCAAGGCAAGCTCAATCCTGTCCATGATCTTGTTAACCAGATTCCTGGAATGAGCTCGCACAGGCTACCGTGTTCCAAGGTTGACCACAGTCTGACACATTCCAATCAAATCTCGGGATCCTCAGACATGTCAAAGGGGGCTTATTCATACTCGGCCCTGCATAACTCTATCGTTCTTTAGCTATTTCTTTCGGCGTAAGGTATCGAAGACATGCAAAGATATTCCATTATTTCATTCCGGATCAAATGGTACGTGTTAATTCATCTTTTGAATGTAATTCCATACCTTATCCTGCAGAATTTCCTCCCGTTTACTGGGATTAGAAACCATTACTCAGATATCTTGGATGGTAACCTTTCCCCAGTTACTATTTGCTCACCCACAGAGAACATTTTAATCTCCCTGTATGATCGTCCAAGAATGTTTCCTCTAATTACGTTAGAGGTACATGGTACATTATCAGAGCAAATGACTGGTATAAACTGTCTATTTTCCAAGACGTGATCATTTGTGAGAAGAGATACCCGTTGGTAAGCACGTCCAAGCTATAAAGGACTACCTCTATTTTACAAGTTGACATATCACAAAAATGCTGAGACACTCGTCATCTCATCCTAAACCTAATGGTACAGGGAGAAGGACCATGACACTCAATTCTTCCCACTTACTTTATAATGTAAAGTTATGTTCTGTTCGTCAACACATTTATGTAGACTAGACAGTCCTGTATATATGTCATTGCATTTGGACGTTAGTACGAAGAATGTCTAACCACAGTAGAAATGTTCATGGACAACTTTACTCAACGTCTGTCAATTTATCGCACCATGTTGCACACATGTTGATTTCTCATAAAATAAACCAGTTTATTCTAATCGAAACACACTTTTTGATTAATTATTAAGTTTTTGTTATTCATCACCCCTCCAACAATTTTCGAAGTGAAATTTCATTATGCAATTACAAAAGATTTAATAAATCAATTTCCAGTTATCCCGTTCTCTCAAATTTAATTCTACACCAAGCACCATTCATTTCGAAATGCGAAAATCTGGAACAAAGAATTGCTAGTGCGATCCAATATAGATTAAATTGATTTTCGAAATATTTACACCATATTTTACTTGCAAATATACTCACAAAAAGGAATGTTTCAGAGATGCCTTTTCGGAAGCAATAGTGGTCAGTTACATGTTACTTTTATAAACATCTAGCCGAAAATGATGTCATCACTACAGATTAACATCAGCGGACTCATAAAAGAGAACAAAATAAAAGATCAAAATTATATTTGTTTGTACATGTCCGCTGCATAGTTGTGACAACTCCAATTCAATGAATTCCAGATTATATATGTTACGTCAAAATAAATGTGCCTTTATCGCATTATAAATTATACCTGACCACTATTTTGGTGAAGTTTTTGTAAATGAAAAAACACTTTTCTCTTCTTGCAATGTCACACTGTCATTTCTTCCAGATTCTCTTGTTGTTATTGACAGTATATGCACCTGTATGAACACCAACGCAAAACTTTTAATTTCGTAGAAGATACTTTAATATATTCATAGTTGTCGCCATCTTTGATTATATCTTGCCAGCACTAGTCCTACCTTTATGCGTATGGATATCCCATTACGTCATGTTACATCATTACAACATGACTCAGCCATCAAGTAAATCCCCCTCCTCCATCCTACTACTGGACAATAGTTCTCTGTATAATATTGCTCACTCAGCGTAGTTTGATCTGATCAAATGTAAGCTTCAAACAGTCAAGGTCAAATCACGTGAAATGTTCTAGATCTACTCCCACTTCACAGATGGTTAGGCTCATAATGTAACATATTTCAATTTTATGCTAATGATGTTATAGTAGCATAGAAAATAGCAAAATACATAAAATCGTGATTACTAACACGCAAACACCAAAAGTAACACTGAAAATGAAAGGAAGTAAATGAAATTTTAAATCGTCGATCATGGAGAAATAAAATGGTATATTTCTTGTTTACAACTTCTTCTTGTTAATATAAATTTCTTTCAAGTAACACTTAATATGTTAGGTATATAATTAAACCTATTTTGAAAGTCATATAATGAATTGATTAAAAGTTTACAAGTTACAAAGAAGTGAGATATAATCAGTATCACAGCATTAATTGTAATTTTTCATAGTTTACACTGCTAACAAGACGTTATATAGCATTTCGCAAAGTAAGGCTTCATATCTATAATAAAAGGTCACAAAATGGTTGTCAAATGACTTCTATCATTACTTGTGCCAAAGTTAACAGAAATCCAAAAGTCGTATCGAATTTATCATAAAAAAGAAGTTTTTTAAGCGATCTTTAACATTATATTTCTAATAATATTTAAATGTTTTGATTTTGTTAAAAAGTATGTAAATTTATTGGTTATGTAATACAGTCATATAAAATGATAAATTTCAATCAATTTAATTTCTCATTAATTAGAGGTAATGAAAGTAAATTGTTTACCGAAATACGTACACGAACAACAAAGTTCTGAATAAATCATAAAATTTTGCATAAAATTCGACTACATCTTGCTTTAATATTTCATTGTAAATATCATCTCGTTGTTTTATTCACAAATAATTGGTTAATGAGCATCGTGAATAAATATGATACAATGCAGAGCGTTATATATTTTTTCAATATATATAATCATTTTATACTATACCATGAGTTGATTTCTAAACTTACGATTCGTAGCTGAATATTCTCTTGATGTCAAAAAACAAAATATTTAATATGTTCTCGGTTACTGCCATAATAAGCGATTTATTTTGAATATTAATGAATTACTCTCTTAATGGAGTCCTAAACGTTTTTTCTTTACCATTCGTTCTGGTATTATTCTTTATTAATGCAAATTATATAAGATCAATCTCGAAAAATAAGATTCATCTCTAGAAAAGTAAGTGTACTTTTCAAAAAAGAAATATTCTATTATTTATATGAGAAGATATTCCAAAAGTTTGTTACACTTCCGAATTAAAACTCATTTCCCTTATGTTTTGTTCCACCTCTTAGAAAATACGAAAAATGAAGTTTGTATACTGCTTATAATAATATTTTATTTTCTCGTTGTTGAGTTTAGCGAAAAGAAGAAGTTGCATTTTAACTGTGTATTTCAAAGGCCCCTTGTTTCATGTAATACTAATTTTTATCCCAGAAAATTGTTTTGTCAGTTCTAGCCGTTTCACTTTTTAACATAGTATCTAAGCATATGCAATATTTCAGAGTATATAAATCCACATTATTATTAAGTGAAAATGTCTCATTATTTGGTCCAGATTTTTGTCCCTAAATTTTAGTTATGTTTTAGTTTTGTTTCTGAAATATTTATAGTAAGATAAAACTCTTACTAGTTATGTAAATGCAATATGAGAATGTTTTAAGAGATAAGTGAATATCTCAATAAACATGCTGTGCTTTAAGATGCTAACCACATAAAATGAGTTTCTGCATGTTTATCATTTTCATTTATAACTTAATTTGTAATGATTTTACGATTTGTCATTAATATTGTTTGATATAAATGTAAGATATTTTCGAGGATTTCTAATGAATACTCTTCACGTAAATGTACACTAAAAATTCATAAAATTATTGAAGATGTTTGACAAAACATTTGAAAATCGCTTTGATTAAATTATTATTTCTTATGAATTCATTTCGAATTCTCCTTATAAACACGAATTTAATTTAGTAAAAATAAGGTTTGAAAATTTTAATATGGTGTCAATCTGGTAAGGTGAAAACTTTAATATATTTTTATTATTTTCTATTACATATATATAAGAATTTTATGATTTATTATTTACCATGTTCAATAATTGAGTTTAGGCATTTTTACATAAATATATGTTGACTTTGGTCATAAATATATCAAAGTTTATACCAATACAGTAATAATTATACTGACTTTCTTAATTTGCTCCCTTTGAGTAAATTGTTTGTAACATTTTGTTATGAGAATTAATGTTATAAGTATTGTAGTTATACACTAATTCTATTCCACTAGACATCTATAGTCCAAGTTGAGCATATACAAACTTATTGGAAAGATTTACAAAAGTTTTACAAAGTTATATCTGTCCCACGTTTGAGAGGATGTCTTGTAGGTAGATGCTTCTCGGTCTTTGATTTTTAATTAGTAAAATTTTAGAATTTAATATTTTATTATTAATATTTCTATATAGTACTCTTCTTAAAAAATATATTTAATTTGCGTACTTTACTGCCAGTAAAAAACATTTCATAACATGTTATGCTATAACATGTTTTATAACATTGTTGATGTGAAATGAGACTTGGCTTTTTTTTTCTTTTTTTTGGCGTTCTATACTTACATATTTTCTTATAGAATTCTGAATTGTGAAATAGTAGTTAAAAACTTCTTTTCTTGATTTGAAACCCATAATTTAAGATTTACTAGTCAATGATACTAAGCAAATCACCAGGAAATGAATTTAGTTTCATTGTATGACTTCGTGAAGTTAGACACAGGACGTTCTGTAGATTT
This sequence comes from Thermobia domestica, assembly GCF_964235325.1. NCBI lineage: Eukaryota > Metazoa > Arthropoda > Insecta > Zygentoma > Lepismatidae > Thermobia > Thermobia domestica. The sequence goes on along the minus strand of NC_137457.1, from coordinate 11,702,920 downwards.
ATACTTTTCTTGATTTTATGTTTGAGAGACTTTGTTTATGTAGGAGAGATCAAAGTGTATTGCATATTTTTTCAACTTTATTACAATTATAAAATGAATATTTATTAGTTACATTTATAAATTGGTTTTCGCATAATGTGTAAGTTAATTGAGAAATACTACGCATAAGCTGACACTTTCCTATGTTCATTTCTTTTCCTTAAACACGAGAATGAAATAAAACGAATAAATAAAACCTTTTAAGTATGATATATTTTGTAATCAAGATGTTAAGCATATTGCTAACTTCAATGTTCTAAGTTAGCGATGTTCCAAATATTGTATGCAAGTGATTTACGTATAATTTTACGTAAACGGTAACATGAACATTACGTTTGCCGTAAGCCTTCTAGATCATTGGAATTTTAGATATTTACTAGCGTTTTTTAACAAAACATTTTGCAAAAAGGAATATTTTAAATTCTTTTCAAGTTTGACACTACTTCATAGAAATACGTGAGTTTAGTGTCTTGACCAAAGGATAGTTTCAAAGTGCATTGATATATTGGTCTTTCTTTTATAAAGCACTTCTTACTGTTATAAAACATTTGCTTATTTACTTTTACCCACCAAAATTTGATTGTTTACGAATATGAGATGTTCTAATGCTCTCGTTTTGTAATACTGAATATATTATTTGTGACTGTGGGTGGTACAGCGTAAGAAGTGCCATATTATAATTTACCACGATATATATATGTACGCTTCAGTTAAAACGCAATTTTCCTCAATATGGACACACGAAAACCGGAAAAATGTGGATGAAAGAGTTACCTTGGTGTAATGAGCTGAAACGCGACAGTGCTTTGAGGATTCCAGATGAGCAGAAAGCTGATGGTAAACTTAATTGAGCTGGTAGACAAGTGCCAAGGAAAAAAACTAAACATTTAATGTTGTATAGTAGATACAAGTGTATATTACACGGATGAGCTGGCAGGAATGCAATCGAATGCTTAGTTAATAAAGAAGAATACTATGGCCCTTGGTGAACTGGTCCCAGTACCGCAACTAGTGTAGGCAGAACTGGTATAGGCAATGAGAGAAAGTTCTACGAATTTAGTCATTCACTGAACTGGTGGATAGATATGAAATGAAGTATGAAAAGTGTATTGAACTTTATACCAGCTGAAGGGTATTCTGAATTTTTTACACCCATTTATAAAGATAACCATGAACGTTCTGTCGCATTTTCGGCCATGGCTTCGATGGTGGTAGACCTTGGTGGGCAGTGAAGCGGAAAAGGCATTAGATTCATTTTGCACATCTAGTAAGGATTTGAACTGGCGTCCTCTAAGATGATTGTCCAAGGATTGGAACGATAATCGCACGTTGCAATGTCAGGGAAATATGTCTGTTGCAAACCTGTTTCACATCCAAAGTGCAGAATGGTGACCCGGGTCTTCCTTGCCACGTAGAGCTCAGAATTGTCCCGTAACAGGAGGACTCATTTTCGATTCAGAAGTGTTGGCTCCAGAGATTTGAGTTTTTTTTGAATACGGCTCAACTGCTGACAGTATACATTTGTATCGATATTCTGACAAGCTGGTAGCAGTTCTCGATGTATGATGCTACAAAACACACAAGAGGTGCAGTGTTGGTTTCGGCTGTTCTGGAACCGGTTCATGAGATGCTAACCAATGAGTACGTGGCTGGAACTTCGTACAGGACTCACTTCTCATCACATGTCAACATCATGTCAGAAATGGTTCATCTTCAGAGGAAACTGCATAGAAACTCAGGTGTTTTTCGCGTTGGCTTCTGGCCCGGAATCAAATCATGCGAGATCGATTGACCTAAATTGTAGTGCTTCCCAAGTTGATGCAGCTCATGCCGAATAATATCTCCACTCACAGTGAATTGTAGTCCCAGCTCCTCACATGTCTGGCCACTACTTGATGAACTGCTGTCAGAAGACTTTTATTGTATACTTGTGTTGTTTTTTGGTACGTGGTGCGTCTTGCAGTGCTTCGTCACCGACCTTGAACCTTTGAAACCAGTGCTGCACTTTCCGCGTACTCACGAAACCTCATCAAAGGTTTGGCATATTCTCCATCTATTTGAAGCGACGTTTGAATTTAATTTGAAATCGTACAGTATACATGCCTTTATGATGCTCTGTGGAGGTCCGATATTCACTCTGTCCTGACGCACGTTCATAGCGTAACTGAACTGCCGCCACCAGGTAGTATGTTAAATATACCCACAACAACAACTGACCTTTGCCTTATCTCCATTCGGATTCAACTCAGTTGAACACAGACAATTGAACACAGATCTCCACTAAAAGCTACAGACCTTCTTCGTTACTTTTATATATTGCTAATTGATTGATAAATGTAAATATCATCATCAAAATTAACATAAGACTTTCTTCTATTATTAAACAGAATCATAGCGCTTAATCATAATGGGATATTTATACAATAAATTCAACAAATACCGTATGAAAAGTTTCGTATTACAGTACCATGGTGCAGTCTATATATATGGTCGTAACTCCCAACCAAAGCAACAAATCATCTTTATGATAGATTTAATAAAATTCAAAACTTGAACAGTTACGATTTGATCAAGGATTTGCTTAGATCTGGAAAATAACTTTTGGCGTGCCAGCACGGTTGCTCAAAATGCAAAACTTGAAATTTTACACTTCAAATATAAGCAGATATATTGTGTATTTTACACAATGAGTGACTGTTCGTGGAACCACAATGACGTTTTTTCTCACTTTCACTCATAATGTACACTATTATAGTATAAATAAAAATTAATATAATAATAATAATAATAATAATAATAATAATAATAATAATAATAATAATAATAATAATAATAATAATAATTATTATTATTATTATTATTATTATTATTATTATTATTATTATTATTATTCTGCCTTTTGGCAATTCCTGAGGTTAATGAGGTTTTCTCTTAATTTCATGTTTTTCTGATTGAAAACATTTCTTCCATGCTTCTTGATTTTCAGCTTTCTCTTTTAGCTCCCAATGTTTTCTTCTATTTTTTATATCATCGATCACTCTGGCCTGTAAAGGCGCTATTCCGCGTTATATACTCATATATTTCGATTTTTCGATTTTGATGTCCATTCCATATATTTTCCCAGAGTCAACTAACTTATCCTATAGTCTTTCTTCTGTTCTATCTATAATAACCGTATCATTTGCATACCTGATCTCCTTAGTGATCTGCCTTCCAATCTTGAAATTTCCAATTCCCATTAATATTTCATTCATTAAACTTTCACAGTTAATGTTAAATAATTATAGCGAGATACTATATCCTTGTCTGACTCTTCTCCCAATCTTCATACTATTGGTTTCTCCGTCATTCAAGTGCAACTTGATTGGTTGTACTATGTATAGATTGTGTATTAGTCGTCAGTCTCTCCAGTTGACGTCAATTTCTTTACGTATTTGGAGAAGTTTCGTCTAATTGACTCTGTCTAAATCTTTTTGCCAGTCGGTGAAGCAAAAACACAACTCTGTTGATGCCATATCAAGAGCTAATTCTGAGATAATTCTCATCAACCCAATGATATTTCTGGTACGTTTTTCTTTTCGGAATCCAAATGAATCATGCTCCAACATCTCTTCTAGCTTACTTTCCAACCGGATGTTCAGTGTACCCGCCGCTGCACTTCTTTGCTTCCTTTTTCTTAAGTACTACAATCATTGTAATATGAAAGAAATCATTTGAACATTATCCAATCAGGTAGATCATGTTAATATGTGAAGTCAATACTTTCATTGCATTGTCTCTAATCCCTTGAGCTTATCTGCTAGTATGTCATCAAGTCAAGTGGTCTTCCTCCTTCGCATGTTCTTGGCTCGTACTATTATAGTTTTCAACATACTAGGACCTTTTCCTTCATCCTCTCCACCTCTTCCTGTGCTTCAATTGAAATATTTTTGGGGCGGTTCTTCTGGTCATACAGATCTTTTATATATTTTTCCCGAACTCTTTGATCCTCATTGACTACATGACCTTGTTCATCTTCGACTCCAAACATGTGTATGCACTTTTTAGCTTTCCCTCCTAATTCTTGTGCTTTCTGATGCGTCAAATCATATCTGGCGCACCGTTAAAGTTTCATTATGTTTCCACATATTTATTTCCCGTACTTTTTTTTGTCTTTGTCAATCTCTCTTCTCAATTCATTATTCAGCCTTTTGTATTTTTTGATGTCCGTAGTTTTTGCACTTCTGCGTTCTTCCATTATCCATGATTTACTCAATGCTCTTTAAATTTTCTCAATGTTCTTGTGGAGTGTTTCAACTATAGTCTGCTTAACTATTCCGCAACTATTTTCTGCATTATCTACCATATCGACAATTACACAGAATTTTTCTTTAATCACTTCTTTCACAGCACTGTCCATAATTTTTAATTGCTCAAAATTACACTTTCTATTTCTTCTGCCACTTTTTTTTAATTGTCTTTAACTAGGTTTGTTATCCGCCACTAGGAGGTTTGTACTTCCGCCGAATCAATATCCGCCCCCGGTAGTGTCTTCTCGTCCTGAGCACTACTCGTGAATTATTGTTTCACAAAATATAATCGATTTGGTATCGTTTCCTATCTCCTGGCCATTTTGATGTGTACAGCTTCGTTTCTCTTTCCTTAAACCACGTGTTCGTCACCATCATATCATGTTGCCTACAGAAGTCGATAAGCATTTGGCCTGTTCGTTTCTTCTACCTAGTCCAAATGGTTCCATCATCTTATTCGCTGCTCCCTGTTCTACTAGTCTGTTAAAGTCTCCCATTACTACGTCTTTAACCTTACATCTTCCATCCGTGGGCAATATGCTATCATACAATACTTCTACTTCTTTGTCATCATGGTTGGTTGTTGCCATAAACAGTTAAATTATTCAAGGATTCACTGGATATGCACTTAGTTTTACAAACATCAAGCGCCACTGCAAGGTTCTACTTTAGTCACACTTGTTGCTACTTCGTTCTTCATTGATATTGCGACACCATTTTCGGCCTTAAGGCTACCCGAATAGATACTGTGTAATTGCCAGATACTGTCTTTCCTTTCCCTGGTCATCTGACTTCACTTAAACACACTATGCTCACTTTACATTTGTCCATTTCCACTTTCAGATTTTGAAGCTTACTCACACGATGTAAAGTAAGTATGTTTCAGGTTCCTGTACTGTAATGAAAGTAATTATTGTTTTTCCCTCTGATGATTCTTCCTGGAATAGTGCCAACCCGGAGACCCGAAAGGCGGATTATTTTACCTCTGGAATGTTTTACCTCAGGAAGAGTCATCATTAAATACATTTTATATAAGTATAAATATAATAAATACAATGAATATATATACATATATATACTATAAGGTGGGGAATCTAATTTCGTTTGCACAATTACTAACTTTAAGACCATCTCTAGGACTTTGAGATTATAAATATTTATTTTCCTTCTCTTCTTGAAGAAAGAATCCCACAACTAAGATATGTAATTGAATTGCTGTTTGTAAGTGTACCTTCTAATAAATAGGCACTTTTGTATTAGAGTTTCCACACCGCTTTTCAAAGTTTACTAACTAGCAATGATTACTAAGTAGATAATGTAAGTACTTCCTGAACATGTTTTGTCAAGTAAGTTCCAAAACAGGTTTCAATTCCTTGCCCGGAAGTAACCCTATCCCTTCAGGGTTGGAAATATATAGAAAAATTTGACCTATACATCCTATATATCAAAGTACTCCGCATGACTAGTAGATTCATGACATAATATGCACTACCCAATTATATCCTATATCAAGGTAATAAACCTAAAATTGATTATTTCGTTGTAAATATCCTATATTAGTGAACCTCACTATCACGCCGTAAAGTTGTCGTGAGACAGTGTGAGTTCCTAACACCTTAAAATCAAAGACGAAGTCCTGGCAGCGCCATCTTGCCAGAACTGTGACGTATGAGTTACATGACAGTCACACATAGCGGAATACTAAAGCCAAGCTGTGGCAAACAACATCCAGCCGGAGCATTATTCCCTCTTATTATCCGCGCCTTGTCGTCCCTAGAGGGCCTAAACCCTGAAGGGTGAGCAATTGGGTTTCTCTAGTTGCAAAATAAAGGTTGCTCGGATCGAGTGAATGAATACAACCAGGGCTAGTTCTCCCTAATTAAAGTTCGTATCTGATAATCTGTTGTACATTTTTGTATCGTGTGAACTATCAAACATCTCGTCTAGATTACCATTTGACGAATTATAATGAACATACTGATTTGACAAGGTATATAGGGGAAATCGTGCAAAATATAGAAATTGAAATATGTACATCTAGTAAGTCACACCTAGTCATAAGAAGGAGCTACATTAGTTATGACACGAAATGACTTACAGTTCACTAGGTATTATGGGTATGCTTTTCTCAACTTTACAGGTCTACTAATATAGAATATTTACGGTGAAATTGCAATTTCTTTTTAGTCGTATTCATTACTATAGTATATAATTGAGTAGTGCATATTATATTCTCAATCTACTTGTCATCCAGATCACTTTGATATGTATAAACTGATAGGTGTAGTTGTTCTATACATTTCCAATCCTGAAGGGGTGGGGCCACTTCTGAGCAAGGAATTGAAACTTGTTTTTGAACTTACCCTTTCAGAAAATATCTAGGTTATACTCTATTCAATGTTCAACTTTGGAGTCATCCCTGGTAAGTAGTACTGAAGTGAGATATTTCCTTCGATTCCTCACAACTCAATACGTCTTTAATTTCTTCTTACTTAACTGCTATCCGCCAATGTATTTTAACGTTTCTGTACCCGCAATAATTTTAGTACAGTGTTTCTATTGAGGACAGTAATTGTTCGTGTCACGGAAGTTAATATATGGATAAAATATGGTTAACATTCGAAAGAAAAATAATCCAAATAGTTTGGAATTTTACAGACCAGTTATTTATTAAATCATTAATGGGTACATGAACTTTACAGTATGCGAATTTGTTGTGCTTTATGAACAGTTACTTTTGTTTAATAAATAAATAGATATATTAATACACGAGTAATTACTATATATTCTGACTGTTATTAACAAGAAATCTAAATAAATAACGAAGTATTCGCTGACAGTCAGGGTATGTTACAGTTGATAAATTAATATATGATTTTAATGTATTTCTGGGTCGAAGTTCGATATCATCCTATCATCTGTGTCTGTGACTTGGATTGTTACATGATTTCTTATCACCTTTGCTGCTGTAAAAGAAAATTTTAAATTAAGATGCAAAGACTGTACAGTAAGGTTTTTATCTATAATAAGCAAAATTTAAGTTTTAATCTTATAATTTTGTTTTGTATTCACCTATACATACCTATACAATATATATACCGTGACAATGGTATTTCATTCAATAATCAAAATAACATGAATTAAGAATTCTTGGGGAAAGTTAAAGAAAAATATATCGAATATGATGTAACTAGAATTTATGTGTAACTTCTATTCAATATTTGGAGCGATATAGTAGCAAATTTAATATATATATTCGTGAAATAGCAGGTCCCTACGAGAAGCTTAAAATGTGCCGAGTTGATGAAAAAATTATGAAATGATGTTTCCATATTACAATATAATTTAGAATGCCTAACAGTAATAACGGAGGAACTAAGAGGGACACAGAAATGAAAATTTGCAACTAGCAACTAGAGAAAGGAGGATATTTGTCTGTGTATTGACGAACATCACCGGACGAACAATGTTGCCAAACCAACAGAATGTTTTGTTTTTGTAAATCGAATGAAGTAAATTAGAAATCACCATTTTAAGCAGCAATGAAAATAAAGACAAAGGGATGGCAAACGCAGGTCAGTGTTGCAAATTTTTCGAGAAATAAGTTGAAATAAATGTTAAATGCAAAAGCAGTTGGAATACGCAGCGTTGTCGTCTTATGAAAACCTTACTTCTTATATTTATCAAAATACCGAAAATCGGTGAGTATTTGACTTATTGATCTCACATAACTACGGCTCTGCTTCTCATGCTCTACCGCCTTGCATTATAGGTTTTCAAATCATTCTGCACTAATGACATTTTCGAGTTATTGCACCTTTTCCAAAGTCAACATTTCTCTTATGTTGGTGGCAACACTGTTCAACGGGCCTTTCTTGGCTTGGAGTTAGCGTAAAAAAGTTCTTGCCAATATTTAATTAAAGGTGTACAAAACGTTAATACTTTGCTTTCTGTGTATGCCCCGGCTTTTGCATAGCACAAGCTTCATATTATTTCTTGAAGGGTTTTCAGCACTGATGTCCATTTATAATCTCTTTTGTCTTTATTTTCATTGTTGTTTCCAATGGTGAACTTTCTCTTGGGTTGCCAAATTTATCGTCCAAACCTTTTACTTACGCACAAGAAATGTATATATAAACGACAAAGTCTTTTTATAAACAAAGAGAACTAAAGAACTAAGTGGGCGAACTTAGTTTCGTTATCATTATCTTAATAATATTTTACTGCAATCCAAACGTTCTCAAGCATCATTGGAGTGATGTTGCTTATAAGAATTACAATTATTTCAGACAAGTTATCTAGGTATTGAACCTGACTAGAAAAAAGAAAACTCGGTTTTTAAGAAATCCCTATTGGAAAGAACTCACTCACACAAAGATATGATCATATTTGGGGCCATAAACTATTATTATGTGTGTCATATACTATGAATCTTTACCAATCCATCTTTCATTGAATTTAGTTTGAGGAAGTGTTTGATGATGTGACAAAAGTGTCGACAATACCTCCGTTGGTAGTTGAGGCAAGTTATATTGTTACAAAGTGTTTTGATATCTGTTCAAATTCATTATTGCCTCAACAAAACCACATATTCAATTTCAAAGAATCGCATTTTCTTTCATGTATTTCGTGAAATATCTGGCCCACAAATATTGGAATTACGTCTCTTTATATGTCCAGTCAAATGGAAAGCCGTCTCATCTGGAAAAAGAAATGCATCGTCTTCATTATTTTTTTTGCAAGCATTTATTTTGCGGATAGTGCCATTAGCAGACCAGCGGTTTGTCTAACCACTTTTAAGTGATGATGAAGTTAAATCTCATAAGAATTCAGATGCTATCTTTTGTGTAGAGTTGATTTTGGATTTGAATTTGTGTGCTAGCTTGAAATATAGACTTACGGGGCCTTCTGTCAAATGTAACACGAACTCAATCTACGATTTTATCTGAAACATTCCGGTTTGAATATTTATCAATCATTGGTAACAAGGATCTCATTGGTAACTTTTGATCTCACTTCTTGATGCATTAGGCTGGCAACCAAATATATGGGAAAATTCCAAAATTTATTTTAATAGAGTCTCACGCTCTAAATTAATCCTTTTTGCTACGTAAGCATTAGTGGAAATTTTCATGAAAGTATTTCGATATTTAAAGATTGCTCAACGCACTCAAACTTATACCTACGTTTACGTTACTTAAGCGCTACGTACGAAACTCAGCATGTATTAGCCTGTATCAGCCCAACCTTTTGTTTTTGATGCAAAGATTTCACACTTACAATATATGAATCGCTGCTTTGAGAAACGTCATAAGTCATCCATATGCTAAAAATGGGTTTTCATACAGCTTTGATTCTTGAAGGGTAGCTTAACCATTAGGTTGTGATATGTCAGAAGTCCCGTTAATAGTTCGTGCAATATCGAGCTGCAACAAGTGTCCCTGAGTTGAGAAACGAGACAAACCATTGACTTACGCATAATTGGAATTATTGACTTATGACATTTCTCAAATCAGCCATTCATATGACTTCCGGATCTATTCACGACATATTATAAAGTCGGGTAATATGTTTAGAGGTCTCATGTATAGGGTGCATGACGAGTATATTACATTGGGCTCCTGTGACGTCATTATGCTTTCTCATATTACCTGAGATTTTGTTCTCAAACCTAGCATTTATTACAATTATTTTTTATTTGGAAACAAGATACGATACTAAATGAACTTTAGGGATCATCAATACACTCTTTGAAAGTAATCCTGGTAAGACCCTGGTCACAATATTCTTATTCTTTCCAAAGAGAAGCCGCTGTGGGGTGCTATCTTTTAGATTAAATTGTTTTCTAGAAATAAGTATTTGAGAGGATCGACCGAAAATGGATATGAAATATGTTACACGGCAAACATTACCAACTGTCCAACATCTATTATAACGGGAAAAATGATGTTCATGAATCATTCTTTGAATTATATTTGCACTTTAGTTCTCGTTTCTGGGAATGCTGACAGGTCTGCTATTCTAAATGGAAGTGGTGCCTTTCACTCGAAAGCTGTTTTTAAATTGCTGGTGGATTGCAGCTTACGCACATGTGTGCATTTCATGTGCTTTGATACATCAGTATCTAACACAGTGTCACAAAAGTTTGCTTGTACGTTGGTGGAACAGAAAATGCAGAACTATCTGATCAGAGTCTCATGGAGGCTTCACATAATGGAACAATTTGTGCAGAGAGTATTCGGCAAGGTCTTAGTGCTTCACTGGGTCCACATGTAAAGCTCTTTCAACTTTCCCTGAGGCATGGAATTTCATTGACAAGCTGAAGTACGGCATCGGGATCCCGGGCGAAGTTGTCGGAGAGGTTTTCAGAGAACAGTGTTTGCTTTGCAACAAACGGTTATTTGTAATACCTATAAGCTAAATGTTCCCTTCGTAATTACCAGAGAGAGTTACTAGAACTTGTGTGGATTAATTCCTTTAAACAGACTTTAAAATTGTTTAGTCATGTGCTTAGAACATCGCGATTATCAATTCATTACTCATTTTCATATTACACATGAAGAAATAGTGTAATAAAGATTTATAAAGATTTAAAGTTAGTACGTGTTACTATCATTATGTATGATTATCTAAAATATTAAAATTTCCGCATATTCAAATTTGAGGTTAAACTGATTTTTAAAAAATATATTTTATTATACACGAATATATTTGTTCTCAACTCGTAGGCGTCACTTTATACAACTAACCTTTCAATGAAGCTAATTGCATTCTATATGAATATCTTGTAATTTTTTTCTGGTTTACTCACGAAGTCACTAGGAAATCTGTGATACACACTGAGTTCTCACTGAAATGGGACTTCCTGCCTATTTTGTTTTTATTTCTCGACATTTTACTCAGAGTATGGCCTGGACAGAGCGTAGCATGGAAAGTAATAGTTACTGATACTCTTCCACGAGAATCTGACACCATATATTCCTGATGGTATTCTGCAATGAACCCACACATATCGATATTTGAGTCATGATTAGATGAGCTCCTTACACAATATCCCATACATATTCTATAGGATCAAGATCAAGATCCGGAGACAATTCATATGCTACAGCTCTATTGTGAAATGTTCCTTACGCCAAGCAAGTACGGTCCTGGCATCTTGCCGCAGTGCATCATCGTGTAGGTAGAAGTTGGAAGTGGAAATAGGAAAGTTCCGTCTTCGTGTAGGTAGAAGTGTTGCATTTTAAGGTGTACATGATTCCCTATCACCTGCACGTACACAATGAACGTCGCACTGTGGTCGACGCACACCAACGGTCCCAGACCATGCCAACAGGAATATCCCCAAACCATGCAGCCTCCCCCCACCTGTACAGTAGTCTCCATGAACGAAAGGTCCATAACTTCGTGTGGTGTTGGCACTACACATGACATGCCCGTCTGACAGGAGTAACACAAACTTTGAATTATTGGATCAACACTCTTTTCTAATCATCCGCGGTCCAATTAGCGTGTTCTTGTACCCAAGTGGGAGGAAATCGGCGGTTAAGAGTCGTAAGGAGTGTCTTGTTCGCCGACTACTAGTGCACGTCGTATACTTGGGTGGGATATGTATGTTGTGTATCTACCATTGTATTGATTAAGTAATTCCTGGACACTGATAGTTCATTGGCTACCACGAGCTATTTGTCGCGACACTCAATCCACGTTTTGAACTTCTGTACGCTCCTGCAGTTCCGTCTCTTGGAGTCCACTACCCCATATTCTTCCCACTACTTATACACTTTCACTACACAGATACAGATGTATGCGACAAATAGCGCTGTCTGGGTCATTGACGCATCTATTGTTCTGGTACTTATAATCATGCCTTATTAGAATGTGAATAAATCTTGCGCACTTCGATTATAACAGAGTCCTCTCTGCCGATAGCTAGCTTCGAATGTGTTCTTTTTCTGCAATACTACGAGCGGCTGTAGTCATATAAACTGCTCACCTGCTGGCCACAGTTTTTTGGTGGATGTGTGGTCACGGTTAAGGAGTACTCAAGTGTACTTTTCCGATATTCTAGTGAAATATTATCAGGTACTTCATTTACGTTAATATAACGATTACACTTGAGCTTAAATAAATATAAATAAATTTTCCATATCCTCCTGCGAATAATTTTGCATAAGTTCATAACACATGTTGCAATTAAGGTAATTTTTGACGTTACAATTATTTATACTAAATTCGTGTAATTATGAAAGCTGCAGACTATTCCAAAATGAGTACCTACTGAATAGTATCGATACTAATGAAGTTACTTCAATATTTACTTTCATATACGTTCAGAATGTTAATTACATACATCCCTGAAACTCGTCAATATATTGTTGTATTACAAACTTGTTATTATAAATTGTTTTCTGTTAAGTATGATTATTTTAATCTCTCTTACATCTCATTTCTTTCAGGTATCTTCTTCTTCTCCTCGATAATTTCCAATGGAGCACTGAAAATTGTGTTCTAATTCGTAATTTGAGTCCTAAGTCGTAAGTGAAAGGATATGTACTTATCTTAGCTGAGAACCTTATTTATATTGAGTATAAAGATACATTTCCTTCAGAATTATTATAACTTTTTGTTTTGCTATGTATCAGGCTGACTAACTGCTCTAAGAGAACATCAATATAGATTTAACACATGACTTGTTGGCAAACAGACTTATAGCATTCGTACGGAAAATGCCAAATATTGGTTCTAGAAGTTATCCAAAAGAAAGCTTAATTCCATGAATTCGCACAAAATCCTTTTATAAAAAGTATTATAAACGCATACGACTTTTGGATCTCTGTTAAGAAATAACCTTTTCGGTATTTTTAGGAACAGTTGGAACATGTATACTCAAAAGTAATGTCTATTGATCCACACAAATATCATTCACTGGGAAACTTACAACTGTAAATGATTAATTACATAAATGTTTGACACGTATGGAAATGCATACAGTTCTCTTCTTAAATTTATTTGTAAACACCTTGGAACTAAATAACCTAACCAAAACAACTTGTTATGAACAAGGAATTAGACACCGATATTCTAAACTAAAATTTTACACATGCAATATTGGGTAACTTGCTGGTTAGTTTGCCTTGATCTTTTCATTTTACAGGTATATATATATATAAGCAAATGGCCTTTCTTAAATGCTCTACTTTCTGTTCTATAATTTTACTTTAACTTACCAGTTTTAAAATAATGTCTTTTAAACTTAAATTTCTTTTTCGTGGAAGTCCTTTATAACTATAAAGTATGCGACCGTTCTAAAAGAAAGTTTTACATAAAAAAATTAACTAATTTTATTCTAGATATGAAGCTTTACCTGCGAGACGCTGCTGATCCTTTTGATTTGATTTTCTCGGTGGTCGTAGAAACTGGAAAACACAGTAAAACTATTGTATATGTTTATTTCGATGTTATATAACTGAACCAAATCTTGTGAAACATAAATTATTAAGTTGTCAATGTGTAAAGTTCAACAATATCTATGGAATTGTTGTATTGTACAATTAGATATCTAAGGTAGCATTTCAAAATATATATTTTAAAGTGCTATTTATAAGGATGATAAAAATTTCAAGAATACTTTTATATTTTGTTTTCATCCACATTATGAAGTCCTCTTTGTGACTAGAAGATGCTTTCTCCAACGTCTTTTTAAATAGTAACACTGTGCACTCTAAACAAGTTAGGGCATTATTTCAGGAGGTATTCTTAAAGTATCTGTAACATCTAAGTTGACTTAAAGTAAATATTGTATTAAAAGTGTTATTAAAAACTCGTTTCTTCCCTTTTACTGCGAGATATATAATATTGGCAACAAAATATTAAGTATGTGTAAAAGTTGCATCGCTTGCTTGTGTAGATGATAACAAAAGAATCTTCTCATGAATGATATAACAATGTGAGAGTAGGTGTTTTAATTATTTGAGATATCTAGATAAATGAATTTTATACAAAACGTACAACTTTTCATGGTATAGCCACAATTTGCTATAATAGTAATACCAATATATTATTTCTGGTGTGTTAAAGGTCAAGAAATTACGAAGGTCACGAAAATTATATGTACACATTTCAATCCCAGGTAATTTAAATTATATTATAAAGAGCAAGTGTGTAGTAAAATCAAAAATTACTTTCGGTTCTTTTTTTAAAACATATACCACACAATTAATTAAAATATTTTTCAAGCTTCTCTTTTAGTTTCTAGAAATTAATAACTTACCACAACATTTGGTTTCTATGCTGATCACAAAATAGATCAAATTTAGGTATTTTCAAAAAAACACTCATATCAAGACAAGAAAATCATAAATCCAAACTAGGTGACTTACAACCATTAAATGCGCTTTGAAACTTATTGTATACATGCCAAATATAACATCATGTTCAAAACATCATTTTCCAAGACAATATTTCTGTGAGAAATCAATGTTGTAAAGATGCTACACACTAATATATTCTAACATCTCTAATTTGATTCACGTTTTTATCTGATGTTCTACGATCAAACCTCAACCAGCTTAATAACATAGAAAATTGTTGACTTGTGTATGGGTTTTCGTCTGTATTTTGTATTAGTATGGCGATTAGTATCAAGTACAACGATACTGCTTCAGGTTCAAGTAGGAAAGCGAATCATAGTGCGTAAATTTAAAGAATAGTATGTTAGAACATGTTCCACACGGTAAGTTTAAGAGTTTGTTGTAGTTTATGGAACAATATTCGACAACACCCACATTTCTGCGAATATGTAATAAAGAACTTAAATAGGCTTTTTACTTCCGATTGGATGATGTTTCTATCTTTTGAAACCACATTTTATAATTTAAAGCTGCATAAGTAACAACAAGTCATTAAATAATGTAAAACAATAATTGGATTAAAATATGATTGAAGAGTGTAATACGAGCTTGACATAGAAAATAGATTGAAGTCTATATAAGATTACGCATTTTATTGATCTTATCATTCTAGTCAGCAAACCTGTGTACATCAATTAGATTAAAGATCATCACGATTATTTGGTTATTTTAATTAAGACAAGGAATGACAAAAGTATCAAAATTTTGTTTTTATTTCGTTTCCTTGCTTTACTGGTAGGTTCTCTTAAATTTGTAGCTTTTAACAAACGTGGTACAAAGGCACGTTAGTAGGTATGTGGAAATGTCACACTAAAAGTTTTGGAAACAAAACTAGAATTTTAGATTGTAAACGTAACAATAGGATTAAAATCCACATTCGGTTTTCAATAAACAAATTTATACATACGCTTTGTTTGAAAATTAATTTTCAAAAGAAATAAAAGAGTAAAATTAGTGGTTATTTTTTATTTATATATTAGATGTTTAAAAAGTAATGCTTGTATGCCAAAATCACAAAACTTTGCAGTCAGTACTTGCTCCAACCGAAGATCACTGAAGTATTTTTCATATTCTTATGTAATTTGATTTTCACTTGCCGGTTTCTCACAAACTCTGTGTTTCGTTATATCAGTTATGCTTAATGAATCAGTTTCTTAATGTTTTTTCCAAATTTTAGAGTGCATTATTTTACATATCCATTTGTACTACTTTCCCTTGTACAAGGTTTGCTTTAGTAGACTTAAATCCAACACAAATCGCATCAGCAATAACTTTTTACCAACTGCCTTAGAGCATAGGATCAAAAATTTGCAAACTAAAATGTTAAACATCAAACAGTAATCGATAAATTTTTTCAAACCAAACCCTTCTTAAAATTTTGAGAAATTTTAAAGGAAGTATTTGAAATGATCAATCAATCAGATTTAATCAAGGATAACTTTCCGCCAGTGATTACAGACTGTGAGTTGCAAGTAAAGTCCAACGTCAGAAATAATTTTTGTGTCATATCAATCGGTCTTAATAATTACCTGTTAGTTACTACAAATTCTTGCAATGTATAGAGGCTCAACAACACTCTTTAGCAAAACAAACATTATTAATCAGAAATATTGTAATAAGAACATGTTATTGTTAATCTTCAATCCTTATCAGGTTTCCAACTAATCGACCAACAAATAAACAATATCCAACTGTTAAGTTACAACTATGATCGTAGACTCACATTCACGATTACAAAGTGTAAAATTCAAATTATGAATTTGTTCAGTATATCAATACTTTATAATAATTATCTATCAAGTTTCATGTAATAAAATTTTCCAATAGATGAACATACTGTTAGTTATAATTCCAATATTTCAGAAACATTTCAAATTAAAAATCTTTTTAAACAATGATAATATTGTTGAACAAAAGTTTCCAGAAACTTTAAGATTTACCACCAAAACTTTTACATAAATTTCGTCGTTTTAATTCTGACACATCATTTTCAACGTTTTAGTTTCGTTTCTAAAGGTGTTTTTGTTCAAATGTGTAAATAAGCAGACTCTGTTGTTATTCAACTTTGTTGTTTTTGAATATACCGCATTAGTCGACATAACTGAGAACATGGGTGCTTGTGGGTTCACACTAACATACTACAAATTTAGTATGGGTCACAGGCTAATTATGTCCGCCAATGGTGTAGACTTCATGCGAAAATCTTGAATGTTCGCATTGGTTGGCAATACTGCGACACTGGGATGATTGGGAGACGGGGACACTTACACTATGTTTTTCATTGTCCAATGCTGCTTCTGTCACATTTGATATATATTCGTTCAATGGCATGCACGAACGTAGCCATTTTCAACATTGTGATGTTCACGCTTGTTGGCAACACTGACAATCTAGAATGGTTGAGAGATGGCCACACTAAACGTCGTTTTGCTATAGTACCATGTGATGTTTCTGCCAAGCTTGGAAACGTTTCATCGTACGGAATCTGTCTTCTCATTTTTACACTTGGTTGGCAACACTGATAAACTGGAGTTCTTGGGAGAGGAATACGTCCACAATATATTTTCTCTAGGAAAGAATTATGTTTATACCACGTTTCATGGATATACATCCGGTGATACAGAAACCATATGCCACATTGTATTTACAATTCGTTGGCAACACTAACCAAATGGGTACGTGTGGGTTCAAAGTGATATAATCAAACCCTTGCCCTTTTTACATTCTAGCAATAAGCCAAAAAGGATCATGATGGTATCTGGCGCTTACGCGTAATGCATCGTAAAATTCATTTTTATTTCTGTCGAATATACAACATATAGTCACAAATACCAACAAACTGTCCCCTTATAGGGTCAGGTTGCGGGTTTACCCGTGATTTGAAAACGGTTTCGTACTTCTCATGGCAAGAGCTTTCAACGATATATAGGTTTCCCCAGGTACTTGGTCCCGGAATGGAATCATCCCTACTTAGTGCTTCTGATTTCGTTTCTATTGCTATCTGATGAATTACGATTTATTTTTGGAAATATGAACTCTAATAAATTCGATATTAGGGATTCATTATTCTATTCTATTATTATTTCTAGCTTTCTTATTGTGGGAAAGTGATTTCTAATTTGCAAATATTTTGGTTTTGCCAATAGTCATCATTTTTTAAATTTAAGCTTTTGAGATTCTTCTCCGATTGAAAATAGTTCTTTTTGTGTATGCTGTTACTTTCTGTTGTATCAAGGTGGTTTTCGTTAATATTCAAGTAATTGTTTCGTTTCAACGAAATTGTTGTCAGACAAATGTTTAAAAGAAAAGTATTTTTAAAGTTAAAAAAGTCCTTTGAATTCTCACGAATAGCTCTAGAGAGTAAGGTATAGTACGTAGTGGGTCTAGAGTTGGAGAGACAATTTTAACAATTAAAATTCTGGATACTGGAAAAATTATCAAGCAATTCGGGTGAACCGGTTCGAATAAGTTGAATGCCACCAATGGCTTTGTATAATATACACTATTCATTGATCACTAAATTTTTTTTTCAAGGATCTGAATACGTGTAGGAGTAATATCTGATTTTAATTAAGGAAAGTCATTTCGAACTTTACTGTAGTAAACTGTTTCCACGTATTTATGTGTCATTCTCCGCTGTAGAGAGACTTTGAAAATGCGCAGGACTTTACATGGCTGAATACATTAAAAAGAGGGTTATGCTTCTTTAGTATAACGTTTCTATATATCCATAGAAATAAGATATCTTTAACACTATAATGCCTGGATACAGCTTCTGTTTCCTATGTCCGATAGAGTAATTTTGACATCTCGTAAGACACACAGGAAATTTACTCCAATGTTCTATTTTATCTTTAATGTAACAGAAGGCATTTTTGATTTTTCC
The DNA here is from genome assembly GCF_964235325.1 of Thermobia domestica. NCBI lineage: Eukaryota > Metazoa > Arthropoda > Insecta > Zygentoma > Lepismatidae > Thermobia > Thermobia domestica. Next base: position 11,684,294 of record NC_137457.1, on the reverse strand, counting down.
CCTCTTGGCAGACACATATTACGAAAAGATAACTGTATATTGTTACAAAATGTATACCTGCGAACATTACAGGATAATGAATTATTACTCATAAACTACTATAAGTTTATGAAAGTACACATAAGAACCTATGCACAAAAACAATTGGCAGTTTTATTTCACTTCTGTTTGACATAATTAATTAAAACATTTTACACAAGTGTGATGTATACGCGAGCTTCACGTTCCACAAACTGATTTTTTTACACTTGTTGCAATTCCAATGGTACGGTTATTCATACATTTTTTCTTCAAGTTACAGTAATATGTAATTTTGAACTCACACGGGTATTCGTTTCCCACAATTACCTCCTCAATAAAATTACCAACGCCTCTTTGGGTTACATTAGATTATGCTAATTCCTTCGACAAATGTTGAAGGTATTTGCATCGAATACGTTTCTCCCTTATGAAGATCAGCAGTGTTTCGGAGGGAGCGAACAGCCATCTTCTTGTGCTTGTTCTAACGAAAAACATCCTAGTCATTTAACCGACAATATATACTCCGTACTTAGCACCGTTGTGACATTTGGCTGTCTCAGAAGCATTCTTAGCCTTATCTAAAATGTAGACGCTCTTGTGGATGACGTTCTTATTTGGTTTTCCTTGATATACAGTTAGCAGAAGGTCATCTGCTTGTACATTTTCGTTGAATACAGTTTGTATTGTGTGGGTTTGATATCCTTAACTACCTTTTTTGTATTTCCAATTTCCAGAAGGATCCCACTTTTTCTCTTAGCATATCTTCAACTTGTACAAAACTAAATTAGTTTCCTGCTGTAACGTTCCTCTCCTTACTCATGTGCGGCTATATCAAACGAGTAACCATATAGTTTGACAAAAGATTTACTTTTCGTGACTCAACTTTGCCAACACACGGAAATTTATTTGTAATCTACGTATTGTCTTTGTCATATAAAGAACTGTAAATTTTAAAATTTCCAACGCAACTATTACTTTAAATGTTTTTGGTTTAAATTTTTTAAACTATAAAATTGATGAAAAATCCAGGAAGGTGATTTAATTTAAACATGACACAAAGATTGACACAAAGAAAATATTGAAAGAGACACAAGAAAATATATTTTAAAAGGAGTCAATATAAGCCCTTTTCCATCTCAATGTTAGTGCAATTTATAAAGACTTTCAGAAAGTATCTGCTCATGGGTAACGCTTCTTGATGTAAACATATATGCAAAGGACGCAATAGATTAATTCTGGTTATCGATTATAATAATATATAACAATACTAACATATTATTATGATTACTTTGTCAATATGTTCATCATCATAAAATCTCGCATTTAGTTATATCATTATTTAAGGAACACCAAGGCATTTTGGCTTCTCATTAAAATCTAATGCTGTGGGCCTCAGAACTTCCCCTGGATGTTCCTAGGGTTAATATTAATAACTGCAGATAGAATTCAAATCGACAGCATTACATTTTCATTAATGAAAAAGTTAGAGACATACTTACGCTTCACCATATATTGATTTTATCTTTGATTCCCTTATTATCATCATACAACTTCTTTTCATCTTAAATGAAGTATTTACTATGAGAATTATTATGGATTCAAAAACGACTTGAATGTTATAGCGTAAACGCCTATTAAACGTGTGTTTGTTATAAACCTATTGACGATCGAAGGAGGGAGTTGATAGTGCAAATATAATGCTTTTCAGATAAACAGTATCGTATTTAAGTCCATCCTTCATTTTCTTCTTCACGCTTCTTCTTAGTTTCAAATTGTTGAGGAGACACGAAGGGAAATTTATAGCAGAATGTGGTATCACAAAGATTGTATGATAAAAGTATCTTGTCATAAAAGTAGTTAAATAGTTCAGATCTCTTAAATAAATTTATTAGGGGTATCGAATAAGGGTTAAACAAAACTATAGAAGACGAGATAAGATGTTGGATATCCAGATGTATATGACTGGAATGACAGCAATACGAAGGAAAAGGCTAGATAAAATTATACAGAAAAACGACTGAAAAGAATAGAAAATTATGTAGGAAAAGAAAATGAGGAAACAGAAAAGTAAGAACACACACACACACACACACATATATATATATATATATATATATATATATATATATATATATATATATATATATATATATATATATATATATATATATATATGAGAAATGGAAAGAAGGAATAACAACGAAAGATATGAAGAACCAGCTGGTGGAGTGGAGTTAGTGAGAAATCATGTATAATCAGTGCGAGGAATTCCCAGAAGGGTAAAGTGAAAGGATGGTAAGAAACTATTTAAACAAAGTTTGGGAGTTGATTCCCGATACCCAAATCAGCAAAAAAAAAAAAAATGTCCTGTGGAACTTTGGTCAGTGAAGGTTAGTTTCGGCGATATAAAGTGCCTAAAGCGTGGGGAAATGAACTTTAGAGGGCTGTAATTCGAAAAACACTCAACGTAGAGAATGTGGTTTATTCCACAAAGGGCCCCCATGACCTGGTAAGTGATCCCTATATTCCTTTGGAGAATCCTTCTCACACATTTTGTGGCGGTTTGAAACATACATTTTTCCATCGAGCAGTTATGACTTAGTGTCATGTTCTAAAGCGAACTCTCTACTTGGCGTTGTTTTTGAATAACAACCCTATGAAGTTCATTTTCCCAAGATTTCGGCACCTTGCATAGCTGAAAGTATCCGTAACTGTAAAGAGTTCAAGAGGACGTTTTCACTGGTTTCGGTGTTGTGAATCAGCTCCCGAAGTTTGATGAAATTTTTTTTACCATCCTGTATAGTGAGTACGAGACCAGTGCTAAAGCAAGAATACCAAGCACACAAATATTTGTATAGATTGGTAAGCAATCAATTGTGAAGGAAGTAATCGTAGCGAAGAAATAGCATATTAATAAGTTAAACGTATGACGACAGTCATGGCTAGGTTTTAAGAAGGGACTGATAAGACACTGCCATAGTGCCAAAATGTTAAATTATTTTGTATTTCAAAGCTTTGCCAATACAATACTCCGGATTTCAAGTATATTTAAAATATTGACTTAATCTGGGATTTAACTAAATAATAATTTCTAAGTCACATCGACCCTCGTCATAAAATCTACGGCGTTTCTTAGAAATAAATTACATTTTGCTAAACTGTCCTTGTTAATATATGTAGCAAACGAAAAGAATGCCAAATCATATCACACTCAATGAAGATAGAGAATTTTCATTTCTCAGTCAGTTAAGTAATCTATTTACTTTAAAATTCGTGGTTAGTTTCTTTATGCCAACGGTCGATAAAGAAATAATTCATATCAGAAAAGTGAAGATTAAGACTTTATTTATTTTTTTCTTATTTATTTGATTGCTACACTATTCCTTTTACTCATGATTGTAAAACAAGATAATGATATGAGTAATTCGTGTTTTTATTGGATTATCTATCTGACAAAATATACTGTTTGTCTGTGAATTTTAGTGTGGAAGAATTGAGAAAAATAAACGTATTACTCCAGCCGTTTCAAGCTCTTTTTGTCACTTTGCAGTCCAATAATTTTATGTTTAATTTTACTTTATATTGCTGTTATCAAAAGCAGTGAAATTATATTTATCCATTTAAAATAGGGGTTTAAATACAAAAGATGTGACATGTACTATGCACATGACTTAAAAGACTTATTTCTTGCGTTTTTTACAAAATAACTTGAAATATGATACTCAAACAACTATTTAAATTTTAGATATAATTATTATATAATTACATTTGTTTGAATGTCTACAAAGATGGATTTATTAGTAGTTAAACTATTTTTAAATAATCTTGATGTGACATACATATCGTAAGTTTAGTAATGTTTATTTTAAACTACTTCAGAATACATAGATTATAATGAAAAATTATAATGAAGAAGAGTAAATGTTAAAGAATGTAAGCATCATGCAAAATACCTTATCTTTGGATAATTAATAGGCTTATTTTCTCACTACATTTAGTTTATTTATTAACATTTTACTCCAGGTTTTAGAAGATTGGAATAAAGAAAAATGTGTACTATTTTTATTTTAGTGTTATCTAATATGAATAACTAATGCCAGTATTAATAATAATTTGTTAATATGAACTTTTAAGAAATATTATTAAAATTACAAATTTAGAGTGAAATTTTCTTCCATGTCTCACCTGTTAATTCTATTTTTGCCTTGAATACTTCAACCTTTTAACAGTAGATGACGACAGACCAAACAGTTTAGATCCATCCTGCAGTGAATCTTGGTAGGTTTCTGATATGTTGGTGTTCCTTGAATTCTTTTGAGTTGTGAATTTTCCTGGTTTTGTTGTCGGTTTCTTATAATCCTTTGAACCTTTATTACAATGGGGTTTCGGTGTAGTTTCTCTTTCAGTCTTGGTTTTCTTATGGAAATTGTCATTATGTGTAGTGTTATGATTAGCATTAGATTTGTTGGTAGCATTGTTTGAAAGAAGTGAACTTGACCAGAGTGCAGCATCAAGCGATTGTGAGACATCAGAGTAGCCTTTATCAATCAATGACTGTTTTGAAAACTGATCATGATTTGCTTCTCCCACATCATTCTCTCTTTGTGGCCCTTACAACAAAAACATTTTAATTTAATTGGAGAATATACAAAACAATTTATATTAAAATTTATTTTGAGAAGAATTATATTATAAGAATCAATTATTAGAATTTTTGGATTAAAACTTAGGCATGGATTAAAACATACTCATATACATTAAAAGGTTTTTAGTTGATATATTTAAATGTTTATATTAATATTATTGTATTATTTCAACACACGTGGTTAACTATGAATACTTATAAACTCGTTTTTGTCCACACACTAAATCAAATAGACAGGCCAAAGTTAGAATTATTAATATTAAATTTAGTTATCCTAAAATCTTTGTTGAAATTGTGCAAAATACAACAGATTGAACCATATGCCGCCTATTAATTCTATACTTCACCCTGTACAATCTATCTAGTTTAACTCAACTTTCTAAGAGAAATTAGCTCAAGTACACACGAGCATTAGATGCAAATAAGATTAACACAAAATTTTATAATCCAGAAATATCTACAAATCTAAGCTTCATACATACGAATACTATATTTTTTTAATTATACACATTGAATACAGATTACTTGCAATGGACAACTTATATTAACATTTTCTCTCATATTTTATAATACAATTCGGGTAAAGGTTTGCAAGCTCCGTTTGTTCCAATTTATTTCGTTCCCAGTATTAATTGCAGAAGTGTAAATGGGAATTATTGCTGAAAGTTGGGTACATTTAATTTATTATTTCCTTTATGTATCAGCAAATAGATCGTAGAAAAATAGAAAAAAAATGTCAGGTACCTATTTAAGGAAACATTTACCTCCAGCAATGTCAAAGCTTTAAGGCCATTTCTAGAAAGGGGTACAAGCATTGGACATAATCTTGAAGAAGATCAGCTGTAATATGATACAGAATGTCAAGCATTTGGTACACTTGGATGAAAGGAATATGATATCAAATAGCCATAACATGTTATTGATATTCATGAACATTACGCAGAACACAGTTTCATAAATATTACACAAAAGAAAAAGAAATGCCAAGACTTCGAAATATGCACACATTCAGCAAGAAAGACATCAATTTTAGAGGTTGTAAGGAAACTTTAAGAAAAATTATCCTATCAACGAGCTCCACATTAAAAAGTGTAAAAATAAACGACATATTCTTATCGAACGTTCCGATATCATAGCCAAACGAGGACCACGTCTTTGTTTTCTAAGAAAGAACGATAAGACCGAAAAAAGACTGGGACATTCCATGTCAAATCAACAAGTCATCAGACTTGACCATCACAGATTTGTGTAAAAATTGGTGAACAGCTTTATTAGAATGAGAGATGAAATAAACCCAAATATTACCTCTCCCCCTGAAAGTGTCTCCATACAGGGTGTTCAAAAATGTCAAAAATTGCATTTTTCAGTTCCAGTGATTATTACAAATTCTAGTAAAATGGTTAGTATGTGAACTAGAGACGTGAAACAAATACCATTCGAAAGCTTAAAAACTGCTCTACAGCTTGTACTATAATTAAAAACTGTAAAATAAAAACTAACGCTTCAAAAATTCAAATTAAGATTTGAATTTTAAATTTGGTATAGAAATATCCCTTTGAATTTTTTCAAAATTGTAGTATCATATGTGTAGTAAAACACCACCAAGTTGCCTTTTGGGCACTCAATGAGATCCGATTCAAAATTCAACTAAAAGCAAGCATTGCACGATATTGATCATGTGAATATCTGGGTTCAGATTGATAACCATTTGCCTGGAGTTATTTACCTGCAGCATCAAAGCAATTTATATTCAATTTCATTTGTTTCTTGATGTATTCATTCGAATTTACACAATTATCCACCTTTCGAGTTATTTAGAGAGGTATTACGTTTCCGAACAGTACTCAATACAGGTCATTATTCTCATTAGTCAGTATTGATGTTCCTAAATTTATGTTGGCTACATTGATACATGTAATTTTCATTCCTTTGTTTCAGGATTGCTGTCGCAGATATGTGGAAGTGGATATTTGAAATAGGATAAAGAATTTATTGACTAACTGTTTGTGCTGAAAGTGTGTGAAGTGATTGTGAGTAGTATCACTGTGTTTCATAACACATTTGATACATATATTGTAGAAGGGAGGTAATATATATCCCTCCCTTTCATAATATGTTCTGTAATAGCAATCCTGAAACAAAGGAATGAAAATAACATGTAGTAAGTAGTCAACATAAATTTAGAAACATCCATACTGACTAACAAGAATAATGAGCTGGGTTAAGGACTTTTTGGAAAAGTAATACTTCTCTAAATAACTCAAAAGGTGGATGATTGTGTAAATTCAAATGAATACATCAAGAAACAAGTGAAATTGAATATAAGTTCCTTTGGTGCTGCAGGTAAATAGCTCCGGACAAATGGTTATCGATCTGATCCCAGATATTCACATGATCAATATCGTGCAATGTTTGGTTTATGTTGCATTTTGAATCGGATATCTTTGAGTGTCCAAATTGCAACTTTGTGGTGTTTTAGTACATTTATGAAACTACCATCTGGACAAGTTTGAAAAACATCAGAGGGACATTTCTTTGTGAAATTCAAAGTTCAAATTTTAATTTGACTTTTTGAAGTGTTATTTTTAATTTTTCATCTTTTTAATACAATACAGAATATAGAGCAATCTTTGAGCTTTCCAATGGTGTTTGTTACACGTCTCTAGTGCACATATTAACCATTTTATGAGAATTTTCAATAATCACTGTAACTGAAAAAATGTTTTTTTGGCATTTTTGAACACCCCGTATGGGGACTCTTTCAGGATGAGATAGATAATATTTTTTTAATCTTCCACTGTAATAAAGCTGTGCACCAATTTTTACAAAAAATCTAAGATCGTCAGGTTAGATTTTGTCATTTCATTGGTTGATTTCACATGGAATGTCCCGAATCTCTTCTAACTTGATGAAACCTGGCTCAATACTCATTACACATTGCATAAGTGTGGGCAAGACCTAAAGGTGTCCGTAGATTTTACAAATGGAAAGTGTGGTTCAAGAACCTATAGTTGTCATTCTCGAATAGTTATCCATGAGGGCAATTTTATTCCTGGTGCGCTACTCATCTACAATACAACGTCTAGCACTGGAGACTACCATCATGAAATGAATAAACACAAAATGGAAATTTACAAATGGATTACAACATAAGTAGTTCCGGGGTTGCCACCGGAAAGTATTATTATGCTAGACAAAGCTCCGTACCGCAATAAACAGACCATAATAAATGACCAACTACGAACTCCTTGAAACGGGATATCCAAGAGTGATTGAGAAGGAAGAATATTGCGTTTGGAAAAGACACAAGATCAGAATGGTCAGAGTTAGTGAAACAGTACATCCCAAAGGAAGTTTCTGAAATCGATCAAATCCAGCAAAGAAATGGTTTTACAGTACTCCCATTGTCACCCCATCATCCCGACTTAAATCCACTTGAACATGTATGGAGCCAAGTCAAGGGTAAAGTAACAGCAAAAAAATCCGTGAACTTTATCCATTAGTCGACTAACACGATTAGTTTCGGGAGCTTTTAATTCAATTATGCAGGAGGCATGGAAGTGCGCTATTGAATATACTAAGAAGAAAGGGGAACAATACTGCATAAGTGAAGGACTATTAGAAGAAGAAGTTAAACAGATGACAAAATTTCTTGGTTTAGATTATGTGATGATGATTACTGTAATGCTGACTGCAGTAGTGAAAATGGCGGTATCCTAGACCGACACGACAGAAGGAAGTTCAACATACATGGCGAATGAAATTGGAGAATACACTGCAATCAATAGTGTTGCAACACATGAATATTAGGTAAAATAACAATTTTCTTTATGTTTGGAACAATTGAAGATCTGAATTGAGAACATGCCAAGTCCACCGGGGTTCTTTCGTGATTTTAGAAGAAATAGAAGATTATACTTGGTATGCTGTTCTGTATAGCTGAAATTATTTTTTAAAAAATGTTTTGATACGGAAAACGTTGTAACTTACCAGATTTTACTGCTGCTAATTTTAAATAGGAATACCGTTTTTATCAATTAATTATTAAAAGTAACCTACAGATGAATATTTGCCATTAAGTTTACAGACAACTAATGTAAGGATAACTGACATAACGTTATTACTGAAAGTTCAAATGGTAAACATTATCAATTGACAAATTTCGTTACATAATTCCAGTATAGGATAAGTTGAACTTTCTCTCTATTTAAAATAGTAAATAGACAAAGAAGAAAAAGTTTTCTCAGATAAATATCCAGGCCACAAGATGCACGAAGTAAATTCGTAATATAAATATTCAAAGATCAAGCATCACACCTAGCTAGTCCATTTTTCGCGCAATTTTATCCACTTCGGAAAATGGCTCAATTTTACATATGTTGTTTCTATAACCTCATATATTAGAGGAATGAAAAAAAATGCATCAATATACAAGGATGATTAGATAAACGGGGCGTTGCATATATGCAACTTTACCTTAATGAGGTAGTAAAATTTATTGATTTTATTAACCGTGTATATTATTTGAACTAAAGTTATGAAAGCAAATACACACAATCTTGACGTCACGGTGTCCCACGTGCCTATGTTTGCCCATTGTAACAACTCTATCAAGTGGGGGACACTATATATATTTTTGGAGTAGTGGATCGACGTCCACCTGCCTTCCTCCTCACTTTTATTCCTTGTATATAATATGTACTTTTCTGGATAATGTTAGCTTAATGTTCTATTCAATAATGTTCAAAACATGCATTATATAAGTAGATAAAGATATTATCATGAAGGTAATACGCAAACTAAGAACCATCTATTTACTGATTATGTATTCGGATATCTTCTACACACTTCTGGTGCTAGAGAACAACACGAAATGTACATTTAAATCTTGTTTCGCTGTAGCATTTTAAGTATCTTCATCATTTCTCCTTGTCAATCTCCCCCCAAAATGTTGAACAACGCCAGCTAGTGAAGATACAGAACAGAATCGGCCTGGCACTTCCAGTCATCAGAATTGTTGAGTTCAGCAAGTCACGTGCTATTGATCGGCGAAAAAACTATCAATATTGTTTCATCTTCATGTATTATCTGCGAAGCTTTCATCCATTTACCACTGCTACATCAATCAAGTTGACAAAAATTGGCCATCATTTTCACCCACGAATGCGTATTCTATAGGTTGTCAAGTAGGACAACAGCTCCCATATTGACTATTAGACTGAATTTTATAAACCATATTTCGCTGACGTTGCATATATGGTACACCACAAATATTTTGCATATCGCATGAACATGGTAAACGTAAAGTGCACATTTTGACTTACTACCAACATAACAACAACTAAAGAACTGAGTAACACGAGACACTTGTAGTCAAACGTAGACCGTGTTGCCAGATTCGAAATACAAAAATCACTGGACGCTGACCTCAAAGCTACTATTTTAAAAAGAACAATTCCAAAGACTCTGGCATATATTGAAAATTGTTACTTCAAGAACATAATGTCCAAACCCTACTTGAAGCAACAATATGTTTGTAAGAGATATATTAAAATTGAGTAAAAAAAAAGACAAACCCTATTAAGTGTTGCTTATATGCTACGTCAGCGAAGAATGGGTTAGAGATGTAAAAATGAACACCATAGTTTAATAAAGTTAAAAAACCTAATAGAAATTGGAAACAAGTAGGAAGCAAAAATGAATCATTGCACTTATAACACTAATAGTATTCTTTCACTTTTTCAATAGCAGGGCCAGAGAACATCATTTGCATGGATAGGATTGTTAATATAAATTTGTTTCTTACGAATAAAGATAACATAAAGATGTTCTACGTTTAATTGTATTTCCATTAAATGAGTAATATTCGGCAAATAAAGAATATGACATTATCCATTATTCAGTTAAATTGTTTCAAAATTATGAAGTACATGAATACTTCATATGAGTTTATTATCACGGCCCCTTTTGTGAGGAAGTTAACAGACATAGTCGCTACGAAGAATTGCATGTAAAAACGAACAGAATGAAAAAGTGTAGATTGTTTAAAGAACTCTGCTCGAAATGGTGGCAAAAACTTGAAACGTATTAGGTTGCTGAAGGTGAGTACAGGTTTTGTGTCTGTTTGAGATAATATTTAAAAAAGACACCTACACTAGAAGATCATTTATAAATTCTATTCAACTAGAGCTGTATATCTAAATTGTAAGATTTATTCCATAGTTTATAATCAACTGAAATAAGAATCTGTATATTTCTAGTTACATGAATAAAATATTGAAGATTATAATAGTGATCTTTTAATAAAAACTATGAAAAATTTTTATAAAAATATTAACATTTTAAATGTTTAAAAATAAATTATTTTTATTATACGTTTGTTATTAATTGACACTTACGTCTTGAGAACAATCCCTTTAATAAACCAGGTCGTCTTCGCTGTAACACTGGAAAAATATTATATGTTTGTGCTAAATGCAAATTATTATGATCATTTAAATTTTTAAGTATTAGGAAAAGTTCAGGAAATATTTTTAGTGCTATTTCGTGTATTTAAAAATATTTAGTGATGGCATTGAATATTATTCATGATAGCCTAACTGTAGGTTAACAAAATTGTTCATGCTTTGCATTCTGTATAAGATTATTAGGTTTAATAGTATCGTGCCTCATATAGTTTAATACTGTATTATGTAATTAATCAAAGCCTAAAAGGAAATAATATTAAAAATAATTTCAATTTACATGGTAGTTTTTGTTTATTAATGTTCAATTAATATTATGTATTTAATAAAAGTTTACGAGAAAATAATGTTAAAAATAATACATTTTGTACATTATACTTTTGATTCATTAATGTTCAATTATCCTGAATACAATTCCCCTACATTTAATTAATTAAAAACATTATGTGTTATGAATATTACTTTAAATCCACATAATTTTAAAATTACAAGTATAAATTACACACATGCTCACACATGTTAGTGTTCGTGAGTTTCATCTTTATAATATATTTTGTGCACGTTAGAAACAAGAGAGTTAATAATCAAAACAAGAATGGAATCTGTTTTTATAAGCTTTTCAAAATAATACGCAACTGAACAAAATGAATATGTTTCAGACAAAGATTTGTGCTTTATTTGGGGACAAGAAAAAATAATAATGCAACTCAAATACAAACTATATTGTCAAGAACGATCCATCTATTTATAATAGTGAAAATTCTACTATTTGTTTACAACATATTCTACATAGTAGTTATATTATTTTTCTGTGTGAGTTGATTGAGAAAAACAAACTAAATGTAAAAAATATATACGAAAATTGCACTCTTGTATATAACAAATCAATACTCATTTTTAGAAAGACACAAAATAAATAATTCATTTTGATTTTATAGTGCTAAGTCACATTTTTTTTTAAAGAAAGCCTAAACATTTAAATTGAGGTTTTGAGTAAAAGAAAGGCGAAGAATTAGCTTGAAACAAAGTTTTGCTTCGTTGACATCTAAAAGTTCTGCAAAATTTTCAAGTGTTTCTGCTCATCATGTTTGCTATCTAACAGGATCAACAAGTGTCAAAACTAAATCAGGCAAAGTGCAGAAGAGAAGCCTAAAACTGATTGATGAACCTGAGCACTGGATTTGTATCTTAAAAAATTCACTTAGCCGATGATACAGTGGAACAGTGGTCGAAACCTTAGATTCTATTTATGGAAGACTGTTGCTTAGATTAATGAAATATATTTAAGAATTATTCTTAATAAATGCATTTATATTTTGTATAAAAATTTTTGAGTTAAATTTAAAACTTTTATTTATATTATATTATGAATTAAGTAATTTCGAAACTTAACAGGAACGGAAATTTAACGTTGTATTTAAGTCAGGAACTATATATAGTTTTTCGTCAACAGTAAATGAAACTTTATACACGGTAGCTTGCTCCTGAAAAATATTTCATAACACATTTAATTTGACCTGAATTTGAGTAAGGAGGTGAGAAGTTATACTAATGTAGTAAAGTACCTTACATAAAAATTGTTCCCCAATCAAAAAGAGGCAATTTGAGGACCTGGTTATTTCTGTATATACGTCATATAGTGTCCTCTTTTAATAATGCAATAATAAAGTAGTCATTCAAATATAGAGATAAGTTCGTAAAATTATATATTAGGAAAGATTGTATAGTGTATGTGAAAAAGTACAAAGCTAGAAAAATAGTGTGTAAGGGTTAATTTAATACAGGAAATATAACTTTCCATAACTTTGCTGCTACTCCAACAAAAATTACATTTCGTGCCTTTTGACACCATAACTTTAGGTGAACAATTAAGAAAAGATAAATGAATGCGTGTAATAGATAATGATAATTTAACACGTTGGAGTGACAGAATGTTGATTAATAATTTAAAAAGTTTCCCAATTAATATGTACGTAATTATATATCAACATGATACAATTATTAAGTTGTTAAGTTTTATTTCAAAATAAGAAATGTGTTATTTTTAAAAATTAAAAGAAGAAGAATAGCATGCAATAGTGAGTGTCGTGAAACATTGAAGAAGTTAATTGAATTACATTTTATAATTTTCATTGTGTGATTAATTTTCTTACCACGAAACGGGTTTAACTTTGAGAAAAAGCCTAGTACTGGCGTTTCTTACGAGGTATTTGAAGTGTTTGAGTATGAAATCCTGCATTTCAACGCTGGATGGGTAACATTCCATTTGTATATGTGTATCCCATTGGCATCATACCTATTTCTATGGTTGATGTTTCCATTTTTAGTTCAAAAATACCGGTTTCTTTTAAATTGGAATCTGGCAAAAGGATCTCTGGAATATTGGGTGAATTGTTTACTGAAGTTTCCATATTTAGATCAGGAATACTGGTTTCTTCTGAATTGGAATTTGGCAAAGGGATCTCTGAGATATCTGTTGAATTGCCTACTGACGTTTCTATGTTTTCATTAATTGCCAATAATGCATTTTCTTCCTCCTTCGTTTCTTCAATACTGTTCATGTCAGGTATTAAGTTAATGGATGTTCTACCCTTTTTAAGGTCTACTTTCCGTTATTTGTTTCTTGTGTTTTGCTTCATTGATTGCTGAAATTTTATGTCCATTGACTACTATCTGTTGCTTTATATTTGATGTAGTAGCTTTGCCTTCATTTGGTACAATGCTATTCAATTCTTTTACGACGTCTACATTAGTCGTATTCTTTCTCATATCATTATCTATTTCTGACTTTTCATTATATCCAATCGTCTCCTTATCTGGCTCTTCTACGATGTTTCATTTATTGTATTGCTGATTACACTTTGCACATTAGCTTTTCTTTTATTCACTCCCTTACATTTTGGTTTTATTGAGTATTGCTTCAGATGATTCGTTTTCCTTTATCTTGTTCTTTTCATTAGTGGTCGACTCATTAGTTTCGTTCTCAGATAATGAAAGTGCTAATTGCTGTAATGTAACCTCGGTTGTTTGATCATCTATACTTGGAGAATTTTCTTCTGGTTCCTCTGTGGTACCTTCCTCTTCAGGTTTTGTCTCTTTATCTGTGATGTATGTTGAAAGAAAAATAGTATTTTAAGACATGTTATTCTATTGCTTAAAATAATATAAAACGGAAAAAACCCTATGGTTTTTAAATTCTGTAAAATTCTAATTCCTTATTTTTGTTCTATAAAATTCATTTGAGAATCACATTTCAATTTATGGAAGACTTACAGTAGAGTCCGGATTTTTATGTAATATCAGCACCCTAAATATGTACATAAATATGTAACAAAATGCTTAGAATGTAACAAATATGTAATATTATATAAAAATATGTAATATTACATATGCTACATATTTATGAAAACGTAATATTAACACGTGTATGAGTATGCAATATGTAAACGAATTATGAAAATAAAAAGGGAAATCTACAACACTCTATCCTACTTAATGCAAGTCTCCCAACGAAGTGAAATGCTTGAATAGCTGACACAGCCATACGTCACTGACGTCATTGATTGCAAGATAATAAAATAAGACGCGAATGAAGGAAGACTAGAGAGAACAGGAAAGCCCCGAGAAAAACAATGCATACGGCATTATAACGTCAAAAATCTCTTGTGCATGCAGGGAAAAGCAGTCCTTTATTTTTTTAAAGAGCACCAGCAGAGCTAAGATTAAAGAATATTTCCACTAATGAACATTTTTAATTTGAAATAAAATACTTACAAAGGATGTGGCCTGCAGTTCAAATGTGTGTTGTGACACAATGGGTTACAAGGTGCATTTCGAAATGATCAGAAGTAAAATTTTGTTGGCGATCGAAAAAATATTCTTGTATGCAGACAGATCTCTCCACATCATATGAGGTAACAAGAGCGCATTTCAACAGCAGATGTATTTGGGGGAAATATTTTCAGGGGGTTCTTGCTTCACTACTTAGAATCTCACACACTGCCAATAGGCTGCTGTTACCAGGGTTTCTTTCCAGCACTGCATTTGGTTTCTTTCTAACCTTTCTCCTACATCTCCACACACACCTTGCAGCAATCTCTTTGCATCCTCTATGATTTCCATGGATTCCGGAAGAGGCCGTCCAGAGCTTTTTAATGCTTTTACGTAGCCAACCAAAATTGCTGTCTACGTTTGCGATATCACACGCTACTTTTGAGTCAGTGAACAGTCTCTGAGCAATGCCAACTGACACAGTAGACTCTGATGGAAATGAATGAACAACAGGTTTAATTTTTTGAAAGTGTTCATTGTAGAAATGTACTGCCTGTATTCAAGTGCCCCAACGCGTTAGCATAGCCTCCGGAGGAAGTGGCACGTCTGACAGTTGATCTCTGTAAACTTGAACAAGTTGTGGCGCCTTAAAACATCTTTGTCGTGGAAGAATGTAGTTGACTTACTTCGCAAAAGTTACTTCGCTGAGTTTGGCTACAGGCATGTAATTTTAAGTACTCACCAATTACCTCCATAAAATGTTACGGAAGTACCGCAGGATTCTAAAATATGATTTTTTTGGATAGGGCACATAGGAGTTCCTAAGTGAAGTCTTGACCCGACTAAAGTAGTTCCCATAGTTTTGGACCTATGGATATTTAAAGTTCAATTTTCATGTTCTCGGCAGACTATAACTCCGAACGGAAACATTTGTGCTATAAGTTGGTTCGTACTTTATATCTTATCTTGGTGTCAGGAATCACCTCTCAAACGTTGTCGGTGTTGTTTTGAGACACCTTGTATATAGTAATCTTCGGTGTGTATGTGTATGTTTGTGTACTATAGTTTTGTCTGGTAAAGGTGCTTCAAGCCAGTTTTCTGTCTTTCTCAAAGAAAATTGAGGACAAAATATTTGGAATTTAATTCTTATTTTAAAAATATTTATAAGTAAAGTATTACTTAAAAAGTCCAAACTTGGAACTTATCTTTATTATAATAACTACGATTAGAACATCTACTATGTGTATAATAAATATTTTAAACTGATACGTTAAACTGTTATATTAAAAACTTTGTTTTCTACTGTTCAGTACATAAAATATCAGAATAGAATTTTCTCCTAAATATCAAACATAAGGTGAAATGAAATGTGTGGAATTTTCATTCTATAATGGAACTAAATTTATACTCTTTATTATTCTTGAACATAAAAATGCTTTCTGTTACTAAGCATAAACATAGAAAAATATGTGCTTTTAACATAGAACTGAAAAACCGCGAAAATAAAATTACATCGATTAAAAATTTTCGAAATTTCAAATTAGTCTTTCTTCAAGGCATTTTCACCCATTACAATCCTTTATAGGAATGACATTTATATATTTTAAACTATTTCATAATATTTTTAATAAAACCTCTGCAATGTAATTTAAATAATATATAGAACTACTATTTTACTCTTACATTCAAGACGACAGTTATTTAACTATTTTAACAAATAAAGGTTGTTTTTATTGGCCATTCCAATCATAATTACTATTTTCTTAAATTATTAGTCCTGATTATAATTTAGATACAAGATTTAGTTGTTGTTATATTTCGGCAAGTGTCGTGCAATTAATTAATATTTTATTTTGTAACTATTAGGTAATGGTGCTCAAATGAATATTTGGTACAAACTAGAGTTTAAACATGATTTATTTAATTTGGCTTTTATATTTGATACTTTAGTGTATGCAATATAAACTTCGCATTGAAAATATTACAAGCAATCTTATCATCTACATCAAGAATCAAAATACAAACTGTTACAAAACCTGGCATTCTTCGCTGGATTCACTTTGTGCTTTATTAAGTCTGACTGGAAATTTTCGTTTCGGAAATTACCGATAAAGAAACAAAGGCTTGGTAAACAATAAGCAATTTACGATTTTGGAGATAGTTGTAAGCGAAAATATATATCTACAAGAACCTTCCCTTGAAAGTTTCTATAAATAAAAGAATTTGTCTTCAGTTTTGTTAATACGTATATTCGAAATTCTGACCTTTCCATGTAAAAGAGTACCACTTGTCTTTTTTTTTTACAAAATAAATATTTTACTATATATTACAAGCAAGTAATCTTTTATTGAGTCAAATATTACAGTATTATATACGTTGTTGTGTTTGTGATTTTCTCGTAATATAAGGGAATATTTAATATATTGTCATCTATACTATATTAACCAATATAATATACTATATTAACCAAAATGTATATATATGTGTTAATCAAAATGTCACAATGTTAACTATTATGTCTGTGATACACAAACATTTTGCCAGTTTGGTATCCAAAGATATTAATATCTAACAGCACCATAACGCAAACAAAATGAGTTCAGATTATTTGAAATGTTAAATTTAGAAATAAGGATTTCATTATGATCTACAATTCATTGCAAATTTTCCATACATGTTCAATTATTTTTAATTAAAGCTTTAAAAATGCGTAAGCTAGTACTTTACGTAGTAAATCGTAGAATCATGAAAGAAAAATGTGCTTTAAGAAATTTTAGAATGTATAAAATAAACATTTCAGGGTTTTAAATTAATTTTTTATATTTTCCTCCCAATAAGTAAACATTCTTGTTCTGGTAAAATTACTTTCTAAATAAAGGTTCGTATATTCTTGATGTTGCCTAGGATTATTAATAGTAGAATTTAGTCAGTACTAATTGTTTGGAAATATTTCAAATAGAATTTATTGGACGGACACAGTAGTACCTTTTGTCATGTTTGTCATATTTAAAGCGTAAGAATATGAACATAAATGTTGTGTTTTTTTACATTAGTATAATTGATAACTTACCAATGTACTGCTTTATCTCACAAATCTCACGATTATGCTCCTGCAGTAAACCCAGCAATAGGTTCATTTAAATTTACTTCTGTAATGTTCCTTACTTGGGAATTTTCCTTAATGTATTAGAGTTCAAAAAGTTTTCCTCAATATTCTTAAATATTTTCATGTTGTATTTGCTTAGCGATACTATCCGAAAAATATAGTGCATAAAAGATTTTTATCACTTTCAAGCCAATCTATATTTCATTTTACATTCAAAATTGATCTTTCGAAAGAGATAACATAATGTTGGAAAGCAAAAGATATACGGTATTGTTGTAAAGATAACTGGTAAGAAGTTCTGCGAAAGAAATTCTGAACATATGTTTGCATACATGCAATAAAGTGACAACATTAAAGGGAAATAATTAGCAACAACATCGCATTTCAGTTTAATTAAAACGAAGACTATCATAATTAGAGAGATGATAATTGTGCAATAGAGAAATTGGAATAGAAAGAGTGAATCTAAACTAGATCCACTCACATGTTTACTAGAAAGTCAATTTTTACCAAAATAGTCAAATAAAATATTTGAATTCTTAGATGTGTGACATAGAAGAATGTATGTCTTGGACGGACACAGTAGTAACTTTTGTCATGTTAGTCAACATTTTATAAACGTCAACAATGTAACCAGAATATTTGTAAATTCATTGAATATTAGGTTATTACATAATTTGTTCCTAATACTTATATTGTCAATAGCAATGAAGCGATATCTTGTTTCATTTTTCGTATTTAATAATAGATTTTTCGGAAATGCACTAGAAGAATAATACGAAATACTGAGCAATTACCGAATTTATTTATGTAGAATTACTAATCTGTAAGAAACTTTACATGAACGTCCCAATGCCATACTTTAGCTGTTTTTATGTCTGGTAATAATGTAATAGTGTTTGGTAATAATGTAAGTTATTTTAAAAATTTTGCTCTTAATTGAGTTTAAAGTTTTAGTTTGAAACTGTTGCTGATAATCAAGTTAAGGGATTTAGCATCAAATTATTGCCGACAATTGAGTTGCAAACCTATTTTAAATAATTTATGTTTCCTAAAGAAACATTTTTATACTTTCTTCGTCAAACGTTAGTATTACTTTTTTGAAAAATTGACGCCATCTAGTCATTTTATGTCAAATTATTTTTGCTTGGTGAATTTCTGGATAAGCGTTTACAGGCTCTCATAACAAGCGTGGCGTTTTTCTATCAGTAGTCATGCGAAAGAAGACAATGTTTAATACGGTAGTATATTATGATACTATAATATTTTATTTATTTGTAATAAAGAAATCGCACTTCGTAATTTCTAATGCAATAGCGAATAAGTTATCTAGTGCAATTGGATCATAACTTTTGAGAATAATCTTCAATATTATGTATACTTTGCCCTTAAGTAACAGTAAGATAGTGATATTAATAAGTCACAAAATTGAAAGCCATGGATCTATCGTCTTGAATAATATAATTTATGAACTAATTTTATTGATATATTTTAGTATTTAACGGCCAACACGAATAAATGTAATGGTATATTTTGATATTTTAACTGGTGTTAATTACTTTTGTATCTGGTTCTTTGGTGTTTTGAAAATATACATTGCTCATTATGTAAAAACTATTAAAAATTTTAAATAAAAAATTGTTGACATCAAAATGCAATTTTTTAAATTTACAATTCTTTCAGAATAAATATTGTTTTTCAATTGTTCTACTGAATATAGAGCAGAAATTGCAATTACTTATCAGTGTATGTAGCACAGTTTGAGTTATGTACTTTTTCCGTAATGTATCCGAAACATCCCATATAGAGTAGGGTTAATTATGTAAGCAATCTGTCATGTAATTCTTACGTTATCAGCATAACCTTGTTAAGCTTCATTGTAAACACTCGTAAACAGAAACTGTGACGCTACTAAAAGTTTCACTTTTCATAAAACAAAATTATTAATCACACAATTATTATAGTGTTTCCCGGAAGCTATAAGAGATAGACGAGAATCATCTAATGTAAAAAAAAACGTCATTTTTCCTCAGATTGAAATAATGCAACTGCATAACACTTCAAAATTATCTAAAGAAAGAAGACAGTATCGCTTTAATATGTTTAGTTATCAAATTAGTTTAAGTATTAATATTTTAATATTTTTGTGTATAATCATTTCTTCACGTATTTTTCTAAATTGTCTCGCGAAGATAACAAAGTGTCCAATTTCCTTATTATATGAGACTTTCCATTTCTCTTACTTGTATAAGGTGTTACCAGCAAAAGTTCATAACATAATTATTGTTCATAAATAAACCAGATTTTCCATTTCCACACAACATCTATTTAACAAGTTCCTTATGAAACATATTCAAGTTAATGAGATGACAACTAATCTCTTTTCTAGAAGTCTGGTTTGTCACTATAGTCAAGTTTGTATAGGAAATCTATAGTTTGATCGATGATCGGCTCTTCGTCACTACATGTGTACTTTTCCTCTCTGTATTTCTCCAACACACACACACACACACACACACACACATATATATATATATATATATATATATATATATATATATATATGTGTGTGTGTGTGTGTGTGTGTGTGTGTAATGAAATAATTAATGTTTTCTTTATCAGAGTATGTACTCATTTATTAAAAATAAATAAGTCGTTACAGTTTAAATAACCTACTTTTATTTCCATCAAGCATAATTGTCATAATATATGTTCATGTTAATGAAGATAATAAAAACCTTATAATATTACAAAACTAATATACCTACTTTCTGTCAGCTCCGTCACCTATACAATATAAAAGAGAGATTTGCTGATACTTTGGTCAGAAAAGAAATGAATTATTTAAGTAACAATTCCAGAATGAAGATGGATAGTTATATATAGCTATATATATAGGATGTTCATTTCTTATGTATCCAAAATGCACTGGTGAAATCCTGACACCTAAACTATGAAGAAAAATTCACATGAACATAGAGCAAAAACCGCTTTGTTTCAAAGCTGCGAGATGCCGAACTTGAGAAAATTGTAACTTTGAGACTATCTAGCTCGGAAATGATGAAAATATCAAATGCGGTTAAAGAAATACTAGAGGAATTAGTACATTGTCTCTCTATATAACCATGGTTCAGAGTTAGGATGTATTGGAGGAACTGATTTTGTAGAGGGAGCTGCGGTACCTGTTCTACTCTACCACCTCTCTCTCTAAAATCAGTGCGGCGGTACAACTCAACTGTCAAACATATGTGTTTAAACAGATAGGGTACTAGTTCCCCTAAAATTTCTTTCACCGCATTTGGTATCAAAGTATTCGAGCTAGTCCACCTCAAAGTTATAATTTTCTCGATTTCGGCGTCACGTAACTTTGAAATAAAGCGTTTTTCGCCCTACGTTGATATGAACTCCTTTAGTGTTTAGCTGTGAGGATTTTATCACTGGATTTATATATATATATATATATATATATATATATATATATATATATATATATATATATATATATATATATAATGTGTGTGTGTGTGTGTGTGTGTGTTGTTAAACAAAGCAGACAATTATATAACTGTATACTTTTCGGGCCTGAACTTACAACGCGGATTTCACTATGTGGTAAAGTCATAGATAGAGCATTATATAAGTGAAATAATAATACATCAAATACTTAAATTATATTAATTTTACCAAACTCATTTAAAGCTGATGATACAAACTGAGAGACAAATGTAGATAAATACAAACTCTTTGTTAAGCAAGAATTGAGTGCCAATGAAGACTAAATTCGATTTGTCACTCAATAATCTGATAAGCTCATTTTAAAGTTGGGTTCTCGCTAGTGATTCCCAGGAGAATATATTATTATGTTATGTTCTTTTTAGTAGTCTGCGGTTAGTAGGATAGTAATCTGTGGTTTCTATAAACTATATAAATCCAGTTCTTTTATCAAACTAAACTACGGGAAAGCAGCGCTAATACTGGACGTTTACGTATTTTGAAACATTACAAATTCTTATTCTAATCTGTTTCTTCTAACTTTATAATATTCACATCACTATTATCATATTTCTTGTTCCATTAATTTTTTTATGCCTTTTATCGACGTTTATGAGTTACCGTTGTTTTCTTCGGCGAGAACGTGTGCGTTTTCAAGGGTGCCTGTGGTTCGGGTATTTTACTAAAGGAATGCTCATTCGATTCGACCTGAAAATCGATTGTTTGTTTGTTGAAGTTAAGCGTCAGTTTACATCCTCAACGTTACATGTGACATGATACTACAATTTCATGTAGAATCTCATTTACTGTATTGTGCTCAATGCTGTCGCACCAAAACTCGAGCCTATTGGCACTGTAAGAGAAGTGTATAGGTAGGAATTAGAGTAACAGGAGCACTGATGCTGATAAGGAAATCATAAGCAAGAACTATGCATAGTCTTTTAAGTATATGTATTTAATATTCATCATTCCTCGTCGTAATCTATTTCAAATACTTCAAAATTTTTCCATAGCTCTTTCGTATAGAGGATTCCTCAAACTTTGTGAAAAAAAATTAAAAGCAATGATAGGCTGTTCAATTATACATATACTAATAAGAAACATGAAAACGTTAACCTTAAAAGTAAATAATATAGAACTCACACGTGTTGCTGAAATTGTATTATTGTTCTCATCTATTAGACTGTTTGCTTTGGAGCTCTTAGATACCACGTTTTGCATAAATTGAATTATAATTTCACCTCTCACTCTAAGTTTGTATGAATTAAGAAACTCATATTTTGAACCTAAACCCCTCAAGCCCAATAATGGTGAAAAATGTACATAATAGTACTGAGGGTAGAAAATTATTTACAACATGTGTTACTTACCCGGTTCACTGGTAGATTCTCCTTCATTCTCTTTCTCTCCTGCCTCCTCGTCTTCTTGAGCCCCTAATGAACTAGGCATATCATTTTGGTTTTGAAGAGCTCCAAGTGCAGCAAGAACTTCGTTGATTTCTTTATCTTCTTCATCTTCCGCTGCCAGTATATCTAAAATTGAAGAAACATATTAGTCAACAAAATATTTAATATTCGGCTGATGATATATATCGTATATATTCGTTTGATTATATATTAATTATATATTAATATATATATATATATAATTAATGATTTAGACATAGCGAAAGAACTTGTCTTCTTTCCTTGACTATTTTGTAATAATAATAACTAACTAAATAACTCTATTGCCTATGGAACTCGGAGGTTCAATGCCGTTTTCACAAAAGCTCTCCACTGACTGCTATCCTTAGTTAACTGCATTCAGTTTCTACTTTGTATTCCAATCTATTCGAGATCCATCTTAATATTGTCACCCTATGTGCGCCTAGGTCTTCCTAATGGTCGTTTTCTGATTGCTCTTCCAGTCAAGTCTTTGGAAGCGTTTCTACTTTCTTCCATTCTAGCAACATCATCCGCCCACCTAAGCCTCCTAGACTTGACGACCGTAATAATGTTGGGTAAACCGTATAAATTATGTAGTTCCTCGTTATGAAGTTTCCGCCATTCCCCATTGCCGTTCCTCTTGGGTACGAATATTCGTCTCAGGAACTTGTCCTCAAAGACTTTCAGTCTGTGTTCTTCCCTCAGAGTAAGCGACCATGTTTCGCAACCATACAGAACAACAGGCATGATTATCGTTTTCTATATTTTAAGCTTCAAATTCTTTGATAGAATTCGCGACGACAAGAGATTTTGAACCGAGTAGTAACACGAATTCTCTGCCAGTAGTCGACATTTAATTTCTTCGTGAATATGATTGTACTCTGTTAATACTGATCCTAGATATTTGAAACTATGGACTTTATCAAAAGTATTATTTAGTATTTTAACGCATCCATAATTTGCAGTATTACGGTCCCGACGCACTTCCATGTATTTAGTTTTCTCTTCATTTACTTCTAAACTCATGTCCCTGGAAGCGTTTAATAAGATCTCTGCATTTCTTTGATTGTTCTATCATTCCCTATTGTAATGTATTCAAGAAGTAGCTGTTTATGGATTATTATTATTATTATTATTATTATTATTATTATTATTATTATTATTATTATTATTATTATTATTTATTACTGTTCCATTACTCTGGTTATTATTTTTATTTTACGGCAGTGTAGTTTTGGCTTACGAATTTAATTTCTTATTTGTCATCAACTGAAGCATGCTGGGAATTTGCTGGCTCGCCATATAAAATTGCCAGACACTTCAGTTGACGTAATTGCCTGGTGAGTGAACTTCCATGTTTTTAGTACGCTAAAGTTTTTCTAGTTTGTGAAAGTATAATTGAGTCCTGATAGCAATATATATTGCAGATAAGTTACTATATATAAAAGAGAATTTTACGAGTGTTGTATTTCATACATTTTCAGATATAATAATTATAATTACTTGTCAGTTTTTTTAAACTTGAGGCTGACGCCATTTTTCTTAAAGGGCTATTGTGTCCTCGTGGTACGTCAAGGGAAATATTGAACTCAAAAATATTGCAAGTGGTTGGACTAATTTGAAATAATTTCGTAGCTACGTTTATTTCTTGTTATTTATTTTTGTTAATAAAAATAATATATTTACAATTGTTAATTACTGACTTTTGACATTTCACAAGCCAGCAAAATAACTCCCAGTAGCATTTATAGAATACGTACATGCATTTCGTTTAGTACCAGAAACCAAATTCAACTACTCGGAAAGTCTTTTTACTCATCCAGCTGTGCGGCTGTTTTGTCTCTTCGGCTTTACAACGTACTTTCTAACACATTTTGGATTTATTCGATTTGTCTTGGGTGGGTTGTGAGGATGGGGAGAAAAAGTGGTTACACTATTAAATTTACATCATCAGCATAATCTGGTGAATACCGTTCAACTCTAGGCCCTGGTTGCTATCTTTGATTTTCCTTATAGCGTATTCCAGAACAAAGTTAAATAACAGTGGCTACAACGCATCTTGTTTCAGGCCATTCTCGACGTGGAAGGTCGGGGGCAAATATTATCCTACTCGGACTCTACTTTGGGATTCATTTAAACATATCTTAATTAATCTAATTAGCTTTCTCGGTATTCCAAGTTCTGTAAGAACGATGTATAATGTTTCTCTCCTAACCGAGTCGTACGCCTTTCTAAAATCAATAAATAGTTGATGTACCGGGGTATTGTATTCCCACTTTTTTTCGAGTATTTGGCGAATGGTAAATATTTGGTCGATAGTTGATCGATTTCGCCTAATCCGCACTGATAGTCTCCAATAATTTCATCTACGTGTGGGGTCAATTTTGGTAATAGAATATTTGAAAGGGGTTTATAAGATGTTGACAAAACCTGAGGACGCACCATGACGTAGTGACAGGAGCCCACGTTATGTAATAATAATAATGTTAATAATTGATTGAGTTATAAGTAATGTATGTTAATAATTACAAGGAAGTAGTGGTTTAAATTTCATCACATTCGTACGTGTGTTTTTGGTTTCGGAATTTCAAAAGCAACATAATGTAGTGATAAAAACTACCATTATATGTACCTATAGTATTTCAGATCCCTCCCTTTAATCTCATTCAAGATTTTAGTAATGATTTTTCCGAAAATTAGTGGTGATTTAACTTATTATATGTTAGTGGCCATTGAATTCGTTGAAATAATATACAAATAGTTAATTCAAATAAAAGCTAACCTTATTGTATGTTAGAAAAACAAAATAATGTCATGGAATATTTTCTTCGATCTATATTTTGCAGTGAAATTAACAGTTAGACACAAATGTAATATTTCACTTAATTTAAAGAAGCGCATATGATGGTAGTTCACTAGATCATTTGCTTCATAGCTTGTGCTGAAACATTCGGTCATCTGCAGACTGAATAACGGATTATTTTCCTTGGTCCTCAGGATATAGAAAAGGAAATACACATGTTTTCATTGCACTTTTCCTGAAAGTAGAGTGAAAAGAATCTGGGTCAGCGTTAAGTGCATTGAGTTCTGTCTCAGACCTCCAGACCAGAACTCCCTTTTTAATCAGCACCATAGGAATAAGAAGTTTTATAAAAGGACATTCAGTTAATGATATTCCGTGTCTCCAACTCCTTGTGACAAATACGTTTCGCAGGGTCAAAGAATTGCCGAGGAGTGACTTTTGATGTTGTACAGTCGTGTGATAAATTGCCTTCCTCAGCAAGAAGAGTAATTTGAAGATTTTAATAGTTGTAATTGTGTGGTACAAAAATCATTTCTTTTTATTTTCGATTCGGCAAACAAACTTTGGTAAAAGATGTACGGTGTCAATGTTAGCCACAATTATTTTAACATTATTTCTTATTAATTTTTTGCTTATTTGGTTATGTTTTCATTTTTTCTGTAATTCTCATTTTTTGTGTATTTTCTTCATGTGAGTTCACGAATTTTTATGTATTGTTATTTATGATAATTTATTATTTTTCGCAACAAGCGGCTCCTATGTTTTATTTTTATTTCATTTCCAGTCAATATCTTACCAAATATTTTAAAAGAATTTCTTCTGCTTTTGTTCTTTAGGGCAATATTTTTATTCTTTCAACCTGCTTTTACACTGAATTTCTTTCTTAACATGAGAAGTCATTAATCCTCTTTTTATTCACATATATTTATTTATCTCCAGCAGGGACATTTCGAATGAATTCTCCTTTCTTCTAAATTTTCAAACAGTAGCTCCAAAGCTTCACGTTAGCAATTAAGAAGTCAATTGATCCATTATATTTGTTTCTGCCATATTATAGTTTCTTTGTAAAGTCTCTGCTTTCCTTAAAGGAACTATGGTTTTATGCGTTATTATTTACTAGTATACTCATACTCTGCTGGACAAGTTAACTTATTGACCAAATGATGATTCTATTCATGTATCGCTCCTATGTGAGAAAAGTCTATATTACCATTGTAAGGCATACTAAAATAAAGAGAAAAAGAGGATATTTACTGTGATGAAATTTAGATTTTAGGAACAGCTGACTTTATAGTGAATATATCGGAATGTGTTGTCATGGTTACTGTGATCCTTGGAGAAACAAATGAAATAATAACAAGGAACGGACACAAATCAGTCATCCGGAATCCGAATCAAGCCTAGTCTATTCGATAAACATAACAAAGATATGCTCATGCAGAATAAATTATGTGCCATGGGCAATTGAGTAAGTCCCTGGGAACATTAACCCTGTTAGTATAAAAAAATTCGTCGACTCGCAGTGAAACAGCTATTTACTTTACAGCATGAACATTATTTATTGGAAAGTCTTGGTTTATAGTTCATTCTCTTTAGTATGAAATAAACTTTCCAGAAATGTTATATATTGGTGCCTATAACGTACCTGAAGTGGGATAATTGGGAGAATGCTTCGAAAATTACCTCCAGAAATTCCTTCCATCAACTTTGAACTCCAGGTAAAAGCAAACAATCCAAATATAGCTCGAAAAGTACTGGGTAGAAGTGTGTACTAAGTTTTGTATTGGCAGACAGAATAGGTATGAGGAGAAAGCGCATATTGGTACCTAGAAACTTTTATTTCCTAGGTAAGACAAAAATACAACACTTTAAATCATATAACATCCCACACTTCTTTTTAAGCAATAGAGTTCGCGACAATTTCATAGATAACAAACCAAACATTGTTTGTTTTACAATTTCAACGAGCAATGTCTTCTCTCTTACTTTTTTGGGAAAGCAACATTTTTCTTTTGTTTATGACACTGAAACAAGTCTGTGTTGGAGTTTCTCCAGCTTCCTTTCTCTCTTTCTTTAAGTGTAAGAGAATATTCTTTGTAATTGTAGCTACGTCAATAAATTTATTCACCCCAATAACTTTCCTTTTCATACTTTCTGCCAACGAATATACCACGCTAATACACAAACACACACACACACACACATAAAAACACACATGTTTCTTCCGCAACCGTACTGATAATTCTCAGAGGATACATGCTAATCAGTTTTATTACCCTTTTAAGGAAAAAGCATGTCGTTTTCGCTAAACAAAAGAGTTCAGCCGGTTAGTTGGTTCCTAATGCATCTTTCGAAAGATTGTAAGAATTTGAAATAAATGGAAAACGCTTTCCCTCTCGCACTTAACAAGTCTCTTTTACTCTTAGTATAGGTAATATGTAAATTAATGGATATTGTACAAGGTGATGACATGTACTTCAGCAAATAACCATACACGTATTATCGTTTATTGTATATGAATATATTAACACATCAGAATTAGCAATAGTATTATTTAACAGAAATGAATTTCTCCTTCATCCCTCACAATGATTCAAATACGTACTAACTAGAGAATTTTAATACTGAATTATACGTACTTACGCTCATACAAAATGTATTACCTGTATATTACTGCATACAATTACTGTTGTGAGAAATTAAATTTCTATAACCTCCCTGTAACAGACACCTCTCAGTAACGGACAAAAATTAATGTCCCATTGATGTCCGTTATTCAGAGGTTTCAATGCTTCTGGCATTACTGTCACATTCACAGTATTCATCTTCGGCGTTGGTAGACTTAGAGGGCAAGAGACATTTCTTATAAAACTGCAAACTGCATAGACTGAGAGTTGTACATGGTAAGGCAACAGAGACTGTTCGCACTGATGGCACAAGATTGAAGATAGTTGAAATTTTCAATGAAATGTTTGGCCTGTTTGTTGATTTAGGTCTGCCACACTGTACAAACTGAAGTTTTTTTCGTCTGGAGATCTTGATCATTTCCAAATAGTTGTTGTTCCGCTGTTTCACCTGTAGGTGGTTCACCATATTTATTCTCTCAGTTTGCCTTATGGATTCTTCCTTCGCTTGTGATGCCTGCAACGTTGATTTTCTTGCTAGCTTATACTGTAGCTTTTTCTTGAAGCCGTTTTCTTCTCCTCTCTTTTCTGATTTTCTTTGGTCTCTTCTTTCAGCTTTTTCTTTGTGAAGTAGCTTCCACTTCTCGTATATAATTAAAAGTGGGATTCTCTTACTTTATATTATTTTTGGACGTGTGAGGCTAAACCAAACAATCTTGAAGTAGTGGAATGTCAGAACGCCTAAGCTCGCGTCTCTTTGCATTCCTTATTGAATTATGTTCACTACCCACAGCAAAGCTAGGCTTTCTTTCCGGATTTCCTTCACTAGACTTTTCCTTTTCACTTTCAATTGTGTCTTCCACTACGGGTATTTCATTTGCTGCTTCCTTATTATCCTGAGGCTATGTTTGCATTGTTTGTGTGTCCGTGACCACTGGAGAAGTTCATGTCAATTTCTCATAAATGTGATCTCTTTGCTTCGTGATCTGTCAAGATATTAAAACTTTTAAGTTGTTTACATTTCCTATTCCCCACCAAATTTGAAAACATTTCAAGGTTTAAAATGCTACCGACACTAGAATGTTCCAAATCGCTGTTTGATTCCCCTGGAGGAAGTTTACTTCCTACTTTACCAAGGTACTTCCCGAAATCAATACAATTATGATTCCAAGAGTACAAACACACGCTTTGATGCCATTTACCAGGCTTTCTGACTTTAAAGATTTTTTGATTGTGTCTTGTAATAACGGAGCAAAGTTCCTTTTAGTAACAACTGAGAATGGGTGTTCGCGATGCTAATGCATAATAGCATCTTTCCGTCCAGCTTTAATTGAGAGGAAAGCACTAATATCAGCGGGCTGAAATATTCTGGATGTATTTGGATACAAGACAATTAACACATTATTCACTTAGTTATAAAGTAAAATGGGTTTTATGTCCATCCACAAATAGATTACTAGACATTTGACATTTCTTTTGACTAAATATGGACGAAAAATATTAGAAATGTACTCATAAAATTTCTGATTTCATTCATTCGTAATCACTACACCCAACACCCCAACCATTGGAAACATATTGCAGTATTTCACTCGACAGTCTTTTATAGTTATAAACAAGCATTTGTGGACATGTAACGCAATTTGCTCCAAAAGTGAATAAAACTATAAGACCTTCATTTTCATTACTCATAGACATCTCATAAACATTCCGGGTATCCTTTGGAGCAATAACCTTCTTTTTTGGCCTAAGTTCGAAAATTGTTTTGTCCGCATTATATATTCTTGAAGCATCTAAAGAAATTGAAACAAATTCTCTGATTTTAAATATGTTTTAATTTCTTGAAACCATTTCCGGATATCACAATCACTCACGTGATAATATTGGATGCCTGCATAGAAACGACTTATACCACCCTGATTCTGGTAAATTGTTCTTGAAAAGATTAGGTCTTTCATGTAGACTAGCATAAGACTGAACACTAACTTGGACGTCTTCCTTACGCCGAGGAAAACCTTTCTTGCTTGAAGTTAATAGCCACTCAACAATCAGATTCTCTTCATCTTTCATTAAAACAAGACTGGGGCCAAACTTAGCCTTCTCTTGACTTTTGTGGTGCCATTGCAGTGTTGACCTAGGTACAGTATACGTTCGAGCAGCAGTTTTAATGTTTTGTCCTTTACGAAATGCACTAACAGCGTCCTTAAGCTGTTGCTTGGTGTAGATGTCTTTCCTTTGTTGGGCATCAGAGTTTAATTTGAAAAAAAAAATATATTATAAAGCACGCTTAGTTACGCGGAATGTGTCAGTTTCGCATAGGCAAAAATGTGTTCAAAAACAAAGATTATTATATTCCAAAATGGAGCCCAAATTACATATCTAAAATGGGAATTGTTTTGTTCTGAATTTTTCCAGGAATTTTGTGAGGCGAGTTTCGGAAATTTAAGCTTCGACTACTCTATTCAATTTCCATCTCTTTCACCATAACGGACTAAGCCATGGTTGCCTAAAATTTGAAAATTCAATTGCACTAACCAAGCAGACCTAGTTGAAATTAACTTAAGAAACCCTTTTGAATCTGATCACAAAACTATGTAGGCGTATTAGATAGTTTATTTTAGCTAGCTACAGTATAAATAGTGTTTAAATGGCAACATCTGGTTGGTACCGAAATCTGGGTTATTTTGGTCCGTTTTATTTAGCCAGTTTGTAAAATATTATGCTACAACAGGTACGCGAATTACGTTTATAGTAACGGGTACAGCAGATGTTACAGTGATAGACACTATGCCCATTACTGTTAAAACTTCACTAAAAGAAGAAGAAAATTTATCACCAATACAGTAGGATATGATAAGCAAGTTTCCAACGAAAAATGTAAAAATAATTTTCTTTTCAATACACAACAATGGGCATTTAGGGCCCATCACTATATGGAAATAAATATTCAATTCTTTAACGGAAACCCCTTCATATTAATAAAGGATATGAGCAAAACAACTAATTGCTCCTAATGGCGGTTTAATATATGATTCTTGTGTGAGTTAAAAATAAATAATTGCGAAGAATTCTATATTAAAAAGAATTAAACATTAAAAAATGCAGTTATCTGTCCTATCAAATTCTTTAGAATTCGAAGAAAATTCAGCTTATATTCATGTTACCTCTTCTTAATGCACGCTGAGCGTTCGCGCCAACAAGAAAGCTTACCACACTTTGAACGCAAAAAGACGACATTACTACCTACAATCGATAGTGTTTTTCAGTAAGTTGTCGTTCACACAAGGCTTGTTATTAAGGCAAACGCCACCAGTGTGCCCATTACTAGACAGTGCCCATCATAGTTGCTTTTACCCTAATTAGAAGTTCCGCAATTAGCTCTTTTTTTGAAAGAACTTTTCTGACTTTAGATTACATGTCTGGATATTCCGAATATCGCAAGTAGGACGTAAATTTGGTCTATTGTTGCTGATATTTTGTCCATTTGATGAAACCTCAATCAATGTTGATAATTACTTAGTCGGTGTTAATTGGTTTCTCTGAATTCTCTATATTACGTGTGAGTTTGCTTGTGTATTTAGTTAACATGAGCGCAAATTTCGTTGGAAAGAAAAGGTTTTGTAGGCATATATTAAAAACTGAAATGAACCGAGATTTTTTACATTAGCTGATTCTTTCAATTACCAGTAAAGCAACCATAATTTCAATATTAGTGAAATTTTTCGAACCGGTGTATATGCACATTACAACGTGTTCTTAACTTAGGACGTCATTAACTAAATACGTAACTGCAGTGAACTAATAACCATGATGTAGTGTTTCACTCAATTAAAACAAAATGTATAATTTCATTTCATTTTAGCCCTTTCTTCCTTCTGTAAATTTATTTAATTAACCTATTAAATATTACAATGTTTTGGAACCTAATTAGAATTTACACTCTATAACTGCAGGTCCTGTTTAGTTTGGAGTTAGCTTACTCATACTTTCAGTAATATGCTGAGTAGTGATTTCGTAAATGTTTTCTTTATCGAGGTCATGCTGGAGGGTGAATGGTCTTACGTATAAACCGACGAAACCCTTTACATACGTATTAACAAAAAAAAGAGAGAGAACTCTGTCCATATTTCAAAACAGAAAGTAAATACGTTATATAATGTGGAATCCTTGTACTTTAATGAAATGATTTAGAGAATATGATCGCGATACTTTGTGTAGTTTTTCGTTTGATGCACGTGGAAAGAATGCGTTACCTAGCAATCATTGTTTCGAAGCAATGCATTTTGTCCAATTTATCTGTGAACAAATAACGAGCATTTATTTGTGATATTTGTGTATACATATATATGATTTTTCAATAAGTGTCCAAAGCATAATTTTTCATTATCTCATCTGCCTGTATTACTAGCAACTTACACTCCTTCTTCGTATCTAGTTGAAAATGTAGATTTATGTTCGTATTAATTCCCATCCTTACAAATAAAACTTAAAAAACACTGTAATTAGCACATCTGGCTGAAATTCAGCACATTAACCGTCAGTTCTTTAGACTTATTCGTCATATGAAGGTTGATATAGTTGTGAAGATGTAACTCAACTAAATATTTTAATTTTCTCTACTAGTTTGTATTTCACAGTTTCACTTATTTGTATATCAACTTTATCTGAAACTAAATTCTTATCAAAAGCTTACTAACTGTCAATAAATGAGGAATTTGCGCAACTCATAACAAATAATTAAACCTTGAGGAGAAGTGTTGCAAATAATGTCTTCTTTATGAACTATATTTCCACTTTCCAACGAGTGATAGTTGAGATTGACAATTAAATTTATTTAATTACTGCTCGCACCACATCAGTGCTTCAACGAAAGGATTTTTCTTTTCATCAAATTGTATACACTTTCTTCGTACATTCTAATTCATTATGTAACTTTACAGACAGTGTACAAACTATAGTTTTACTCTATGATCCGTATAGATAGTGGAGCATCTGCTTTCAGTGGTGGGATGGATGTGTATCATATCTCATAAGGTAGGACTTTACTTCGCTTAAAATTTAGTCAAGAATTTATATATTCTTGATAACTATTTGTATACTATTTCATGGGAAATAAGTGGTATACTTTCATTAGCGCAATGAACCAATGTCCACTAACGTGTTATAGATAATTATGCAAATTATTTACCTAGCAAGTGAGAGTCTACAGGTATGAGATGAAGCATTGAGTATAGCGCACATCTTTATTTTAATAGCGCATGACAGAAGTAATACCCATGATCTGAGACTCCCCTTTAAGTGGGGGAATGGCTTCAATTTCAGCCCTACCTACCTCAGATTTTGGTAACCAGCTTCTCTGGAACAAATTTTATATGCTAACAACCAACTCGGTAGTTCGACCAACTTGTCTTCTCCCGATATGATATACCTACTCAAAGGAATCTATTTCTAAAAGAAAGGAGGATCCTATCAAATTAGGATTTAATGGACTCGATTGTAACCTCTGAAATATCTTCAAACTACGCTAAACTAGTGATATATATATAAAGACACTGCCTTTGCCTATGCAAAGTAAACGAGGTAAATTTATATGTGGAACAACGTGAAGAATACAGCAGTTTATACAGAATTTTCTTAAGTATTACGAGTTGTTTAATAGTTAAACACATCCACAAACCCTATACCATACTTGTGCGTATTCATGCAGTAATATGTGTAACTGGGCATTGAGTGGTATTACATTAACATATTTAGAGGAAAACGTCTTACCATTTGCTGCTGCACCGACATTGCTGTAAGCTGCGAAATATATTAAAAATATAAATTTTCTTAATTAATTCTGTATTATTATCATGCAATATATCATTTTAAAATTAAACTAAATAGTTTAGTGGGTGCAAATCGATCTGTATAATACACATATGATAAGAAAGATACAAATTAATTTTCTTTTTACGTTTATGTTTTTTTTAATATCTTCTATTCGTATGCATGGTTCTTTAATGGAGAATGGTACTCTTCAGGGTAATTGTTCTCGATTGTGAAAAAAATATATTTGTTCCGAAATCTTTCCTAATACAGATGTGATAACCTTAATCAACAATAGAACGAAAGTCTGCAAAACCTTGTTTGATCTACTTAACATTCCATTATTGCACATAACATATATATGAGATGAAGAATTCTTCTGAATATGTTCATAGACTCAAAGCTCACATTAGCTACTCGATATTTGCTGATTACACTCTGGTTAGTGTCCAATTTCTAGGATAAGGAAACAATGACTGATAACTCCTTAAATAGTAAAATTTCTTACTGTTTCTCACAAATTAGTTGCTGATAAGAATAAAAAAGTGAATAAGGATAAGATAAAACTTTAAAAGGAAGTTAAGACTGTTGTTAGTAGTTTGTGTTACGGTGCTCAAATATTGAAGATATGTAAGTAACGGTTAGGCGTATATATTTCCACGTGTAGTTAAATAAAAATACACTAACTAACTAACTCTATGGCCTATGGAACCCGAAGGTTCAATGCCGCGTTCACAAAAGCTCTCCACTGACTTCTATCCTTAGCTAACTGCATCCAGTTTTTACTTTGTATTCCAATCTCTGCGAGATCCATCTTAATATTGTCCTCCCATCTGCGCCTAGGTCTTCCTAATGGTCGCTTTCCGATGGGTCTTCCTGTCAAGAGTTTGAAAGCGTTTCTGCTTTCTTCCATTCTAGCTACATGACCTGCCCACCTAAGCCTCCTAGACTTGACGACCCTAACAATGTTGGGTAAACCGTATAAATTATATAGTTCCTTGGAATGAAGTTTCCGCCATTCCCCGCCCAAACAAAAATAAATTCTAAAAATAAATTCACATGTAATGAAAACTGAAAACGTATGTTTCTTCATAGATAATTAGAAGGAGGACTGAATACAACAAATGTACTTAAATATATGAAAATTTAGTTGGTTAGAGAATTATATTAGTTACATGTAAGAAATCGCAACTCAGTGGAGCTCAATATTGATACCAGCTTTCTTATTATCGATTTAAGCTAAGCACCTTAGTTTCTATTTTCTACTACAGCAGTAAGTAAAGAAAAGTCGGTACAGTCAGGAACACAGAAGAGTATAATTCGAGAAATTGTGTTCGAATTAAAAGAAAGAAAACACGACAATTATTTGTTTGTAGCAAACCAAATCGTAGATTTTCTGTTAATACAATAACTCCTATTCCAACTTTTGTGTAATTCAAATAACAAGTTCTTTTCTGAGTACTAAGGACATGAAAGTTAACACTGCTATTTAACTTAAGTGAGAAACAATTAAAACCAATCTGGCCATTTGGTAGTTATCTAACACCTTATTGCATTCAACTGTATTTTAATCGTATTATAGTGTTTCATGACTTTTCTTAACTTTGCCAAGAACTCTGAGACACGCACATAGTAGTTTCTCTCACCTATTAGAATGTCATTTCGCATGTGGCTAAAACTTTTCCTTTTGATATAAGCACGTAACACTTTAAAAATATCATTGAAAGGCATGTTAAAATGTATTACTACGATTTTGCCTTCTATTCAATTTTAAACTTGATATTCCCAATAAGCAGCAATTTTTATACATATATATAAACTTCTAGTGTTACTAAGCTGAAACCATGAACCTTTTCTTAAACCTTTATGCAGAATTTAAGTTGTTACTAGCTATAGAGACACCATATTTCAGTAGGATATAGTTTTTAAAAAATTAACAAGTATTCTTGACTGTTTAGGTCGTTTTTAACTTTTTACTTGTCTAATAAATAAAATAGATTCCTTAGTGACATTATGAAGTGAACGTAAAATAACACGAACAGTTGGAATGGTGTAAAAAATCTTTTAGAAGAAGAAAATTCTGTTTTGTGAGGCTTTGAGTAAAGAATTGAGAAAGAAGCTGATAAAACGCTTCGTGAGAACTATTGTGCATTAAGGGCAGAAACGTGGACATTACGTCCAAGTAAAGAAAAACGCCTAAAAATTATCAAAACTTGACTGTGGATAGAATTAACTGGGTCGAATTAAGAATGTATAGAATTAACTGGGTCGAAAGGAAAACGAATGAGTGGTGCTAGAAATAGTGGGGGACAAAAGGACAATTTTAGATATTATTAAGGAAAGGAATATTAATTGGTCGGAACATTTGCTAAGAAGGAATTGTATCATGAAGGACTTTATAGAGAGCATGGGGAACAATAAAAGGGAAGAGGAGAAGTAGGCTACAATTAACGGATGATATTAAAACAAAAAGTCGTACGTTAAAACAGAGAGTTTGGCAAAGATCGTGTTACATGAAAGCCCATCAGTTGCGGCAAGTAACCTCGCAATGATCATAATAATGATGATAATAAATAAACAGAAAAACTTTTTAGCAGATAAAAGTTATTACTTATAATGTTATCACGATGACTTAGTTAAGATGATCTCCTTGTTTACATTTAAACCTAGGATCTTTTGTTCTAATGAAAATGATCATAATATTTCACTCTAAGAGGGGCGCGGTCGCCCAGTGGTAGAGAGTTCACCACCATTGCTTGGGATCCCTGGTTCGATCCCAGCTCGCGCCTTGCGGACGTTGTAGTGGACAAACACCGTGCTCGTGGGTTTCCTAGGAGTTTTCCCGTTTAATCCCACATTCTCCATTCCACCATTTCATTTATTTCTCATAATCATCGTCTCCCTTAACCTAACCGGCATAACCGTTACGGACGTAAAACTTAAAGATTTCATTTCATTTAATTCTTAATGAAGAGTGACTACATATATACAATTTCCTTATCTGTGACTCTCTAACATCATAAACGAAAATATATTTAAGAAACCCGGGAAAACTCAAGACCTTCAGTTTTCTAACATAAATATATTACCTGATTACTTATATGTATAGAGCATTATATAAACATGATGAAACAGTATCATCAAACAAATAATGTGATTTTTTATTTGTAATGAATTTTAAGACTAGATGTTGACCAAAGACTGAAAAAATTAGTTCATTTGTTCATTAACCAATGTAAATTCTCCAATTCTTGGAGCAACAATGTGATTACTGACAGTCTAAAAGTAATAATACAGAGGTATTCAATTTTTGTAAGTACAAAAATTGTCTAAAATTATTTTTATGCGTAAACAAAGAAAATAGTGTTTTAAAATACGGAAACAAATATTCCATTGTAACACGTTTCAGAACTATATAGGGTGCGAAAACAATCCCGAAACGGTCCAATATCTTGTGAAATATACACAACAGCAAAACCAATAAAAGCATGTGTAAAATACTTTTTAAAAAATCTATCCAGTGATACCAAATGTAATCCTCAATCCCCAAAACCTTCGGGGGTGCGGAGATAACTTCAAAATTTTAAAGGGTATCCCTATTTCTGATAGGATGTTTGGATTCTCCAGAAAAAGAGGTAGCGATTAAATCCAGAATTGAAAACCTTGCTTTCACGGATGGCGCTTGAAGCTACCCACAAAAAAAGAGTTACCAAAATCATTATGAAACTGTGAATTTACCAATCTCATATTCTGTGGCCGTACGGTTAACATGCTGGACTGTGAAG
Organism: Thermobia domestica; assembly: GCF_964235325.1. Taxonomy (NCBI): domain Eukaryota; kingdom Metazoa; phylum Arthropoda; class Insecta; order Zygentoma; family Lepismatidae; genus Thermobia; species Thermobia domestica. The sequence goes on along the minus strand of NC_137457.1, from coordinate 11,646,348 downwards.
TCAGAGATTCTGAGTTCGGTTCCTGTATAGAGAATTTATTTTGCTTTTGTACAAAATTAATGAACGCATATATTTTAGCAATAAAGGGGTGGGGATAGAGATTGTGTTTAGTATCATTAGATAGTCTTTTCAAAACTACTTATCACATGTTTCTGTTCGTTTGTTCTGTAAGTTTCGCGAGATATTGGTCAGTTCCAAGACTTTTTCCTCATTCTGTATAAACATATTTAACACATTTTTCGCTTTGTATATTAAAATGACTACTTCCTTTCTTGTAGGTCTATTTTTTTAGATAGTGTGTAAACAATGTATTGCAATAAAAACACTACAATGATACTATTAATGAATTACTACAATCCAAATATAAAACAAGACAAAATGTGTATATGTGTGTATTAAATTAGTGTTTAATACTTTCAAATTTGTGAAATATTGTGTAGTGTATTTGTCATACCTCGTTCTCCCTTTAGAGAAGTTGTAGAATTACTACCACCCCGAGAAGTTGATGCAATTCCAAAACTAACAGATCTACCATTTTTATCATCTTTGTCAGACTTTCCAACTCCAACTGTACTAACAGCAGTTCCGACCGTTCCAGGATTTCCAGCTCCAACCGCACTAACAGCAGTTCCGACCGTTCCATTCTTTCCAACTCCAATTGCACTAATAGCAGTTCTGCCCGTTCTAGGCTTTCCATTGTCATTATCTGATTCACCTGATGAATTCTCGTTCTTATCTCCCTTCTTATTTACTAAGACAGCAATACCTTCACCATTTGTAAAATTGTCTTTTACTGACACGTGTGCATGCTCCACTCCTTCACTAGTACTGCCTTCTTCTTTACTACCACCTGAATTGTCTTTATCGCCATCTCCATCTTCGCCTGGTTTACTAACGCTCCCAGAACTAGTACCTCTACCACCTTTTCCACCTTTACTACTTCCTTTTCCACTATTTCCATCTTCGCCATCCTGATTATTGTCTCCCTCGTCACCGCTATCAGCACCTTTTGCCTTGGGCGCAACTGTCGTTTTTGGTTTGGTAGTGGTGAGAATACTACTTTTAGGTTTTCTTTTAACAACATGTTTTTTCTTGTCAGAAAAGCCTGGTGCTATCGTACTACTGCTTTTAGTTCCTCCATCGGCGGGAGAAGAAGCAGAGGTAGAGGTCAGGCCACCTTTGCTACCTTTGCCACTACTACCACCGGAAGAAGGCTTTGATTCAATATTATCTCTATAACTTTCTTCACCTAAAAAGAAAATATATTGTGTCATATGTTCGGTTTGATATGCTATATTGTAAATACATATTTATCACAAAAATGTACAAATTTTACTAATAAATGTTGTGGAAATTGTGTTTATTTTCCCTCACTGAGTGCAAATACTCTATCCAAAAATTACAAAATATTCAATCCAAAACATTTTAAAAGCACTTCTAAAAATTATTTTCCTACTCATCTTGCTGAAGTGTAAAACAATGTTGGATAATGTAATAGGATGTGTTTATTCTACGTAGTCTGAAGGATCATGGTCACATATATTGTAATCAACGTAAAATATCGCGATATTACTCTCGAAATGATTCAATATTTACCTAAAGTATATAACCGTCACAGGAGATAATTTTGATGTTTATTCACATATTTCGCTTATTATATATACTATACTTGTTTCATTACATTAGTTTATTTCATATGTGAAATCACAACTTAAATATATATTAATTCGCTTATGATAGTAAAAACAAAGAAACTAATCCAGTATATATATAGGTCGAAGAACGTCTCATTTCAGAGTTATGAACCGCCGAAAATTCGAAAAACCATGTTTCGAAACGCCCTGGCTTACAAACTACAGGACCTATAACAAGCGGTTTAAGGGATTACACAATAACTAGTATGCAAACTATCTAAATATCCATGTTTTCCCATCCTCTGTTATCGGCGAAACGAACGCGTTATTAGTACTTAAAAGAGTATCCCTATAACTCAATTTTACAGTTCGTTTCGCCGATAACGGAGGATGGTAAAACATGGATTTTTAGATAGTTCACATGCTAGTTCCTTTGTAATTCCTTAAACCGCTTGGGATCGGTCCTGTAGTTTCTAAGGCAGAGCGTTTCGAAACTTGAATTTTCGAATTTTCGGCGGTTCATAACTCTGAAAGGAGACGTTTTTCGTCCCATGTTTATTAGAACCTTTTCCTTTCCTTTCATATAAGGAATCGCCTCCCAAAGTTTGTCGGTGGATTTACCTACCACCCTGTATATATATATATATATATATATATATATATTTACTGTATGAGAGACGTTTACAACTACCAACTATGTGTATCGAAAATGTGATTACACATGCAAGTAATATAAAACCAGAAGGTTGATATAAAACATAAATGTTAGAAAATAGAAAAAGAGATAAAGTAAAAGAGATAAAGAAAAAGAAAACAACTTATGTGAACATATTGTGCATATTAATAAAAGGTGTTTTTTTTTTGTGAACAAGTGTTCTAATTACAGTTTTGTGTCCGTTAAGTAGATTATCTACTTTAAGAAATTTGATAAGAATTCTGCCAATGCAAAAAGTAAACATATAGCAGTTTTTATCCACATTTAACTGTATTACAATAGAATATAGTTGAAACATGTATCTATAATTTAGTTCTACTACTGGCTGTGGATAAAATGTACTATATTTTTTATTGTGTCTTCGAATTTTATTTTATTAATTACACGTGGAGGCTATAAATGATTATAGTAGATATTTCTATTGAAGTACAATATTTATTGTCTTTAAATTTACTTTCCTGAAGACATTATTTACTGATAAAGAAGAAAAATTTAATATTGGTGCATGTTCATGTTTATCGATTTATAATCGAATTTGCATTTTGCTTAGCGATATATTACGAAATTTGCATTGAAAGCATATTAGTCGCCAAAGGGTACTTCTCAGTCTCCAGATGGAAATACAAGAGCACTTTAAGGCTAGAACTCCCGGACACCCTTACCCTCCTAGATCGGCCAATGATGGCAAATTCTTCAGCATTCATTTATTGAATAATTATGGTAACTATTTTAATATACTTCCATAAATTAACTTTAATTTAATTATCGTGCTTGATACTGCAATTTATAGTTTAGATTTAAGGAATTGTACATTTAGATTTAAGAAATTTTTCTTCGAATATTTCCACTCACATATTGTTAATATCATATCGTCATTCTTGACAAGCTATGTTGAATAAAACTCCCAGCCATTGTCCCTCACATTTCTTGGAAATTCCCTCCAAGATTTTTTCGCAGTTTCGACTATACTTGTACCATCTGGCCAATTGCAGAAACGTAAACTGTCAGTTTTGACGTTAAGCCACACAGATAGAACATATCGTCCCTTGTGGGCGTTCTAGGTATAAATTACCATTAAACCTATTTCATTTGAGATAATGTTTGGATGCTCTTTTTTGAGAAAAAACGGAGAAAAGTAAAAAATGATTAAAAAATCACCAAACCGAAAGATTATAGCTAATATACAAATGAAATAATAGCAAAATTAAAATAGAGCAGGGACAATTGGTTCCTTCGGAATTTCTAGTGTTAAAGAAAAACGACTTACTGCAGGGTATGAAGATATAATGGCCCAAACCGCTCGATCATTTTCTGTGAAATCGCAGACAATTTTCTATTTTGGTTAGTCCGATACGATTTTAAGCTGCCAGTGAATATTTGGAAGTTACAACACTTGGAATGAATGTATAAAGGTACTTTTCGAATAAATACACTCGATTTATGTCCTAAAATCTTTTATGAAGCAGATTGAATCCGCGAAGTAATTTTGGTTAAAATGATCTTAATGTTTTTCCTTCTGGAATGTCCGTAAACTCAAAACAAATTAACGTGGGCTTTTACTTTCTACGATTGGTTATTTATTTTTTTAATGTAAGAAGTTAGGTATATAATTTTCTATTTATTGTTAGAGAAAAATTGTGTTCAGGAAATGTATAAGTAATTTGCTACTTTATTTAGAATCACAACACGTAAAGTAAAATTATTAAGATTTCTGTATTGGAAATTGCATTTTAGCTTGTAAATAATCAGTGTGTGTCCAAATACTAATGGATATATTGAAGTTTAGTGTATCTTTCAGCGGAAAATCTGAAAGAAACGTTGATCTATAGCCTAACGTGGGACGGAATCCTATGATCTCTCTCTAGGAATCGAATCCGGTCTTCTTACACTCAAGTTGGGTACGCTAACCATACAGTTCATGTGGTGAAAATCACTTTCAGAATTCTGAACATATCATAGTTATACAATATGTAGTTCTAAATAAATAAAGTTTGTGATATTCCGTTTCCGCCTTATTTCATAGAACTTACGTTTGTAAGACATATTCTTTGAAAGCTCCCTCAACTACAACAAAAGACGTACGGAATATGAAAAATGATATTTATTGAATTATAAACATCATTATGAAAATAATCTGTATTATATAAGGTATAAAATTGGCTGTTGGTTGGGAAACATATCTAAAAAAATGCACGAGTTCGTTCGGAGTATAACACTTATTTGGGTAGAATTATTTGTATAGGGAGCTTTAAATTTAATAAGTTAGTAAAATTTTAATTTATTTGGATGTTTGTTAATAATTTTAGTATTTATTATAATGAAACGCTCTATGGCAAATTGTTCAGTTTTCTGGCTTATGCAAGCATATATTAATAGCAAGGTACTATTACATAGAAATGGCAATTCATTAGGATTGTACACAACTACCTACAGGTTGGGACAACTCCAAGTTCGGTATCCTCATTGTCATGTTCATTTCGAGGTAAAATTTAGGAGCGACAGGGAATTCAGAGAGGATAACGGGGTACAAAATCAACGAGAAGCTTGGTATATTTTTATGGGAGAACATGAATCAAAGGAAATTCTTAACAGAAATGAATAGCAACATGATTACCTTTTAGTAGGTCGTTGCTATCCAAGGAAAATACGAGTACGACCATAAATAAACGATTGAAATATGGAAAAATAGCTACGCAGAAATAAAGATACCTTAGTGAAAGTCTAAAAATCTACACGAACAGTCGAGTGATACGTTAGCTATAAAGATCGACGAGAGAAACTTCAAAAAGTATAAGTCAGGTACATAAATGTCAGCAGAGGAGGTTGATATCCGAAAACTTTATAACGATTAATGAAGAAAACTAAAGAACTGAAGAATCACTGAATTTTTTGCTGGTGTACCAAGTAATAAATGTTCTTTTGCAGACACAACTAGAATTTTTAAATTTCTGCCTTTTTAAAAATTAAATTATAAACTTATTAAAGAACAAGATTTCAAATGGTACGATTCCCCTTTTCCTATAATGTCCATGAGGTGGGAAATTTTAAGGGAAATCGGGATTGTCTCTGCCTTCTTTAAAAAATCTAGCCCCTCTTCCCCCCAGTGTTAACTCAGACATCTGAAAATCAACTGCAAAACACAAAGAGATGTACTAAAGAAGTGTACAAAATTGCAAACTTCTATCTTGAAGAGTAAGGGCTAGAAATATGTTTAAAGTGAATCCCACAATACCTTCGATTACCTTAAGAGACTCTGATCTCAGATTTTAAAAAATCCTGAGACATCACTATTTATTCTAGAATTAAGTTTCGTTCCTCATTTTATTCTGCCTTGAGCGTTCTTTAAAACGGTACTATTCACATGTCTCCATCATGCCTGTGAGGCGGGAAAGTCGAGAAAAGGATTTTTTTGTAAGAACATAACTTTTTACTTTTTGCCTTTCCGGACCACGCCTGTGTTAATGCAGAGGTCTGAAAAATCTGAAAAATACTAATCGGTGGACTGAACGTTTGTGCAAAATTTCAATCTTCTGAGTTAAAAAGACGGCCCGCCAAAAAATAATAAAAATAATAGGCCTAACAAAAATATTTTAATTTATGATGTTATCCACTTCTATGTCTTGACAAAGAAAGCTGTGATATCATACGTAGCACGTTGTCTCTAAACTTCAAAAAGCTAAAAAGCGAAGTAGAAAGCATTATTGTTTCTAATTTAGTCTAATAATAAAAACTATATTTAGTACCCATAAATAGGTACTACATCTCCAAAGTGATAGAGATGTTGAGTATTGAAATCTAGTTTTTAACTATTAAATACTAATAGTGGCACAAAGTTTCTTGCATATAATTTATGTGTGATGTATTGTGATTTTAATAAATATGTCATGTTGATTTGTAAATTTTGTACTAACTTATAAGCATTTTCTGAGTTTGCTGGTTAGAGCTTAATGTGTAGAAATAATGATTATGTTTAATGCTTGAATTATGTTTGTTTATTCACATAAGTTTATGTTTATTGTTTGCAAAGTTTTACGATATTTGAAGAAATATTTTAATTATTTAAAATGTCTATGTATGTAGAAATAATTTATCATTTTTAGTAATTATAGTAATAATAATCAGTAATTTATCATTTTTAGTAATAATAAAATATCTTAAGTAATACTTTCTGGTTTGATTAATAAAGCCTAAAAATGGAACTGGCTTTAGGTCTGTATCATTTCATGATTTTTTTTATTTGAGTAGTAACATTCAGTAAGTGACGAAGTATGCCATTTTAGGAGAAACCATTATGAATTTTGCTTTAGTATTATGGTAAGAGATACGTTGTTCTTATGTTATGGATATTAACATTGTCAAGTTTCAGTAATTCTAAGAATTTTTATATTTACAAACTTCAGAAGCTTCGTGTGGAGTGTATTAACGTACGAGTGCGAAATGTGTATTTTAGGACAGAATGTAATGACTAAAGCTGAACCGGTTTAGATACAGTAATTTATTGTTTTGCAGTGAATAGTTGGACAGTAATGAAAACAATTAAAGAAGTACTATAATAATATATGTATTGAAAGAATGTAGATACATAGGATTTAAAAGAAGGCGCAGGATGATATGACGTGTACTGCAACACGATTTTGTCCTAGAAGCTATCTTTCAAGTCAAATTTTAGAGCAAGAAACCGAAAGAGTTTCTGCAAATTTTCCATCGCAAAGCATTGTTAGTGAAAGGTAATACTGTTCAGAACAAAATTTAAATGCAGTTGTCTAAATGTAATTTACAACGCGTGAGTCTTTAGGTATTAAGTCTGATGATACATTGTTACCACGTTACGTTTATAATTGTGTGTAAAACGGTTGTCTATATAACATGAGGTGAATAGAACGCGCAGACGCGTGTTTGTGTATGTGTAATTAAGCAGACAGACAATATGATACAAGATTCTCTTTAAGTTTCAAAGCGAATAAACTCTCAATGAGCAGTTAGTTGGGGAAAGCATTCCCAAGGTTTACAGTACGTTAGGTGTGTTCCGAAGAAAATTGCTCCTAGCTTTTCTATACCCCAGAATTGTACTATGTTTAAGTATGTTAATATTTTTACAGTGTCACAGCTTATATACATACCAGACTCAACGTCGTTTGCAGCATTTCCTAGAAACAAAATTTGAAAAGCTTTTCATGGTTTCTTACTAAAGTAAACATGTTGTTAACGAATATAACTCAATATCTACTAATTAAGTGTTCAATGTTGCTATGAAAGCTACGCACTTCGTTTTCATGAACTATGCATTAAGAAGCATTATATAGAAATTAAAAGCTACAATGATTCAAATTAGTAACCTGGATGTACAAATACCATTACGACTTTAATTTTAACAATTACTTATTTGGTACAATTTACAGTTGTCTTCTTCATTTCATCTTACAACAGCATCATCAATGTAATAAATAACTAGTATAGCATAGATCCAAATGTATATATATTTCAGTTAAATTAATGGACATGGGCTTATTATGTACTTTTATGAAGGATAATAAAAATTCTATCGTGATCTTTGCTTTAATGTCTTGTTTGGTGTAACATTTTCGGTATTTGATGGAAAAGATCTAGAAGACGATCGTTGATAATTTGTTTTGTTTCAATTGAGATATAGAGTTTCGGAGCATGTAATTGATACCAATAATACACACCCGGAAAATTGTAACAGATTCTCACTGTAGAAAGAAAGTGTTATAATTTTAAATAGGATGTATTGGAGGAAATGTAAAATATGCAGAGAATTTGATAAACTACTTTTATCTGCTCATTCCCATGCAGTTACATTCCTTGAAGGTACTTTTATGAGTTCAAACCAGAAGCTTAAGAATGTTAAGAGTGTGCTTAGTTTGTGCCTATAGAAACGTTACGATGAACACCAGTGGAAGACAGACATTAATAGTTTGTAGTTTGTATTATTAAAATACGCTCAAAAATATCAAGAAATGTTAAGAAGAATGTGCCTACAACATTCGGTCAGACAAAAGTGTTAACTCTAAGGAAAGTGAATCAAATAATTATCCTTGTAATTTCGTAATCTCAATCAGGGTTTTAAACCATCCTATCCGTAGACGATTATGTAAGAAATGGAATAAATGTCTGACCTGATGTTACAATTGTCAGCAAGAAAGCGATAGGTTTGCGTGTTCAAACTAAGTTGTGTAATATTGTCAGAGTGGGCATACAATCGCTTCATTTTCGAGTTGCACTAAACCAGAAGATTATTTTTATGATTTGCAAACAGAGCTACACTGTTATAATGATTAGTACTTATATTCCAATTACTGCAAGTGCGCAGATGTATTGGTCGACTATCAAGAAGACTACAGTTACTGACCCTCGATATTACAAGCTCTTAATTTAATACTTCTGTTGCAACAGTTGTCGATCAGTATTTTGGGGGTTCTTCTTAAGCGAAACTAACTAACAATAATTGCATTGTGAAGAAATATCTCCAAGCGCTAGAAATATTATTTTCTCTGTACAAACAATTAAAATCAGTGCTTTGTTTGTACCTCTCCACAGTTGCAGGCAATTACGTACGACAATTTTTTGTCTTATTTATCCTGTACACTTAGTGGAGAAATCGACAAAATGTTTCATCGCTGAAATTGAATGATGCTCGTAAATCCTCACATATTTCGGTTAGTGTCAGTGATCTGTACATGGTGCCCATTGAGTGGTTAATTCGACATTCTTAAATTTCTTGAGACACTTTTTCTTACACTTCCATCATTTACAAACCTACCGATTGCGTGACGTATTTTCTGTTCGTTTCAATAGCTCTTGTTTCCAGCTTATTATTTTTTTTGGCATAGGTCCATACAACACTGAAAGGGTTTCAACGTATAACTAGCTCTCTTTACAATCTCCGTTTTTAGTAGCTACCGCCTGCAAACTATTGAAATAAATTCTAAATAATATACTACTTACAATTTTTAATTTTGTCCTGAAATGAAAGGTATAGAATCGCGAGGGAAGGAATCCCAAAGAACTAATTTTCTCCACCTAAACTATTTTGATGATTATACTTGATTATAACCAACTAATTTTTCCAAGTATAGAATAATATGAGTAATGTTCAAAAATTTAATCGAGTTATAAATCAGTAACCAAAATGTTCTAGAATTTATCTTACATTCCGTTTTAAGTTTTTTTTTTCAGACTCATCTCTGATGAAAAGTAAACATAAGAAATCCCGAAACATTTACGTACCATTAAACAGCTAAATTTCAAAGTAGAACATATGAACAGTTGGGATAAAAAATATCGAATGATAAAGCTTTGGGGCTTAAATAGTCAACTTTTTTTTGCAAGATATGTAAATGTAGGTTTAGTATTTTCTTAACTGTATAGAAGCAAAATTAATCTTTTACTTTGATCCGGAATAGAGGTGGAGAATTAATAATTTAATTTGACAGAAGATAATATTGAAATTACCAATATTATCTTAATTGAAATTAACAATACAATTTTAAATATATTTGTAAGTCATAACAAGCTGTTAATCCTATCGGAAACATTAGAGAAGAAAGAATATCCTGAGATATTAAGTTAATTAAACATGTATGTTAACATATATTTAGCCTGTACTATAGCATAATGACACAGAGAAAGAAATAATGGATCACCATAACTACCATACCAGGAACAAGAGCTTCTGCCGGAGCTCCTGAATGTTCATAATGATTCAAATACTATACTTGGCTTTTCTAATTGACCATAAAAAGTGACAATTTCACTCAGGAGATCTAGCTGTTTATTCCCTACAGTTACTCAACTCCACAACTCAAAACAATGATCTTCTCAGCTCGCACCAACTCGTATGGTACTCGCTAGAACAAACGTTTAATCATTCCGATTGCTCGGAACCCTACTATGAAAGTAGAATGGCGCCTGCCTAACTCGTTTGAAAACGGATTGTTCGGAAAATTGGCTTTCACAGTTTTTTGAGAAACACAATAGAAATGGCTATTGGATGATGACATGTGTTTTTCAATGTTATTTTACAATGACAGAGATTTACAGAAAAACGTTAAGTAGTGTGCCCAATCACCATCTCGGTCTAAATGCATATTGGCTGATTTTAGTGATGTGTATAATATTCCAATTTAAGTTCGTGAAATCATTGGCAATTTTGTGGTCAATATGTTGCACTTTCACATCACCCCGTTCAAGAGCACACTACCCGACCTACTTAACACTTCAGGTGTTTTCTGAAATTATACGAAATTTGCGACGCCGTAGTAGTGAAGTCAGTCAATCACTTACTTGCATAGCGGTTTTCCGCCAAATATAACGGACTGTCTGTCCAATCATGTGAATGGAGTACTTAAATGAAATTTACATAGTTATAATAAATAATAATGTGGATTAATACTATTCTTAGTGATTTACTATTTTGTCTTGAGACTAATGAACTAAACATCAACGTAGGAAGTATCACTACTGAGGGTTTGACAGCAGTAACCATCAAATGAGGAAATATGAAAAACGAATAGTGATAGAGAGAGGATTAATAAACATAATTAGGAAGCAAATTTACAAGGGGCTTGGAGATATTTTCAGACACGAAACTTCCATACAGGATATCATGAAGATAAATTCATGAAGAGGAAACAGGAAAAACATCTAAAAACACCGATTTTAAAAGTTACTTTTTGTAATATGCAATATGATGCATGTATATACTATGCTACTTAGGAGAGTAAATTAAGGTTGGAACGAACGATGTTTGCCTTCATTTAATTTCATTTGTAGTGAACGTTCTTTTTCAGCAGCAAAATATGGATCTTCAGCATAACTTGTGTAACGGTATGGATTGGCATGAATTTTTAAATCAACCCTCGTATTTCCCCAGCCTCAATTCTTAGAAATGAAAGCAGCCAGCGAACAGTTGGAAGAGAACAATGCTTAGGAATTTGTCACCCAAAAGGTACCTCACTTCTCCAGACAGTCTTGCCTTCTCCCGTCAGCCCATATATGGTTGAGGAGTTTCGCTACCCTCGAGAGAAACACCCACGCACAAGTCCTCATGACGATGACAGAGTTTTACGTGACAATGTGAAGTCTATCAATAATCATCGATTATACGACTTATTCGAACAATCAGTGTTTTTAATGTGATTTTTATTAACTTATAAACTATTCATTATATATTATCAGTAATAGAATAAAGTCAAAGCTTAATGTTTTCTACGAACTATATTGTAATTTAGTCAGTGTATTCTTGCGCTGTAATCTGGCAACGATGTGAGGCGTGAAGAGAAATGTGTGTTTTCCTAGCCACCAGGTGAAGCATAAGGTACCAAGTTTCTGTCTTCACTTAAAGTATAGACATACGTAAAGTTTCAGTGTCTAACTTCTGAAGAAATGTAAAATAATTTGTGGAACACAACGTTCGAATATAAACAAACAAATTAGTGTTTTTTCACGTACTAGTGAATAATGAAAACCAATCAATTGAATTGAATACTTTATAATAGTGCTGCACAAAATTTGTATATTTAACAGTGGAGATACTGTGAAATTAACCATGTCTTTTATCGTATTATGGTAATGAACATCTTCACAGTTAAAATCAACGAAGAAACTTCTCTTTGATTCGTCGTGCAGTGCAGAAATGAAACCATCGAGCTGTTATCTTCAAGTAGCAATGCAAACGAAATCCTTCTTCTGAACGTGTATGGATGTTCGTCGTTACGTCCGTCTATATCGTTGTGCGCGTTTATAGATCGTCGCGAAATCGCGTATCAGGGCCAATACATCGTCAAGTAAAATATTATCCATAATTTGCAAATGTTATTATTGTTGAATCATATGTAATTCGTACAGTGAAAGTTATTTATAATATAGTGCTAATTTAAAATTCTTATTTTTATTCATAAAAGTGAAAGTGCTAACCATATGTGTTTAATAAGTTTTCTTTTAGCGGTTCAAATGTGTACCAAATAAAGCATACACGGATAAAGTGTTTGTCAAAAGGTAAGGTATCAATAAGCGGTGAAGGGCAAATATTACTTTCGTCTCCCACTATCCATCTGGCGTAAATCACGCATGGCTAACCTACCTTGCACTTTTCTACAGGTATTGTTCAGCGTAACTTGGAGTTGACGCAACAGCGATGGTGGGTAAACGGCCTATGCCTCTAGTTAGTGCTACGCTCGAATCCTAGGACCGTAGGAGTGAGAATATTTGTTTACTTGCCAGTTCCTTATTGGATCTGTTAGTCTTTTACAAATGAATGATGTTAAAGGAAGACTCCAAAAGAGATCCAAGGTTCGAATCCCAATATTAGTATTAGGAACAGGTAATAACGAACTTAGGACCGGCACTCCCCTCATATCTGCCTTGCCCAAACAGGGACATACGGTTTTCGAACCCAGAACCCTTATACTTGTTATCCGACTACATGAGCTTCCACGAAAGGAGATCAAATTTTAAGTTTACAAATTAAGAACAAGAATGGTTGTGTGAAATATATATTTCTTCAGGTTGAGATTCGTGTACGTTGTGGATAATATAAATAAAGTAATTATGACTCTTAGTAACAGGTAATATGAGAATTGCCCTATATGTTTAAATATGTTAGTGAAATTGATAGTATTATTATAAGTTCTGCCAACTTTGTTTGAAGGATCGAGTTTTCTGGAAATAGAATTTGAAAAGCTTATGCTGAGTATTTCTAATGGAATTTCATAATGAAGTTATAGTTTTAACAGATGCAACTCATTATATATTTATTAATTATTGAATGTTTTATTAAATGTTATTGCTTCGTTCTCCTCTACCGGAGGTTTGAGTCAGTGAAATAAAATATTAGATGAATCAAGAACTACAATGCTTAATACAGATAACAAAGAGAGATAAAACAATCTTATACAGAACTTTAGTTTTAAAAACAAAATTTTTTGTCACAGCTTACTGTTGTATTTACTGAATTTCATGGTATGCTAATGGAGTTAGATAATGTAAACAGTATATTAAAGACTGAAATGTACACGTAGTTCTGTAAAATACACACACGTTGAGTTCTTATTATTTATCCTTTTAAACATAAGAATGGTGATACAGTAATCTTTGTTTTAACGTCTGTTATATATTTTTTAAAGAATGGGTATTCTTTAAAAATATATATGAAAAGAATGATTCAAATGTGTTTTTCGACCCTCAGAGATAAGTATTTATAACTAAATAAATGTCTATTTATGATAAAGAACCATGTCAGTCTGAGACAATCGCTATTTTTTCTAATATTAATCAGTCGATATTAAATGTTTCATTGCTTGCTCTGATGGCATGCTAATGGTAGCAACTCGAGTACAGACAGTTGCAGTTTAAAATTTATTATGACGATTCAGTTGCTAATTAAAATCATCATTGTTTCAATTTAATTACTAGACTCAAACTATACTATGACAGATCTTATAGTTTGAAAGGTTCTCTCTCTCTATGTCAACATATGAGGAATAAACACAGTACGAAATATCAAAAAGTAAAACTTTGAAATCGATTAAGGGTCACCAAAATATTTTCCATATATCATTTTACCTCACATTTAACACTTTGATTGCTAACTCTGTATTTTTAGGGAATAGCTGATCTTTTGTAGACTGAGGATTCCGTAATTATACGTGATGTGATTCAAAATCTATTTCAATGATATTCTCTTATTATCCGAAGTTAGTAGTTTCGAAATAGTCCTTGGGCTTCGTAGTTCGGAATTTCGTCAATAGATAGCGTGAAGATCCTAATTAATACCTTGTTACCGCCAAGTATTTCAAGAGTTCAGCACTCAAAGAGTTAAAGCAAGAGCTCTATAGTTTACCTTATAACCATATAGTCCAACTCATCGAATGTCATTTAAGAATTTTTTTTTAACTCTTTATGTGAACCTCGTACAATAGCGATTCTAAGAATTTTTATGTCTTCAAACAGACGAATATGCATATATATGTGTGTGCGCCGCATCTGCGACAGAAGTCTTGATGGACCCTCTCGCTTCTGCAAATAAGGTGCTAGAATGTAACGCAAAGAGCGAATTTCCTGTCAGAAATTTCCTGTCTATAGATTGTCATAGTTATTTTTAGCTCTGACATTAACATGTTGCATTATAGTCTCTCCGTTGGGTAGAAGCATGGAGAGCCGGGTAGAAAAACCTAGTTAGTCTGACTGATGCAACGAATCTGACAACAACATATAAATGTGTACGAAATATTATTTAGACCAACTAGCACTAATGTACCAACTGTGCAACGATAGACAAATACATAAGTTGTTCATGTAAATATACATAAATAAAATCATCATAAAGTATTTTAAAATAATGCGCGGCACCTAATAATAACTACAAGTTGTGCAAGACGGAGCCTTCTTTCTTGCCAATTTCAAGACCACCCGAAAGAAGGTAAAATGGAAAGCAAGAAATTCAACCTTCCATCTCCAAGTGCATCTCCCTGGAATTGTCAGAAATCATCTTTCTTCCGCATCATAGTGAGCATGAAGTGAAAGTGTGAAATACAAAGAAAACGTACGATGTAGTGAAGTTCAACCGGTATCTCACGACTCTCGCGCCTTCTGCGATCGTAATAAGAATTATTGGGCTAGGTGTAAAAATTTCATTATCATATTCAGTTATTTAAATCAAAGTTCCGTTAGTGGACTTTGTGTAGTTTAATATGTGTTTTTGTAGTTTCAGTGTTATTAATTAATGCGAAAACGTAAAAGTCGTATATATCTTTTCCCAAAATAGTCACCATGATTTAAATTTATGTTTTAGAGTTTAAGAGAACTAATCTACTTTTTCTTTCCAGCATCAATAGTTTAATGCCTATGCAACGAAATAATTTTAGCACTATTAAATTGTATCGGCATAAGGAATACGCTTAGAATCACTCTTTATGTCAATTTTCCATAATGTTCTGACCCGAACTCTGAACCGTACTGTCCAGTGGTTATATTGTCGGCCTTGGTGGAATGTCCGAACCGCTATTAAAGCCTAAAGGAGATGTAAAGGACATTGAGAGTCAAACCCAGGATGCATAGATGTGTCATGAAGTGTCTTCCCAAAACGGAACATAGAGTATTGAATCCCATACTGTCGTAAACGCCTAAGCCCACACAGGGATCCACAGGACACGAACTCAATATAGTCATAAAATGTATTTCCGAACAGGGACCAACAGGAACTCTAATCTAATACAGTCATAACTTATGGTTTCAGAAGTAACTATAATATATAGGCTTTTACTCATTATTGGATA
This sequence comes from Thermobia domestica, assembly GCF_964235325.1. Lineage (NCBI taxonomy): Eukaryota > Metazoa > Arthropoda > Insecta > Zygentoma > Lepismatidae > Thermobia > Thermobia domestica. Next base: position 11,630,704 of record NC_137457.1, on the reverse strand, counting down.
TGGAAATTTCACAGTGAATTTTTAATTAAATAAATTCAGTGATTGGATAGGAACGCAAATTTGAGTATTGTAAGTTTGAGTTAAGTTCATAAATTTGGTGGAAGAATTTGAATTTTAAAAATGTAAAATGAAGCAATTCAGTAAAAAAAAAACTTCAAAATACTTTTGGCCCTTAAGATGTCAGTAGATAAGCAAGATATGAAAGTGATGGATATATAGTAAAAGCCCGATATGCATAGTATAAAATGAAATGCTTTTTGTTATTATCATTTAGAAACTTAAAATCTTCAAATAAACAATTCAAGATGATTTATATTGCTGTTAATATGTCGTCTAACATTTTAGTTTCATCAACGATTTTATCAAAGTTTACTGTTCCTGTTAATTATACTAAACAGTAGCGTTCTCAAATCATGTGAGTAATTAGTATAGCACAGACTGAAATTATATATAATAAGTTAAATAAATCTGTTATTAAGTTAAAGAAATATGTACTATTATTTGCCTAACATCTTAATTCGCAGGAAACATTTTTAATTTCTTGGTTTTAGCCTGTCCTTGGGCTCGCAATTTGCAAATACTCATTCAATAAAGATCCTAGGATGCAAATAGAATATTTACATAAAATGTCATGATCATAAACCTGAAAGTTTTGGAGATCACCCTATCAGTATTATTTTTCAGAGCTGAGTCTTATTTGTAGCCTAAGATGCAATTGGAGCAAGCACATATAATTTCAGGATTGCAAACGACGAGAAGTTGAAAACCACATATCTCTCCTTCGGGTTTCTATTTCACACAAATCGCGTCCTGTATAGAGTCTAAGATGCAAGAATTTTTTTTTTTTTTGCATCACTTCAAGGATGTAGGTGTAATAGTTTCGTAAATCTGTTCATGAATGAGGCAATGCATGAGTCAGTTCTGTGATTGTTTTATATAAAAGTATAGAAGCTTGTTCTTTGTTTTACTAAAGCTATTCTTAGCCCGGTTAACTATTACATCCTATAACACTATTAGTTTCCTAAACATGTTAGATTCTCACTTCAGGAAAAGAAATGTGATATATTGAAACACTTTGATCCTAAAAAATCAAAGGTTGTTCACATTATCAGAAAAAAAAACTTCACTTCAACGTTCCTGTAGTTTATAGTTCTCGTTTTAGTAAAACGTAGCAAAATATGAGCCAAATAAGTAGTCCACTTCTTAGGTTTTCTTGCGGAAAGTTTGAAAGTTTATCACCTTCATATAACTGTTAAAAGGATGGAATAAATGATAATCTTGTGGTGTAATTTTCTTGTAATAAAATATACATGTTGTTATTCAACTAAGTTCGATATTATTGTTTACTGTTGTCTTCAAACCTTGTAGCTTCAAGTTGTCTAGAAAAAAATTGTTAGAGAATCACAAGCAGCAAATAGATGATTCCACATTTTCATGCACACGTTCAAATTCCTGCGAGTACACTTCTGCAAGGTGTCACTTTAAGTGCGGGCAGTTTTTAGTTTAAGATATCACTACTAGCTCAATAGCAGAAAATAACTTTCTGTTAACACAATAGTAGTTTTAGTTGTGAAGTTTCATGCAGTATTGACCATACGCTGTCGAATATCTTTAAAAGTTTAAAAGTTATAATTAATCTTGAGTAAATAAAGTACCAAATCCAATTGATCCTACTTCTTCCTAAGCTACGCAACCTAAATACTTACGTTGTCAGATTTTATCCAACATCCCATACTGGTAGAAATATTGGTAAATATTTTTCTGCACTCATATGAATGCTTCCATAAGTCGTAATATGGGTATCGTTGAAACCATTACTGAATTTGAATGCTTTGATGCCTATACTCCACTAAGTGCATGCTAAAGGGATTAATGTCTGCCTTAAACATGTCGAGAACATCTTGTATTTTCCCATAATATATCGCATTTCTGCATAATTTCTGAAATATCTTCTTCATTTTTCATTGGCGATTGCTGCGAAATCAGACGTGTAGGTCCATATAACTCTGCAAGAACTTCTAAAGTATTTCCCTTTCCCGTGACGTATACGTTTAATTACAGAGACTGATCAGTAGGCTACGAAGGACACATTACTTAAGTAATTACTTACTTCTTTCGTTTGAAACCTGAATCAAACAATTTAGGGATCGGTTTTATGTACCTGTAATACCTTTCCTGAAACTAACTGATTACATCTTAATGTAGCCGGTATCACCCTAGCAGCCAATCTAACTACTCAGACATCCATACGTCGAAGTACTTTACACCTTTTAAACACTACCATTTAGTATCATTTTTTATAAAAAAAAAAAATAGTTAAACACGGACCTAAACTTCTGCACTTTATTAGTAGTTTAGTGTTCCAGTAGAAAATCTCCAGTTTTAGTATAATGGATAAGTCGAAGCTTAGTGTTGGGGCCAATTTTAAAACCTTTCGTACTATACATACAAGTTCCCATTACTTCTGCAAGAAAACTGATTTGATAATCATAAAACATACAGTATTAAGTTCTTAATTCCTTGTTCTATTAGGCAACGGAGATGGGTAACATCTAGTTTGATTTGAAATAAAATAATATGATTAAATTCTTATTTAGTTTGAAATGTAAATGAAATTGACTGATAACCTAGTTGAGATCATAACTGGTTTAAAATTGACTTGTAAGCTTGTTGAAATCATTGAAGAGAAATTGAAGTAGTACTAACTCAAAACATCACAAGTATTGGAACAAATATAGACTTTAACAACTACTACAGCGTTAACATACATAATATTCTAAGACTATTGAGCTCGGATTAATGTAGCGTCCAACAAATATGAAAAGAACAAACAAGATTCATTATAGGAACGTTTTGTTTGAAACTCTCAAGTTTCAGATTTATATGTGCTGATTGGTTGGCTGACATTATTTAATATATTTTATCAATTCCTAAGAAAATTGAGTTATAAATATGGGAGTGACCGACTTGATTATTCTATTTTTGTACTGGTTATTATTACTGTTTCTTTATAATTATGATTTATGGGAAGGATATGATGACCACATAATCAAGTGTTACGATTTTACATAAAATTGGGTAAGGTAATTCACATGGGCCTATGTCATAACATGAAGTAAACTAGGTACAGCCTAGTGGCTTTGATGGTCTCAGAAGCGTTCCGCATATGATTGAATTATATCATCCTTAGGTCAAACCATGGGCTGTGGTACACTTTAATATTGAGAAGCTTCATAAAGTAACATATTTTTAATTCTCCTTAGATATGATTTCATGTTCACTTCAATTGGAAGTTTCCTAATTTCTCCATGACATTGGGGTTTAATTTACAATTTAACCCCACTCACTGAAAGACACGAAACAATTCTATTTAATGTAAAAGAGCTCTGACTCAAATATATATATAAATTAAAAGTAATGACATTTTAACATTAGACTCCAAAAATATTATGACTTACGGATGTCCGGAGATATGTGGTGAGGTCAACGCCACTACCATGTAGATAAATCGGGAGTATATGAAAAAGGTGAGTTCATTATAACGCAAGTACATCGGAGGCATGTGAAGAAGGAAAGATCATTGACCGTTATTCGGGCAAGACATTTTTGTAACGTAAACGGGCAACCGGGGCCTGTGAGGCCCAGTATATATTTTAAGTGCAGAATACACAAAATCAATGCCTATTGTCACTTACTGTTTATACTAGTCTAGAATGTACCGGTATATATTTTTGTCAAGTAGCGAAACTTCGTGTCACGCTTTTGTAAGCCAAGCAGAACAGCAAATCCGGTCCAGACATTTTTGTAACGTAAACGGGCAACCGGGGCCTGTCAGGCCCAGTATATATTTTAAGTGCAGAACACTCAAAATTCAATTTCTGTTGCCGCATACTGTTCCGACTAAAGGTTACAATAGTCACGTGTTTAATATATAATTATGTGACAATTTGATCTAATATTTGACAGGAATTTCACTAAAGTTATACCGGTTGCCCGGTTACGTCAGGAAAAATTTTCAAATTAAAAAAAAACATTAGCTTTACCAACTCGATATGTTCATGATTTTAACTTCGACGAAAGATAGAAGAATTCAGTATTTTATGTCTTCAAAATATGTATTGTTATTGAGAAATTTTAGAAAAATGAAGCTACTGGGCCTGGGAGGCCCCGGTTGCCCGGATAAGTGTTAACATGTAGGTAGATCAGAAGCATGTGAAGAAGGTTAGATTACCTTCATATAGCACGCTCTGTAGGTAGGAAACATTTTAACAAATGATATCATTACCGGGTGTTTAGGTCGTAAACATATGACAAAGGGAATATCACTGTCATGTAGATTAACGGAATCACATTAAGAAAGGATATTATTACCTTATTTTTAACCAAGTAGATTCGATACATGTGAAGAACGGAAAACTACTACCACAAGGTAAATTGGCAAAGACTGTTTAAATATGTACTATTTTGGTTCAAGTAATGGACAGCTTACCTACCAAAAATAAATATTCTTACTTCGATTAAATAACTGAAGAATGCTTAGAAAAATACGTACTGCACGAGTCGCTGACTTACATTGATTTCAAATATCCAAAACGTATGCTTTGGATTGTTTCTTATTTTCAAATATGAAGTTCAGTTTAGTTAGTTCCCCAAATTCCATAATTATTTTGATACGGTTTCCATTGGCAGAAAGGCCCCACTGTTCACTATATGTTATGCATGTTCGGTGAGATCAATTAACTTCTGAAGGTGTAGGACCGGATATACTGAATTTTGTGAATTGCCCTCTAATCAAAAGAATATTTATGATTTTAAGGGGATCATTTTCGACTTATAATGTTCGAAGAAGGTAAACATTTATTGATACGGTATATCAGGGACATAAAATTTTATATATTTTTGAAATTAATTGTATGTTATTTCCAGACCTGTATTTAACACTTTTGCCGTTCTGGTCTATTAACAAATGCCAGCAACTACGCGAAGAACACAAGACAATTATCTCTAAAATCTCTAAATATCAAATGATGTGTAAGGAAAAAAACACGAAAATACACAGAGGGCAAACAATCGTAATGTGGTGCTAGCAATGGCACGATTTCTTTCTAGAGCCTGTAGGAAGCACGGTCACACTGCGAGTTATGGTGACATTGTTTTCAGTCTATATCTCTCTTAATTTTACATCTAGTGCGTTACTTCGGTTTACGCTTAGCATATTTGAACATAAAGTTCTAGAGCGTCGCCCAGGGACCGGACTCCAGCATAAAACACAGATCTTATAGTGTAATCCCTTTCTAGAAACGTACCACCATCGGTACAACTCCTTGTTGAAAAATGAAATAATGCAAGTTACAAATTCTTAATAATTTTTGCAATATTTGTTATTTCTAATTTATTATGTGATTCAGCTCATTCTTTATAGCAATACTCTTTTTCAACGTAGAAAATATGAACCAAAAACTAACACCATTCAAAGAACTATACAATGCTATTTTAAGTATTCCATTAGTGAAATAAATATAGAAATTTTCATCCTATGCGTTAGATCATTTGTTTTGTTAGGAGATATCACTACTGATTTTTTTCAAAAATTTTACAGTAATAAAAATGAGTAGCAAATCGTAATCATAGAAACCTCTGAATCGATTTTTTACAAAATATATCACGGATTTATAAAATTGAAAAATAAGTTCGTACGATAACTGTAAACATTTTTAACTTCGTATTGAAACAAATTATAATGGACCATAGCGGGTGGCTTACGTAAAACTGAGTGAGTTGGCAATGACAGTCGTTCTCTTATACAGTACAAAATAAATTGCAGGAACTATCTTAGGATTTATATTAGGAAAAAATGCTACGACATATCTCGTAGAAAATCCTACCGTTTCTTGCCTTACAAGTGAAGAGATTTCCTGTGTGATCAAATGACGTTGTGAGATTTGGACCCATAGATTTCCTAAGATCTGTCCTATATTGTATGGCAGGACAAGCAAGATAAATCACATAGTATCGTTTAGAACATATGGAATGACATGCAGTCTGATGCCATTTATGTTGAGGTTTTGACTCTAGGAAAACTCGTATGAGATTTCCTAGGATTTATCCTATAGTGTATAACAGACCAAACAAGACAAATCTCATAAGATCATTCAAAACATAGGAAATGATATGCAGGCTGATGTCAGTCATGATGAGATTTCGACTCTAGAAGAAATCGTATGTGATATCCTATAGTGTATGGCAGGCCTTACTGTAACATCCCACCTATAAGAAAATGCGCTTAATAATTGTACTTACCCATGAGATTCTGAACACATCCTGCATTCGTTCCTGCACCCATCCCTGCTCCAGATCCTGCACCGGAACCACTGCCCTGGCCCGCCCCTGCACCTGAAACAATACCAAAATATATTATTTTGCATCGTTAAAGATAGAAAAGTCTTATCGGAATGTAGTAAAATCTCGTTTTCTTTACAAATGATATCCTATAAAGAGTATGTGCTGCAATTAAAGTAGGTAATCATGGCCCTATGCGTACTTCCAAAGATTTATCTTATATTTCAGATGTTTTGAAACACCTTCATCAAAGAAAAGAGAGTTTTGAAAAATGAATGAGGAAAATAATACAATAAAGTGGAACACATGGCTTAACAGTAATTGCAGAGTTATTTATTAAATATTACTTACACCATGATTTCCTTAGCAATTCACAACATCAAATATATTGCTCTGATTCTACTTTGTTCGAAAATAAAATACACCACTAATACCTAATATATGACTTTCCGAAATAACACAGTATCGGTCATTAGAACAGTTTCGCATCTTGTAATTTTATTCGGAATTCGCAGCTAACGTAATTTTTCTGTTATCTATTCTCCGATAATTTAATGCATTTCTGATCTAACCATAATTTGTTCGTAGGTATTTCCCTGTGTTCTAATTTTTCTTTTGCAGAAATGTATATCTAATTTCAATCTAAGAATCCTCAACACTACTGCATTTCAAATCTTCTAAACCAGAGTACATATTCGAAACTTCAATTTAGTATTAATCTCTTACCTGGCTCTCTTCTAATTTATTTAAATTAAATCTTTCCGTTTCCATACACTGAATATTTACTTTATCAACAATAATCTCTCTCTTATTATTCGTGCTACCAGATAGTAATCAGTGTCACAATCAGCTCCTCTAAACGACCGAACATCAACTATGCTACATTGTCTTTTTCTAGCTACTAAAACGTGATCGATTTGATTATGTTTTTCCGTCTGGTGAGGTTCAAGTATATTTATGAAAGTCGCAATGTGAAAACTTTGTACTCTTCATGATGAGGTTCGCGGATGTAGCAAAGTTCACGAGTCTAACCCAGTTGACATCACTTTCCTTATGCAGACTTTTGTTCCCTATAATCGGTTTGAAAATATCCTCTCATCCTACCTTCACATTGAAATCCCCTAATAGAATTTTCATGTGGTATCTCATGAGTTGGTCAAATATCCGTTCAAATATGACGCTTTTATATCGTCATCCTTATCTCCTTTTAAGGCATGTACATTTAAAGCAATAATATCACACCACCAACTCTTTAGAGTAATAGAAGAAGGTTTATCAGTAACAAACTCATTCGATTTAATTGCTGATATTATTCGTTTGTTAACAAAAAAATACTTGGTGATTTTTATTTTCTTCCCCGCAAAAGAACATAAAATTCCGGGATTCACAGTTGTGACAGGCCAAGTTATCAGTCCTGGCCCGAGGCTCCTGTGGATGATTCTGAACAAGTGGCTTTAAATTGCCTATATCTTGGGCCATAAATCATAACATTAATGTTTTTCATTTGAGAATTTTAGCCCATCCAGATAAATGAGAATGTGTATTTAAGTGCTCAAACTACAAGATATGTACATAGACATAAACCACGCAATACTGCTTCATACAACTTCATTTACTGTACATTACTATTAAATGCAGTTATATTTGAGGGCTAACCAGTAGAAAATTTTTGTAAACATTGAGACGATTGTATATACACATATAAATATAAATATGAAATTCTCGGGGAAAGATAGTGCTACGGGAATATATAGATGGTTTAGAGGTAAATGAAATAGTGCTATGCCAAATTTGGATAATTGGAGATGATGGAGATAAATAGAAATAGTAATTTTCGAAAAGTACACAAATGTTATAAATTATAGTACCATATTTCTTATGCAAATAAAGTTGATTATATTTATGTCTTATTAGGATTATTACAAGAAGTATAGTACACGCGTATTTGATTATGCTTTTTGTCTGGTTTACATAGTTGTTCAGACAGTCTAAGGTAAAATTTCATACTAGCAATTCGGTATTATGTTTTATTATTTAAATTCCACAAATGCTAGGAGCTCCTTCGTAGCTAAGGGATTAGCGTACGCACCCTTGGTTAAGTTAGGCCATGTCTCATATAGCCTCGTTGCTGAACGGGGCGCTAAACTCAAAATCAACTCAACTCGAAAAAGGGACCTCAAAGCCCTCTTATTTAAAAACGGTTTTGATCCTTTCGTAAATATGAGACGCTCCCTTTCTTCACAACTTTCAGAACATAAACCATTAAAAAATCAAATGAAACTTTTGAGTTTACGTCCCACAGTTATGCCGGGTAGGTTAAAGGAGACGGTGAAATTAAGAAATGAATGAAATGGTGGTATGAAGAAACCCGAAAACCCCGAGACGGAACCGCGGGTGGAAACGGGAGAACCCCGAGAAAACCCACGCACACCGTGTTTATCCAAAACAAAGTTCAATTGGCAAGACCAAGGTTTGAACCCGTGACCCCAAGTAGCAGAAGTAAATGCTCTACCACTGAGCCACCGCAGCCCCTCTAACATAAGTCATTATGGACCCCAAACCGGATAACTTTTAATAAAGCTATAAATAGAGTCTAATGAAGTCTAATAGAGTTTAATAAAAGCTATGAATTAAGATAGGAGAGCGATGCCGATCTATGGAATCTATCCTGTGGGGTAAATCCCAAGGATAAAACTGAGGGTCATATGACATGTTTTCTTTAAGGTTCGTACCTTCAGAGACTCACACTGTAATTTCACTAATCTCCATAAAACGTGCAAAAACTGTTTGACGCCCGTACTGATGTACCGATTGCACCGGGTATGGGGTCAGTTAACACCTGCTATAGTAAGATTTTCTCGATTACTTCAGCAGAAATATCCATCGGAAGCCATGTAGAATCCAAGTAGGGGATCTCGGGTGGCAATTGGAGGTCCAACGAGGGTCCAAATAGGTGAAATCGGTTAGCGTGGTAGCCACTCTGCAGTCACGATATCATTTTCTTCAACATAATCCGTCGGTGCTCTTTCTAGTCAATTCTATGGAAGAAAGTTATAGTGGTAGCACCGGGTTTATGATCTGAGATAGAAATACATATATTACGGATATAAACATACCTGCATATATTGCACTAGAAATCTACGAGCTTGCACTAGAAATCTTGGAGGTTTATTTCGCAGCAATTATGGATTTAAGTATGGATTTAAGTATCGTGTACTAAACGATATGACTTTTAACAGTGTCGGCGTAAGGGCGGGGCGAGCGGTGCCTCTGCCCCAGGTCCCACTTTGTGGGGAGCCCCGGACGGTAGGTAAAAATAATTACTAAAGAACCTTGTTAGTATGAGCCATACAAAGGCCGTCAAGGTTTATAATCCACAATTTCCCTAAAAGTAAACGCAATTAATTGTCGATCGATATTACACCGAATAACAGATGAAACAACAGAAATATCTTCAAATTAAACTAATCAGTGCCGGATTACGTATAAGCAAAACAAGCCATAGCTTAGGGCTTCACTCTCTTGGGGACCTGGAAAGAAATTTAAAGAAAAAATTGAATGTAGGTTAAAAATAAATAAAATAAACGTTCCTCGCTCTTGGGGGGGCTCAAAGAAAGAATCTTTCCTAGTAAAATATGAAATCGGCCTTGGGGACACGGTGACTCAGTGGTAGAGCGTTCGCCTCCGGTGCTTGGGGTCCCTGGTTCGATCCCAGCTTGTGGACGTGTGGACTTTGTGGTGAACAAACACCATGCTCGTGGGTTTTCTCGGGGCTCTCCCGTTTAATCCCACTTTCTTCATTCCACAATTTCATTCATTACTCATCATCACCGTCTCCTTTAGCCTAACCGGTATAACCGTGCGACGTAATACAAACATTTCATTTTTTAAATCGCCCCTTGATCAAAATTGGGTCGCTGTTGGCCCAAAAGTTTACCCTTGACTTTAAACTACCTCCAGAAAAAATTGACCCCCTATACCTTCTCCTTACCGAATTATAGTATCATACATCCTCAAAATTGGATTTTTTTTTAAAATTTTGATGTGGATGGTCAAAAAATTTTGAAAGTTTCATAGATTGTAGATACTATCTAGATGTAAATGTGCAATTTTTGTTAAAACCATCGATTCGTATCTTCTTTATCTTTTTGCGTGTTGAAAATTTCAAAAAATTGTAGAAAAAGCTTAGAGAGGACACTTCGATGATTTTTTGGTTAACAATTTTGTTAAACCCTTAGTGCAACATATATATTTTCGGGGCTTGAAAGTGATGACAGCATTGTCAAAAAGAATTAAAACTGAAAACAAACGTGTTTTTTGCAAAGTTTTCTCACCATTTTAGGGGCCTCAAGGTGAGGGCTCCTTTAAACAATCCTTTGCCAAAATTTACACTTTTCATTTCTCTTGCGTCCCTTCTGCTTCTATCGTTCTGCTTCGATTGTGTCCATTTCGGAATATAAACACCAAATATATATCCGTAACAGTGTTTCCACTTCAACCGACTCTTGCACAACAGTTACACAGCTCGCGGTAGAGAGCGTTACCGATATAGAGCGCATTGTGTGGGTGGCCTGTGAAGTAAGCACTGATAGATACGAGGAGCCGACGCAAGGTGTTTGTAACTTCGTTGTGCAAGAGTCGGTAGCAGTGCAAGCATTATTATGGAGATATATTTGGTGTTTTCATTTCGAAACGGACACAATCAAAGCAGCCGAAGAACGACAGAATCGAAAGGGACGCAAGAGAAAAGAAAATTGTGAACTCTGGCAAAGAATTGTTTTAAAGGGCCCTCAGTGAGAAAAACACATTTGTTTTTAGTTTTATTTCTTTTTGACAATGTTGCCATTACTTCCAGGCACCAAAAAAATAAATGTTGTAACTAAGGGTATAACAATTTTTTAACCCAAAAAATCAGCGATGTGTCCCCCACAAAATTTTTTCTACAACTTTTTGAAATTTTCAACATGCAAAAAATAAAGAAAATGCGCATAGATGGTTTTGAAAAAAAATCCACATTTACATCTAGATAGTATCTACAATCTGTGAAATTTTCAAAATTCTTCAACCACACCCACCAAAATTTTTTTAAAAAATCAATTTTGAGCGTGTATGATACGATAATTCGGTAAGAGGAGGGGGTCATTTTTTTAAAGTAGTTTTAGATCAAGGGAAAGTCTTTGGGTCAATAGCGACCCAATTTGGATCAAGGGCCGATTTCACTATCTTACTAGGAAAGACCCTTTAAAGAAAAAGGCTGGATGTAGGAGGAAAAGTTACAATACAAGCGTTTCACTCTCTTGCCCTCCGCCCCCCCAAATAAAAGAAGCAGCTGAATGTAAGTGAAAAATAAATAATAAAAACGCTTCACTCTCTTGGGACCCCAAAGAAACTTAAAGGGAAAAGTGTATGTGGATTAAAATATGAATAAAATAAAGTGTAGATTAAAAAGGAAGAAAAGGGAAAAAGGTGCTAGGTCTTGTGACTCAAGTAATGGGGGCCCTGTCTGCTAGCATGATTCCTAGAATATCACTGTTTATTTATTTATTTATCAGTTCAAGTGAAGGGCACAAAGAAAGAATCAACGTGCATAATGCCTTATTAGGGTACTAACTTTCTGTTGCTAACTAAACGTTCTTTGGTGCAGACGCCATAGTCGCAGATTCACTTGTTTTCCTTTTGTCTGTTTTATCCAAGTAGAATTTTTAGCGAGCGAAACCCTTTTGCTTAGTTAAAGCAAACGCCAAAAATATAGGCGGATTGCGCGCGCAAGAAAAAGTGGGTGGAGAGAGCAACAGCCAACTAGCAACCTACGCACTTGCCACATTTACATTTGCCTTGCTTAGTCACTATCAAGGTTTCATGTTTCGCGCCCTTGTTGAAAATTGGTTACGGCAGAACGGAGGCTTTGAACTGTGGCTAGGTAAACTGCTGTCGTCTGCTTACTCCTGCAACAGGAGGGGAAGGAGGTGGCACATGACAAGGAAGAGTTGACAACAGCGAGCTGTAAGGTGCGGACGCAACCCGCCTATATTTTTGGTGTTTGCTTTAGTTTCCCCTTTTTTGCTCTTGCTTTGTTCTACCCGAATGACCTGGACGACGTAGAATTATTTCAGTATTGTAAGGATAATCCATTCTCTAAGGTGTGCTCAGAAAGCTAAAGAACAACTTGACTTTTCCCCACAAGGCATACTGAAATGTGTATCTTCAATGTGTATAGAAGCTTATAAAAGTTTGGCAACCGCTCTATAGATTTTGATAACATTGCCCGTATCTGCCGCATCACGGGAACGGTCTTTCACCAAATTAAGCTGATAAAATCGTACTTGCACTCCACAATTGGTCAAGAAAGACTCACGAATCTGGCCATTCCTTCCATTGAAAATGAAATAACACCTACTTGGGATTTTGAAAATATAGTTGAGATTTCCGCAGCAACCAAAGCAAGAAAGGTAACATTCTGAATGCTGGTGGAACACAGGCTATTATGGTAGTGGAAATATCATTGAAAGTAGTTTCATGTTTCAACTTAAGACAATTAAAATACAAAAGTACGCAAAGAATAATAAAAATCCGTCAAGATCTGTCAATTGACTGGTGATGGGTGGTAATGAAAAGTAGGATGGTACAACCCATAGTAGAATTCTGTGTTCACATATTTAATCTATGATGTATTCCCAATTATTCAATATATTCAGGATTTTTTTGTTATAATATATTCTAATTATAAGGATGTTACTAAATGGTAATAGAAAGAGTTATAAGTGACATAATAGAATTATGAGTGAATTATTAAACATAAAATGATGTAATGATAATACAAATGTGAAATTTGGAAACAATAGTAAAAAAGACAAGCAGGAGAGAAACATACTAGTGCTTAACTATTCACTGATATTTCGGCAAAAGCAGTGGGGCTAATAGATCGTATATTATCACTGAAGAGAAACCTAGTAAAAGATAAATGAAGAAGACTGGCAGGAGAGAAATCTATTCCAGCGATTACTTACTGATACTTCGGTAAAAAAAAAAAAAAGTGTTTAAGTATCGTGTGTGTTCACTGGAGAGAAACCGAATGTTACAGTGAATGGGGCTAGTTGCAGGAGAAAAATCTAATCAAATAAAACCCATGTAGCGTAAGCTCAGGCAGGTGAGAAACCATGAATAAACTTAAGCATATGAGAAATTTTACAGGAGGAACACCAAAGGCGAGAACCGTACAAGAAAATTCTAGAAAACTTAGAGCTTATATTTAAAAACCGCATCGGTTATATTATTATTTGCATGTTTTTCAATATTAGCTCATTGTTACATGTTGCACATAAATTTGTCTCTAAATGTATTATTAGAAGCATTACTCCTACTATTCTATCTAATTGCAGTCGGTACGCGTTTAAACTAGGATAACTTAGATGCAGAATAAATTTTGGATTCTTTGTAGCTTCCGTTAAACTTGTATCTCTAACCCTTTTTCTATCGTGTCCCTTCTTTAAAAACGAATAAAAAATATATGCAACGATAGCTCTGGCCTGGTTTTAGTCTTAGATACCAGCCTGAAGGCGGTTCTGAGCATTAATAAAATAGACGGGGACTCTGAATGTCACCCAAATTTATTTAATATATCCCAAATTAAGATGTTTAAACACACACATCAACGGGAAAGGGCGAGGAGTAAGCAGAAAGAATGTTTATGTAAATGAATGACAAAATAGAAGCGTATAAATCAGGATTGCTCCAAAAGGGGTCCCGATCTACTTCACTGGCCCCGGGCACCAGTTTGCCTTACGCCGCTACTGACTATCAACACAGGACGCAGGTTTTAAACTGTATTTGAAATGAAGGATATCATGCGTGTGGAATAGCTACCACACTCTGACTCTTAATCCGAACAAACGTATCAAGGACGCTTTTACAAATTTCAATTCCAACTAGAAATCCGTCGCTCAGTACCCCAAGTGATTTTAGAGGAGAATTTTTTGTAAGAATGAATGGGATTTAAGGACTATTTCGTCACCAAAGTTATATGGAATACAAGAGTGAGATTATCACAATAGGACGTGTCAGTTAGCCTCATATGCTGTGCATTTTTTTTTCGCTGTTCAGGTGATCACATTCAATACTGATATATTTTTTAGGGTATCATACAGGACCGAACTGACATTCGTATTATAAGCTGGTATTGTTTCACTGTCTTTAATCTTGTGCGACTTTCTCATGCTCCCATAACGTTTGGAAACTAGGTATTAAAATTCCATCTTTGGATCAGTTAGTAAATTAGGAATGTAATTATCCAATTATTTCATTAATTAACCATCACAAACAACTTCAATTATTCTTAGTTCATTAAATAAAACTAATATTTAAGAAAAAAATGCCTAATTAAAGTTATAAAGGTGGATTCGAAGGAAACCCTATCTAAGGCCTCAATAATCATTTTCCGGTTGTTGTGACCATTATGAGCTATGTTAAGGATGCGTATAGTTCAAAATTTCACATACATTAGATATTTAATGGAAATCCTTACTATTTATTCTGAGTGCTAATGAAGATTTAACTCTTTATCTTCAAACATTAACCGATTTATTAATAAATCTATCAGCAGAGTTCATCATAATTTAAATATGAATTGTCACAGTCGTCAATTACTAAACTGATTATGGGAGAAATAAAATGCCTGTGTGCTAAAAACTTTCCTTGTAAGAATTATACAAGTAATAGAAATTGATTAATTATTGAAGCCTGGTAGTCTGAAGGATATACGGAATGCTTTTTAATAGTTTGGTATATCTAAAGAAGAAAAAGATTGAGTTCCACTCACAATATTTTCGGACGTAGATATAGAGCAATACAGAGGACGAATAGGATTACAGCTGTCAAAGCTTTGAAGAGAAATGTTGTTGAATTTATGATCTACATTCTGTATTACATAAATCTGAGGAAAGAACGAATCAGCGGTCAATGCAAAACAGTGCATTTGACTAGAGGATTCTATTGACGTAACTTTCAAATAATTATTAGAAAGATATGTCTCACAGAACGTCTGGGGATTGCAAACATATTCGGTTTTTGGTTCTTTTGAAACTTTAGAATAAAAATAGAATCAAATTTTACGGATTGGCGAATTTTATTTATACAAAATAACGAACCAAAATGCTCTTTGGTTAAATATTGTAAGGCTCCTACATCACAACATGAGCACATGTTTATAGACGGCAAGTTCTAACGTTTATAAACAAGTAGACGATCCACTGAACAGGAAAACATGAAGATCAACATGATGGGAACCTCACGAGGCATCAGTTGACCACTGATCGCCAACCCACAACAGTTCTGGACTAACGAGCTCTACTTATCCTAACATCCCTGGAGGCTACTTTGAAACGAAGGGGACTCCTAAACACAAACCATAGCTCTCGAGGCTGCCATGACCTGAGGATGTTTCCTAGGATCATAACCTAGACTCGCTACAAGACACCCCGGTGGCTGCCATGAGCGAATGGGTTCCCGTATGAAATGTTTTATCCTTCACTATTGGTTGATAAGTGATATTCTGATATATTAGCTTTGTAAAAAAAGAAAGACTATTTTTTTATTTTTACAAATACAGTGATAGAGGGATAGATTCCTGGTTTATTATTGTCCCTACTTACACAAAATATTACATAGTGGAGGCGCGGGGTAACGAACACCGTATCTATTTTCGTGAAACAGCTAATACTGAACATATTTAATAGTTGCTTAGATAACAATTTGGAGAGATTGATTGAGAAGTACATTGTCTATAGATACATTGACCACAATAAAACATCGACATAAGTCGGGAATAGTCCACATACAATCCTAGATGGCCATTCAACAGTGAACTCTTACCATCATAGAAGTGAGCCTCAAAACACCTTTTGTGTAAATTTTACATGACCCAAAAAGTTTTTGTTTGTTTGTTGGTAGGTGGATTTAGTTGTCTTTACAGCGGCAATGCTCTATGAGAATAAGTTTGATATACCTTGGCGTGACTATATATTAAGTTTGATTAAGAACCACCGCAAAACGTTTAATTTCCACAAGCCATCAAAAGCGGAAGCCCTTATACCACAAGCATATATAGTAATCTTTAAAGATCAAGGAACACTCCAGCAATATTACTTATGTATACAAAAAACAAAAAATATGTACTTCAAGAAATATATCAAAAACTATACAGCTTACTTTCTCTGTCATTAGATTGTTTATCTTTGGGAAACAATGGTTAGGTTTATGTACGTAACATAAAAGTAACACAACCTACTAAACTTTTATTGGGGTAGGCAAGACCTTATGATTTCATAGTATAATTCTCAAGTTTAAACATGTTTTATCCACTGACAGAGATAAATGAAATTGGAAATTGTAGTCTCCTTTATTATAAATAAAACAGTCACAACACCCTTTCTCAAACTGTTGTCGTCAAGGGGTAAGCTCATCCGGTCTCGTTAGTTTGAGTATTAATTTAAGAAGTCTTAAAAAATAAAATCAAGTTGATTGCCTATCAACATTTCTGAATCTCTTATAGGTGTATATATATATATATACACACACACATATATATATATATATATATATATATATATATATATATATATATATATATATATATATATATATATATAGTAGGTAATAGTGTTTTAAAAAACGAATTCCAGCACCTTGTATACATTTATCATTATAAAATGTTATTGATATTCATCAATTATTAAAAGAAACCAATATATATTGGTATTGTGATTTATGGTAAAATATTTTTTAAAATGATAAATTTTCATTAGAATTTGGACAAGCATAGGTTGGTCTGTATAACATACTGATCAATAAAATTGGTTTGCACCGGAAGATATTTTGGGAAGAGGTCCCTTAAAAGATTGTAATTACAAAAATACCTGCTTCACCAGCTCCTTCCATGAATCCAGGTAGTTTCTTTTTGTCGATTTGCCTATTTGCATTCTTCTTCGGTTCACAGTCCTTAAAACTTCCTGCTCCAGCCATTTGGCCAGCTCCAGCCCCTGATCCCGCTCCCGCTGCAACATTATACGTAACATTTTATAAACTACACATATTGCAAGATTCTAACGTTTCCCTGGGAGCAAGTCCTTTCCGTAGTTATATTTCTTGAAACAACAATGCACACCTACGGAATCTAAGATATTAAATCATTACTTTGTGTATCACAATCATAATTTAATTCAAACTTAAATTTTGTTTTACCAGACTAATATATAAATTGTTTTTTATCAGTACTAAGTTTGAATACTCATATAAAAAAATGCTTTTGACCAAAACAACAGGCTACTAAATACCGTATCTAAATACAGTAAGTTAAATGTAAATGCAAATATAACATTTGTAAGGATGAAACTACAATGTTTCATTCAAAGTGGATGTTGAATTAATATAACTTCTGTTCTTTAACAAAAGCAATAGTCCTATGGTTCACGATTATTCCAACACCAAGTTAAATTACACAATAACATAATTGCAACACATAATAAATCCTTACATCAGCAAATGATAATGCAGTTGCTTCAGATACCTGGAATCTAACGTTTTCATTCAACATAGGTAATGTTTCTATTTTCTAGCCTTTATACAGGAGAGCAGGAAGGTTTTACATGGATGTCCAATGGATCTCTGTGCTGTCCAATATGAAGTGCAATTAAAGGTATATGACATGTAATAAAAACGTTCGTAATTTATATTCAGTAGAAATTATTTACATACTTTAAAAGACGCAATTATCCTTAACTGTTCGGATAATTCACCAAAACATACAAATACCAAATTTTGCATACATGTTAAACATCTCGTGTGAGTAACGAAAAAATTACGATATTGTGATAAAGGCGCCATTTTCCATTCAAATCAACTGTTGAAATTTTTCGTCGCTTCCAAATAACTTCTTACACGACTTGCTCGAGAGAGTAATACTCCCAGAATACGTCTTTTTTCCCGCTACCCTAACCACCTATCTTAAGTTGGTCACAAAATTTATAATAATAGGGGTCAAGGTGGAACAAAAGCAGCCCTGCGGGGCTTCTAACCCGTTCCTACTCGTCCTCCTCCTCCTTCTACTACTACTATTATTACTCCTACTTCTTCTTCTCCTCCTCCTCGTATTACTACTACTACATATCTACACTAAAGTAAGTAAATAACTTTTTCTGAATATTTTTCATGTTATTTTAATGAAAAAATATAAAATTTAAGAACTATCCTTGGGCCGAGTTTGAACCCACGCCAAAAGCGATTTTCGTTACTAGCCAGTAGCGCCCACATGCTCGACCAGGAGGACCAACAGAAAATACGTTTGATTTCCGGTATATGTATGCTACGTGGCATGAAACGGATAACACCAACCAATCTGGACCGCGTAATTAGTTCCTACTTCCGAGAGTATTACTCTCCCGAGGTAGTCCTGTTTTCGTGATAGTTGCACGTATCATAGAAACGTTTTATTTTCTCAGCTAGGTAAGAAAGGAACGTAGTTTATTCTAAAATGAGAGCATGAAAATTTATTTCCGTTTGGCGGTTCAAATAAAAAAGTGTGAAATTTGAAATACATGTTGCTACAAAGTAGAAATTTCGTATCCATATTTACTCTGATGCGTAGTTTACGACACTGTGCTGAAAGTTGAAAAAAGTAGCCATCTTGGTTGTAAGATTGTTCTTTAAAAGGCACAGGATTGCTCTAATTCTAGCCTACTTACAGATATGGTGGAATAATCCGAAATGTTGGAAAAGTCGCCATCTTCGATTCAATATGAAGGATCAAAATTTGTAAAGTGAAAATTCTAATCTGAGCTTACGGTAGGACAGTCAAGTTTAGGTGTATCATTAAGGAGGAATGGTAGTTTAAGTAAGGAAAGAAATCATTCGAAGTCACCATCTTTAACGAAAAATTGCCTTGTAGTTGAATTGGCTTGATCTGCCTTGTTATGTACTACTGAAGGGTAATAGAACAGTCATTGTTCAACGTAGCATCTTGGCTGAGACACACCTATCTTTGGTGTACGAAGTCCCGGGTTCGATTCTCGGTGGGAGAGTCTTTCGAATTTTAACTATTCTGGATGTGTATGTGTTCGTGTCCCTGTCGAGTTTGGAAAAGGTTAAACAATAATTGTAGACCTATACGAGGAAACTCGGGTTCTCAGGAAACTGAGGTATGATCGGTTGATCTTAAAAAAAATAGAAAAGAAAGTGTTAACATGCTTGCTTTCGAACCAGAAGATTCGGGTTCGATTCTTGGCAAAATCTTATTTTGTTTTCTAATTTTTCTTATCACGATTGTTTTATATCAGGAAAGTAGTTTTTTCTTTGTATTTCGAGAACAGAATATTTTTCTTAATTTATACGTAGAGGGAGGGCAGATCTTTATACGGCAACTGTTCAGATAATCTCGAGGCGAAGCAGTATGTTCGTGTGAAGCTTCGAGACGAGACAGAACTGTTTGAATACAAAGATATGTAGCTTTCGACACGGGGCCTCCCTTGCACAACATAGTGTCGAGACGAGACAGCGTAAAATTTGGTCTCGCGACAAAACTGTGTACTTCAAACCGAAAGTTAGCTGATATCTAAGAAACATGGAAAATATCGCAAAAATAAAAGCGAAAATTTTCCTTCTTATGCCCTTTATCGATTCCCGTTAAGATATATGCATATACAAAGTTTGAAGTGTATTTCACAACTCTAGCCTGAAAACCGGAAGTACGTCAATATCTGAAAAACTGTTCGGAAAATAATCATAATAGATCATCCTAAAAATATAAAATTACAGAGTTACACACAAACGACTTTTGGCAATTGTTTTGTTAGCAGCGTATATACTCGTAATATATGGGATAGGTACTAAAGTGCCCATTTAGATTCAATAGTGTGTTTCTTGGGCAAGGCTATAATCAACTTGCGTGTGTAATAGAGACCCAAGATTATTGGCCATCAACATATATGACGTTCTAAAAAGCAACGTTCGCATAAGTAAGTAAGTGCAGATGTGGGTGGGAATCGAACCCAGAATTCGTGCTTAATGGCCTCAAGTGTTCTCACTAGACTGAACAATTTCTTAAACTTTAATCGTTCTACTTACTGGGGAAATATTACGTAACGGGCCTGCTAACAAAACACAATTGAAACCAACAACTGGGGTAAAGATTTCCAGGAGGGTAAAGGTTTCCAGTGGTAAAAAAATCCTGTGACACCGTCTCTATCTACACAACTATATATTACAAAACATATGTATGATATACATACGTACCTCCCCAATTTCGGCCCATGTCGAAGTTCATAAGACGGGTTCCAGCTATAGTTTTAGTAGAGAGCAAATTTAAGATTATTTCAATAGATTTAACATATTTTAATTGTTATTCTAAACAAAAATGGTTCTGTATATTTGACAGAGTAAATGATGAATAGTTAAGAAAAATAGCAATTTAATATATATATATTGAATTTTAGAAACATATATCATAAGTTAATGTAATTTGTTCTCGTGGAGCATCTTTCTGGTTCAAATAAATAGGGGACAATCTTATGCTTCTACAGATAACTATATCTGCAGAGGAAGTATGCAAAATTAATAATCATATTCAAATGAAGCATACCTTTTGTAACTTCAGAACGACTTAGTACAATTGTTGCTTTTGTGTCTGTGAGGCCTCGGGACTTGGCGAATGGACCAAGAGTTATCAAATTTTGGTCACAGTTACCTTGGTCCAGGCCCCAGACGAAGACAAAGTTTTTTTTTCTAATTCTAACAGGAGTCTCAGGGGAGGCGTTTGCCGGGACAAGTAAAAGTACGAAAAAATTACTACTATATTTGTGTCAAATTCATAATTTTCGCGTTCCCTGACATCAATAGTGAAACTCGGATCGTATTAACATCCAAATTCAGCCCATTTTACTGCGGACCGGGTGACACCGGGGGGATACCGAGACATGTAAAGATAATCCAAAATGAGCAATATTAGTGTCAAATCCATAGTTTTCGTGGTTGCAGAAATCAATGGTGACACTTCTATTTTCGATGACTTTCAAATTCAGCTACCATTGTATGCTGGCCGGCTGTCAACTGCCGGATGGTACCGAGGCATGTAAAAAAAACTCTCAAATTACCCATATTAGTGTTAAATCTATAGTTTTCGCGGTCGCTGAGATCAATGGCGATGCCCCCACTGGTATTGACTTCCAATTACAGCCCCATGGGTTGGAGTCTGAGGCGTATTCATTTCAACTTTGAACCATGGATCTCAGGGTGCGTTTACCGGGATATTTAAGGGTAGTGGAAAATAATAGATACTTGTTTTCTTTGTTGCGCAGTTTGTTTACATACATTGTTTTATCTGATCCATGCGAAGAATAGGTATTTAAGTATGTTCGAAATAAAATGCGACTAAATTGAAGTCTCCTTGCTATTCCGGATAATTCCTTCGCTCATATTCATTGCAAATTATCTCTGTTTGATTTGTCGTCTCAGTAGCTCAGGTACTCAGTTTGTAGCAAAATAGATTAAAAATTTGAGAATAACTTAAGATCACTAATAGATTATCAAACTATAATGCGATATGGTATCTGATATCATTTAGTTGATAGAAAAAGAATTTCATTTCGGTTTATTTTCCGAGAATAAATAATATATAATTTTGTTTCTTATTTTTTGTTAACATACACATCGTTGGAATCAGATTATAGGGTCTTATATGCTTGTAATGTTAATTAGAACGTTCTTCACTTAGTCTAGGATAACTCTTGAAGGAATGATCATTTTTGAACTTCATGTTTCTGCAATATACATATTAATAAGTTTCTTTCGTTGAATGTTGTTAAAGAAGTTAATCCGTTCATACTTTCGTGGGTAACGATGATTTCGACGCTCTCTATTCATAATCCCATGTCAAAATGTATGCTGAAATTAGTTTCCTTGGGGTTAGAAGGTGAACTATTTTTAAGAGGTGGATTCGAAAAGAGTCTAAGTCAATTTTTGTCAAGTTTGAGATATAGGTTCTATTAAGTTCCACTTCAGTATCTTCGTATATTGAACAGGCTTTCATACCAAAACTACATAAATCAAATTAGTTGTAGGCGAAACAAAACTGCATTATTCTCCAAAATGCCCTTAATCAACAGCATTCTCTGAACTTATTTTCTGACTCATGCCTACAAACACTTATAAAACCCTTGCTATGGATAAAAATATCAGCGATATCTTACGAAACGTAGGCACTTAGTTTTCTTTTACGTAGATTACTTTTCTTTCACGGAAATAGAATGATGGAAACGCACACAAAACATCTTGTCCTGAAAAACTAACTTTTTTGACTTAGGCTCTTTTGAAATTGAGCTATACATTTCTTAGGTTATGATATTCTTTCAATTCATCTAAAAAATATTGATTAAAATGAAACCTTATACATCTGGAGTAGATATGACATATAAATATGATATTCAGGATTTTAGATTACATATGAAGCTTGGAGTACTGTATTCTATTTGACATATCTTTAATCAGACATGGAACATTTGTTTGCGCAAAGTTCAAGAATATATTTTTCTCCCCTGTGACAGCTCTGACAGACACATTTCCAATTTTTATATATAGATTGTAGCAGATGTGCTTCTTATTCTTAGATGATATAATTTCGAATTGGCTTTTATTTTGGGCACTCAGAGTTGATTTTTAGGAAATCTGCCTTTGGTGACTCCCCCACACTACTCGAAGCTTCTCATGTAGTTTATAAATATCATGTCAAATTCAAGTACTTAATAATGTTAAACGTACTTAACAACTAGGAGGGTTACAATACCAAATACTAGCAAGCTTAACTAATTAGTCTTCAACACGTTACATTTAGAGATCATATTTAATGACTACAGAAATCTTTTCTTGTCATTGACATGTAAAATATAAACAAAATAAATTTAAATATATTTATCCGATTTTCTGCCTCTCAAAATTATATTTTGTGGTGTTTATACCGCCTGTAATTATGACAGGAGGAAATCACTTACTGAGATCACTAAAAAAACAAATGTTCGGAAGAATAGTGCATTCGAAGAGTTAAATGTTATTCTTGATTGATATTTAATTTAGTTTTGTTGCAAAGTTAGTAAACTACAAGTAAACAAAATTCTAATATACATAATTTAAAACGAGCGCTATAATCACCTTAACTCTGAAGACATACTGAAAACAGCATATATATTTGTTCATCCTAAAATTACTTTCTTTAGATTATCATGATTATTATTTTACTTTTATACGTAGTTTTTAAAACGTTTAAATACATTTTAGTTATACGGAAGAAAAATAATCATAATAGTGAAGATTGAAGTCATTATGCTGGAGCAAATAGGTTCTCTCGAATGTTAGTTGCATTTCATTCATGTGCATACTTTATAACCTTTATTCGTACATAATGTGCACCTATTTGCATTATTATTGAGTGGGCACTAGATTCGAGTCAAAATATGCGGATATTTTCGTATATTATAAACTTTGTGCTGCTTTCCAATGGCAACTCAATGCCAAACCCCCATATATGATAAAACTATTGCTTTTTTCATATTAGGTAATGCACTAGATGGATTGTTGCTGCATCTCATGATAAATATACTCTCTTTCACTTTAAAAAAAAAATACTTTTGTAAGATACCTAGATTTAATAAATGTTTCACAATTCCCGTGTATAACGATAAACTTGTAAAAAGGTAGCTACATGTGCAGGTATTCACCAGCAATCGATAAGCACTAGAGTGGATTTCAAATTATATTCGAGCAAATAGGTAAACGAGAAATTTAAACTAGAATATTTAGTGCAAAATTATTCATTAGCGATCCTATCTGATCTATACGAGTAAAACATTGATACTGCTCTTTGTACCTATCTCTCAAACTTTTACTATATTACCTGTTTAAGATTAAAAATGAAGACAAAGAGCAGGAAAATAGTTACATTTTTGGGAAGTTGACAGTAATATGGCAGGAAACATGGAAACCGACGCACATCACACATAACAAAGTTCTTAGATTGAGTATGTGGAAATTATAAGGTATTTATGGATTTGATAATCATTGTTTTAGGTTGGCAACTTACAAATTTGTACGGTAAGAACTGCAGTTCTGAAACTTACATTTAAAAGAATTGTTATTATTAAAAACATTTTATACCATATACAATTTATATTTTTGTAACATAGAGATGAAGCAGAATATATTTGTTTTCATTACTAAATTAAAGCAAATTAAAAGTTTAAAATTTACAATTTATAACATGCAATTCGATTTGTATTATTTTGACTAAGCAATTGATATAGATTTTTAAAACTTACAATAATTAACACATTTTCGACTTAACAAATATGGTGATATTATTCAATATGCTTTAGAGCTATGACTTTAAAAATTAATAGCTCATTACGATTGAGAATATAAAGAAGATTTAACAGTACGTGAGATTCAGTGTAGAATTAGGATATAGTGCATCGACGTTGATAATAATTAGCAAAATTTGTAAAGGATGAATTCTCTGAGAATTAGATTTTTATTGTAATAGAGTCACCGTAGCAAGAGTGTGTACTCTAAATGTATGAAGTAGTAAAATAAAGATTTTCTCTACGACTTAAGAGCTGTATGCTTTGGGAATTATGTATTACTAGCTCCGTATCATGTATGCACCGAAATTGTATTTCCTATGAAACCTATCATGGTAGTTCTTGTAAATTAAATTGTAAGTTTACTATGAAATATACATAAAATATATTACAAGCAGAAACGAATTATTAGGTCAAACTACAAGGTAACAATATCACAAAAATTTATCCTAAAATATTAAAAATGTAAAGTTACATGATACAAATATTTAACTAAACGAATGCAGTAATAAGTATTAACTGGCTATTTACACGTAGCAGAGGAATTTTATTATGAATATAGGGGGTTAAAAAAAGTTGTAAAATACAATAATATTTCTTGTATCAATGAAAAAGATTTTACCGCTCTTGAAAATGTATAGTGTAATTTCTCTTAGTCATAAGCGTATATATTAATTAGAAACAACTTCTAAGCCGCTCGAAAGAGAGTTCAATCCAAAACATTAAAATTGTAATACTTAGCTCAACGATGGTACAGTAATTTTGTATGAAGACGAAAGAGAAAATCAGATTGGCATATAACAAGTCACATACGCTTGGACGTAAATTTCGTCCGCTAAAGTATCTCAAAGACATGACATTATGGCGAATGTAATAGTTGGAAAGTGTTTATTTTAATGTAAAAAGCACTAACTCAAGAGACTAATCAATTGAGGTTTTAATACATGCATTGTGTTAATACAAGCTTTACTTATCTAAAGAAATAACCATCTAAAGAAATATCCATCCAAAGATAAGGAAGCTGCAAAATTACAAGAATTTTCGGACAAGATCTGACACACGTATTTTTGTCTTATATGACTAGAGGAAATATTAATTAGTTCGAGGCACGTTCCAGGCAAGTTTGATAGCACGTTAGTTAAAATAAAGGTTGAAGAAAAATTGTAACTGCCCTATCTCACTACTCTAGACCAATAAATATAAGTACACTTTTCCCCTTAGGGCTCACGAGTATTGATCGCAATAAACATTTAAACTTGTAACTTCAAATATTAGTCTCAAGAAAGGGAGAAAACAAGTAAAGTCGATTTTCAGAACAGAATTTCAACACAAATTATCACACTTAAATTATTATGCTTTATTTAAGTTTGTCATATTTTAACTGTTATGTGAAAATATTAATACCATATCGAATTATGCTCTTTCGTTTATATTTAATTTCCTCATTTTAACTTTAGGCAAGTATTCTTTTATGGGACAGTAAATCCATTTAAGATTCTGGAAAGTCAGGGAATAAATCATAAGAAATTGTTAATTGTACTACTAACAAAAACATGTTTAGAATCATTGAATTTAGAAATATCATAACCAAGAAAGAAAAGAAGGCATTTCTTACAGGTACGTGATTTCTTTTATTCAATATTATGTCGCGGATTTATGAAGGACAGTCCCTTTTCAATCCCATATGCCATTCCATCAATTATTTCTTAACAGAGCACAGTCATGAGTCCTTAAGAATGTCATTTGTTTGAAGTTATTCTAAGTGTAAGAATTTCGTATTTTTACGGAGTAAGCGCATCATACTGAGTTAGGTGATAGTTTGGGTTTGGCTACATTATATGCAGTTCTCCGGATACAAGTCCAATGAGGAAAATTTTACCTTAAATATATTTAATTTTTTTGATTGAAAAATACTGAATTTTTGATATGAAGTAGCTTTCAGGAATAAACCTTTTCTTCATACATTATACGAGAAAATATTTATAGAAATGGATTTTTCAAATATGTGGAAAAGTATCATAAAAAATTGTGCTTGCGTTACGAATACACAAATAAAAAAGTGTCGTTTATTTTCATATTTCACTTCTTTTTGTTAGTGTGTTCTAGATGCATGACAGATATTTTCTAGTTGTTTTCTAAATATACACCCTTATATTATTTTGGTATTTCAATTTAGAATATATATGATAGTGAACACATTATTAATGCAATTTGAAACAATTTAAATATTCACACAAATGTTTAGAATTTAGTAAAGCAGTATTTTACTAAAGTTTACAAATATGTATACATTTTCAAGAAAGAAAAATTAATAAAGCTTTATATTTTTAGATACTTTACTTTTAAGCTGATATTAAGCTGAATACTTATAAATAGCTTCTATAACTTATCAAAAGATATGATGGCAATTACTTACCCTGAATCTTTACCCTTAGATAATTATCATTTTACAGACATTTCTTGATTTTTTTTAAATTTAATGTAACACTTAATAACTTAATGATGTAAGTGAAATACACTCATGTTTAACGTTTCAAACACTGGAAATCTTTTTATAACAACATTGTAATTCGAGTCAAATTATAACATATTTTAGTCAACATTTTTTAACTCAGTTTAAATATCGAAGTAAGAAATTATATACATCACTACAATTAAGGCTTTTAGAAATGAGAATTAATGAATATGTTTACCTGCTGCAGCATCATCTGTAATGGTAAATAAACAAAATTACATGGCTACACAAATAAGAAACAACTTTAAATAATGTATTCAGATACTAATTGAATTGACAGTTCTGTTTACCATTATGAAATGTGATCTTTAGAGGCTATATTTTCATTCCAATATTTCATCATTTTAAATTGATAAAAGAGAAATTTTATTTGTAAATATTATGTGAAGCGTAGAAGCTAACTTTACATAGAAAATTAAATTCTTAATTTTACGAAATTAGTACATTGAAACAATCAAATTTATTCATTAACACTTAATAGAATTCAACAGAAAACTTTATAAGTAATTTAAAATTGTATATGTTTATACTGATTTTCCATGATATCGGCGTAGTACATGTTAGAGCGATTGTACTTAATTTGTTCCAGAGACAACGACTACTGTGAGGATGAACACTGTAGATGAATTAGTTATAACATAATTTCTTTAATTAATGCAATTATGCAACACTTTAATATACTCAGTCACAAGTAATGATTGGGCTCACTTTAAAGTAATTAAGAGTCGAAGTCATACTCTTTCAGTAAAACTTTTTAGCATTAAATCAACAAAGTATTAGAAGACAATTTACACACAAACTATATTTTATTTTATTATTATCAACTTAAGTATCATAATAATGTTAAATTTTGACAATCTTAATGAAAATCACAATGCATTTTGTTTAAGATATTTTTTTATGTGTGAGGTATCTTGTTGGACCTTTGATTACGTTTGAAGCTAGAATTCTGGTTGGAAAGCACCATCTGTGTGGGTTTTCTTGAAACTTTTTCATTCCCATTCTTTCTTCTTTCCCCTTTTATCCACTCTAATCATGGGATGTTCTTGATGATCCGTTTCTTTTACGTATTGATTTTTTAATACGTGACGCTTGTATGGAACCCAAATACAAAAATTAACTCACTAAAAATAGAAAAAATCCAGTCCAAATTTCTTAGTTATCTTGTATATAAGGAAACAAACATTTTCCCAAGAACTGAAAACTCTAATTCATTAAATAGGAATTTTGAATTTCTAACATTCAAGCAAAGAAGAACGTTATGCGACATGATATTTTTATACAAGGTACTTAATAATAAACTAGACAGCAACGAATACATTTCGAACTTTTAAATAAACGTTCCAGGTAGAAATACACATCCAGAAAACTATAACGTCTTATATTGTGCAAAAGCAAGAACGAATATCCTAAATAAGTCGCCAACATGGAGGATTATTGCAACCTACAACACACTTTTAAAAATGACATAATATAAATATTTATGCTGATTGCCTCACAAGGTTTAAAAGGGAAATTGTAAATATCTTATTGCATGGTAGATGAGCACTGTAATTGGGTATAATACCTATTGTGTTCTGTTTCAATAAATAAATAAAGAAATATGTTCATTTACTTAATATTATAGATCTCCTGAAGCAATTGAAATCAATTGTTCTATACTTGCAATAATTAAAGTTTCTGACCCAAATGATTTATTACTCCGATTTACTGCCTGAAAAGTAAGTTATTTGAGTACTGAAGCAGTAATCATATCACAATAATCGGAGCAGCAAATAAGTAAAGGACATAAAATAATAAAATAGAGTAGACAATAAACATCATAATGCTTATAAAAATCTTAACAAATTTTTCAATTAAAACCAAATATATAACTATTCATCCATAAATTTTAAAAAAGAAATGAAATATTTCAAAAAATAGTCTACTTTCGTATCTGTCTATTTCTTGTATGATTAGTTATCTTTGCTAAACATATGGTACGACAAGTGAAAAATCAGGTCCCATCCTTTTGGTAGCATTATATGAATTAAGCTCTTACATTTATAATAACTAAAATATTTAATTACAACAGACACATCGAAAATGAAATTTTACTTGAAATCTGTACAGCGTCAAAAATGAATAGCATATCTGTATTCATGCTATTATAAAGAACCCATGACTTTAGTATCCTGTTACAGATATAAACTTCTTTTTCATTACGTCGGGTAGCTTGTTGTTCTTGATAGTAATGTTTTATACGTCCGTGTAACTTCCTTCAATGAATTCAGTATTTAAAACTATTTGTTGTCAAAAATTGCAAGACAATAAGATGCATTCTAGGCAAACCTGTTCAGAATTTGGTTATTTATATAATCTGTTACCATACTGTCATAAATAAAACTATTATTACTATTATTTACGAAGTGATCAGTTTTCAGTTTATGCATAGGGTTGGAGCAAAATAACTATATAACACATTAGATTGCGACTTTTATACTAACTGAAATCCGAACTGTTTTAATCCAGAAACAGGTGTAAATTGAACTTTTAGAAACATTTATATCGTAAATTATAATAGTACAGTTCACATTTAATTAAAAGTACAATGCTAAATACGGTAGCTGATAATAATAATGTTATGAAAGAATAAAATGTTTCTTCAACACTTACCAAAAGTATCCTTTGAATTATCTGACACAAAAAGAATGTTACGTATTAATTTTGTCTTTAAAGATTAACGTAAGGTTCAAAATTTAAATATACTATCACGAATTCAAATTATATACGGTTACAACACCAACTGATAGGAATAGAAAAACTAGACTTATGGGTATTACTATAAAAATGTAATAAACTAATTCAGCTAAATTTTTAAAAACGCTGTTGTTCTCATTAAATATGTCCTTACTTTTTAAAGAACATATCCTTAACTTATTTGAAAACTGCGGAAATTCCAAAAATCAATGTGAAAGATTTTAAAAGAAAAATAATTGAACGAAGCATTCTTCGTTGGGCTTAAAACCAATTGTTTTACTAGATGTATTTATTTTCACATTTGAATATCTAAAACTAAGTATAAACTAAGTTTATAATTTTATTTAGACAGAAGATGTCGATACAATTTTATGAATCTAAACAAGAACGCTATGCCGCTTTTTCACACTTCACTTTCTAACATCGATATGTGACATAAGACGCACCTGGAATATTACAAATGGTCCCCATCAGCATCCACGATCTTCTGCCAAAGTTCTGGAAGAAACTGGATTTCATCCCGGTAGAACTTTATGGGGCGTGAAGCGAAGAAGGTATCAAGTGAATTTTACACATCTACTAGGGATTTGAACTGGCATCCTCTAAGGTGATTGTTCGAAGAATGAAACAGGAGATAATCGAAAAGTGCAATGTTCGGAGAGTATGATGGATACAATAGTGTTACCCCTCAAGGCGTAGAATGCTGTCCCGGATCATCTCAGCCACGTGTGGCTTAGCGTGGTTTTGTAACAGAATGACATTTTTGCGACTCAGATGTCCTAGTTCCAGAGTTTTTTAGTTTTTTTCTTGAACACGGCTCATGTGCTCACATTACGTAGCTGCGTTTATGCTCTGACCAGCTGGTAGCAGTTCCCGATGCACAAAGTAGCAAGCAGTCCACCAAACACACAGGAGGTGCAGTGCCGGTTTCGGTTGCTTTGGAACCGGTTTTACCGCACACACATATAATCGTTACACCCTGGAACCTATATACTTGCTTCAAGTTATTTTTGTCTCATGTCTAGAGGGTCTAATGTTATATCAAAATGCATTTTCCGCACTTTATATACAAACATCATTTTACTTTTCTTTTGTATCTCCCTTCCCTCTATATGAAATTTGGTGTTTTCAAGTAGGACTGAGAAATACTTTCTCCTCATAACTATTGTAGATTAAGTTGATTGAGCTCTTTAACGTCCCTTTCAGCAGCGAGGCCATATGAGACGGGATGCACTGGTTAATGTAGAATCCGAATCACATGAGCTCCCGCCGGGAATCGAACCCGGGTGTCCCACGCCAAATGAGTAGGCACACTATTGTAGATATTACAATGAAGCTTGGCATACGCATTGCATATAAGAAAAAAAGTTTCTAAGGTACATTATATAGGTGTATTATATTTAGATAACTGTGGCCGAGTCCACGCCAGGGGATGCTACAATTGATAAAGCGAGTATTGGGACGGAAAATTCCTAATTTTACCCCAAATTTCCCTATTTCCTTACATCACACACACACATACACATTATTATAGTACCAATTAAAAACCTGTTCTATTCTGAAGAGAGTGAAGTATAAATCATAATATTGAGATGAATAGTACTATTTGGACTTTTTGTATGTCATGTCTCACTTTTACCTATATGAAATTATGAGGACTAAGAAATATTTTTCTCAAATAACTATTGTAGATATTACAATGAAACATAGCACACGCATCACATATAGAACATACCTGTTGTCGTGCTCGCATCAGGGTGCGCTCCAGTTGAAAAAGAGAGATTTTGAGCGGAAAATTTCCAATTTTACCAAACATTTGCACATCATGTCCACATGCGCATAGTAACATTTGCAAGCTTGGTTTATTGTAAAGCGAATGGCACATGAACCACGATACTCGGATGAACAATACTGAAGCAGTAGCTACTTAAGTGAAATCCTAAATAGAAAATTCAAGAATCTAAAAGTGTCAACACTACATAACACATATTTCTCTCGATTACACTTAAACTCGAACCAATTTAGCATCTTTATTATCATTTTTATATGCAGCATCCTCATTTACGTAAGAAAATGTACTTTTCATGTCCAAAACGTTAAAAAGTTAAAATTTATTGTCCAGTGATACAATATCTTTATTAAAGGCTTTAGGAATAATTTTCCTTTTTAACTTGTTATGCGAGAATATGAGGGTGGTTAACTGAGATTCGTTTTTGCGGAATTCATTTCGACACGAATAAAATTATAATTTCTATTTCAACATTTGTATGAAATAATTGTATAGTACATTCACTTTATTTTCCGATAACAGTCACTTAACCTTGTGAGATCTCCAAACCATGTGACAATTTCATAAAATGTCGACGGACTTTATCTATTTGGTTCCTTCAGTTGCCAATTTTTAACGATTGCTTCAACTTATCTACTTTGTATTGTAAGCAATCCCCTTTCTCCATAGTATCTCCAGCACTAACACTTTTTACATTCTGATATTCGGTATCGGCATTCTGATATTCGGCAGTAGTAAAGAAAAATATGTTATTTGTAATTCAAGTATACTATTACGTAACGTGAACAAATTATTCAAGTAAGTTTAAAAAGAAAACATTGAATTTAACAATTTTTCTTCCGCAAAACAAAAATGAGGCCACCAGTGCCATTATGCACCTTAGCAGGTAAAGGTTACGCATAGTGCTAGAAGAGCGAGGGAAAGTGAATATTAATATACGTGCTCTATAGACATATTTCGTAATGATAGAAGTTGGGAAAAATCAAACCGTAACAACATAATTACATTTCTGCGAGGCAAGTCATGTTGTCAATTATTAGCGAGATGTACTGAATACTGCTGTAAAACCGTTAAACTGTACACTATTTGCTGGGAATCAGTTGATATGATAAATGGATTCCGCAGCTGCAGGTAGAGCGAAAACAATCCTATGTTTGCTTGTGTGCGATGTGTTTATCTTCATCCCCAGTGGCGGTTGATCTTAATGCAGTAATGATCTTAATCAATTTGATTACCGGTGGTGAAACAATTTGAAAGAGAAATAAAGTTCCAAATGTTATGAAAGACCTGAAACACTGAAAAGATACATTCGTTCAGGAAGCAAGATGTGCTTAGTGGTGGTATTTCCCACAATTTTATGTTAGTGCACACAATATTAAATTAACCAACATAGTAAATTAAATAGTGTTTCGTTTGTTCAAGGAACAATGTTATCCAGATTGTATTCTACCCAAACAATAATATTTATGTTTATTTCGCCTGTGATGTTAGTAAAATGGAACTGATTGTAGTGGTTTGCTAATTTAAAGCTCGATATGGTAATGTCATTTTAATTGTTTGATGAATGTGTAAGGCTGTAAATTCACATATACTAGTATACTAGTGTATCTATTTAAACATCCCAACTATAACTATATGAATTCATAGCATAACCTACTATGGTTACTAGCTAGTAAGTCCTTTACTTATTCAAGATAAATTTTAATATTGTATTAAACTTATGTCGGTAAGAATATATCTAATAACTGAAAGCTTATGACGGAGATCATTTCTTGAATATGAATTATCCTTCTTCAATCATTGATCATTGTTAATGCGCTTTAAAACATCAAAGGGAAATACATCTGAGCTGTCATAATGGCAAGTGATTTCTAATTGGTATACAATTATAAATTTGTAAAGAGTAACAAATATAATATTTTTTGTTAGAGAATTATATGAGGAAAAACGATTTCGTTATAAGATTTTATATGCCTGATTTTCTTTGACTAACTTTAACGAACTTTATTATTCTAAATATTTACTCACCTTGATTTTGAAACCGCCGCAAACCTCTCGTAAACAAAGCTGTAAATATATATCATAAATCGTATACAGGGTGCTTAACATTTTACTCATACCACGTCTTGAATAACTAATAAATATATGAGTTAATACATATGAGATATTAAAACAAATTATATTACATTAAGGGTGTACAAAATGTAAGAACTTAATTACAAAATCATCAGGTAACATTCACTGTTCAGGAAATGCTCAGAAGTATTTTGTCATTTAATTCATTTTTGAAATAAAATTATTCCCATACCTTTACCTCATTAGTATTGTGCATATGATCAGGTTCTTTTCACTAACATAAATAAAGTTATAATCCCAAAGCCTAATCTTAAGAACAAGATGATGATTCTGTTTATACATTATTATGATTCTACATTCATTGGTGTGTCAATCATTAACAATTCTACCAAGATATATATATATATATATATATATATATATATATATATATATATATATATATATATATATATATATATAATTGCTAGAAACAGTGAAAACTAAGCGATCCTTTAGTTTTTTGAAGAAAATTAACATCACAAGACCAATAAAGGGAAACAAGTGCAACAAGTTAGCTTTGTTGGACGTAAATAAACTAAATTGGCTAACACTAGATGATATTTCAGACTATCTTCCCAGGAAACAGTTGAGATAAATATATATTTAAAACTTTTCCAAAAAAAATGGGCTTGACTATATTTGTGTTAGCCCAATTACTTTCTCCGATATATACACTATTTCCTTAATTATAGTGTATCGCCTTGTTTGAATATTAGATTAGGAAAACGTCTGGCCACAACTCAAAATATTTTTCATGCAAAAAGCCAAGTTAAAGTGAACCACAGCACAAAATCTCTCTGAATCCAGAAATTTGCTGCGCACTTTTACAATGCTTTAGGTCAGATAAACTTCAGACACACAAAGGTAACACACTTTAAGGTAGTATGTTGCGTAACGAGAAAAATCTGTCCTAAAGCGCACGATGACTATCAAACGATCTTCCTATGTCGCAGTACATTAAAGTGTGTTACCTTTATGAACTCTGGAAAACAATCATTATCTTCTGAATTGTGCCACATCAATTGACACCAAGACAGGCCCAAACGAGAGTTGATATATGCATAAAAATGTAAGAAAATCTACGTGATGTGTCTTTCCTGAAACAGACTATCACATGCAGCAAAAGATGGATATATTTTATAATTTCAAATGTGAAAAACAAGTTATTGAACAAAGGCCAACTTACTGTGGCCAAGCGTAAAGTCATGCTCTGTGCCTGGTAGAACTTCAATGGGTAATTAATTTCGCGTTCATTCCAAGCGGTCGTCCTATGAATGCTGACCTTACTTCGAAATTTTGAGATGATGGTCAGCACTAGGTCACTGCACTAGTTCAGAAACGTGCTCTTCATTAGTGGTATTTGCACTGCTGCATTAGCAGAAAGAAAAACCGTGCTCAACTCGAAGAACGCAAAGAACAATGCAGAAACTTGAATGCATAGAATGAATAGGTAGTTTCCCTACGGACGTGTTGTTTTCAAGTAATCAACTGCCTTTATAAAAACTGTTGCGGAAGTACGTTAGGATTCTCAAACATGCATATTTGGATAGGTAACATACTAGCTGCAAAGTGAAGTCATAACCGGACTACGCTAGGTACCATAGTTTTGGAGCTATTTTCCTTTAAAGTTCCCTTTTTCGTCTTTCGGTATCCTATAACTTTGAAAGCAAGCATTTGTGCACCCAGGTTTGTTTATACGCTTTGGTCTTATCTTGGTGCCAGGAATCACCTCGAAGCGTTGTTGCTGTTGCTTTCAAACACCCTCTGTATTACTTTCCAACAACGAGAAACAACATGAATTCATTTTCTTAATTTAGAATTAGTATACTCACCCTATTTTAGGGGATAAATTCTAGAGGTCATGTATCACTTTCTCTGAATCCAAAAGTTCTTCCCCGTAAACTAAAACTAACTTTGGGAGTAGGACACTGATTATTACTCCTAACACGACAAATATTCCTATTAGACTTTTTTTTATCTCCTAGCTTTTCAACTAGACCAAAGCTTATTCCAGTAATCAGGGACTAATAAGCAATCACTAGGCAGTAATTTAGAAGCTATTTTTTGATTCGAAGATTGGACCATGGCCAGTTCTTCCAGTCTTTTTGGTGTTCCGAAGAGCTGCCTCCCATTTGTACACTGTATCCGGAAATTCATAATGTTTCATACTCAATATAATATATTCATTGCACATTTAACATATCTATCTATATCTATCTATCTATCTATCTATCTATCTATCTATCTATCTATCTATCTATCTATCTATCTATCTATCTATCTATCTATCTATCTATCTATCTATATATTGAGGAGTTATTAATTTTATCTTTATTACGAAAATCAGAATGTTCGGTTCCTCATTAATATATTCATAAAACCTTTAATCAGAAAAGTAATTATGTGTTTGAAGTTAAACCGTTTTTGCTTAAGCTTTAAACTTTCCTATTTTCAGGATTTTCCGGTGTACACATTAATATGATAAGTACATATTTTCTTCATATCTTATTAACGAGGTGGCTAAAATTTTTGACCTTAATATCACACACAACATAGTAGAACAATCACGGATACACCTAAAAACCAATACACTCACAAAAATGAAAAAATAAATTTTGTGTGAAATGGAATGCTCTATAATTATAAGAATAAAGTGATAACACCATAAGGTATCTTACGCTGCCTTTTTCTGTTGACTTATCTGTGGTATAACTTGGTTCTTTATACTTACACAGCACTTTAACATACATCACTGTCATTGTAACATATTTATGACATAGATTAAGCATTAAAAGTAAAATACGTTAATGTTGTTTCATGTCACTTATGAAGATTCAGAAAGCCGAAATAATAGCAAGAAAGATATTTTGCAGGTTTAAGCGCACAATGGAATACAATCCACACTTTTACATTTTGGACATATTTTGTCTTTACGATCTCTACCTGATGCGCCTTTTAGAGCTTAAAAAATCCATGTCCAGATTTTTTAAATAATTCTTGTAATGTTAAAAGTATGTTAACTTTTCCATGTACTCAAACGTAATGTACTAACTTTCTGTCTCTTTTTCACAACTTTGGTAAGTAAGGATGATTGCATTCCGCTGTGAGTGTCCTTTTTAAAAAGAAACTTTACATAAGAGTTTCACTATAACTAGAGAACGTATATCTTACAACATATTTGTTCTAGTTCCCGTTCATCCGGCAATATACTGTTCACCTTCTTCAAGTTTCAATTCATTTGAAATATTACGTTTAGTACTGCTACAGATTAATGATTAATTTTACGTTGAATTTTTCTTGCAGACTATTTTGACTCATGATTATGATAGTAAGCTCTTACTGTTTCAAAACTAGTTTGATCGTTTCGTAGGTAAATCTTTCAATTACTAGTTATGGTATGTACAAAAAGGTTTCCTCTAATAAAACCTATTATATATTTAATTACTACATATGTCAATCATCATTAAATTGTGAAGTATATGAAATACCATGAAAACGAAAATCTCATTATGTTCAGTAGCAAAACCAATTGACGTGAGTCACTGAAGTTATGTTTGGTGGTGATAGACTATAATGAGAGATAATACAGTACTTTGATGTTTTACGTATTTAAATTGAACATGAGGACCTTTTCTTAATGGTACAGCTTTAGTTGAACTGTATGGACGCACTATTCTCTTTCAAACCCAAAACTCCTGCGTATTAATAAATTATTTTGAAAGAATGAAAGGTGGGAAGGGCGATAATTTTGAGCTGATTGTTCTTATGGTGTCCGTTTTTGCATATATTACGACTTCCTTCAATAAATGTTATATGTCGAACAGACCATGATGCTAACGGGAAGACAACATTTGGAGATATTTTGCTGTCACAAAGTACATAGCTTATGCTGCATGTAATCTATAATATTAGTTAATATAATACACTGTATGTAATATAATAAAATATATATTTTAAACTATTTCTTTCAAGTTAGATTTGAAACAGTGAAATGTATTCATATTTTTAAAAATTTGAAATATTATGTATCTTGTTTAATTGTACTTACGTAAAGCATCATTTTGTGGGTACGTATATGTTCTCAAGTGAGAGCCTGTAAGTAAATTAATAATGCACTTTATCATTAGTCATATTTTAGTAATCTAATATTATATTTAAGCGTGTTAATTTATATGCGGATAAATCAATCCGTGAACGGTGAAGTAGCATGTAATATTTTACAAACAAATGTTTTTTTTTTTTTTTTTTTAGTTTTACGTTCCATTGTTATGGCGTGTAATTCCTAGTAACAAAAAGCTTTGTATTTTCGTCACAATAACGGCACCCTAAGTATAGCACAATATATCTGATGAAAGTGTATATTTAAGTTCGAAATTATGAAACAGTTTAATTAATACTATAATAGTATTAATACTATAACAGTTCAGAATTCCACTTACTTGAATATGTCCTGAAATTATTAATATTTTCAATCAAATATTCTTAAAGGTGAACCAAATATTACACTAACTTTCGGTTTTGAGTTGCCTTTTACATCTCTCCAAATCATTTTCTACTTCAGAACTCAATATTTTCCTACCTTAGTGAATATATTTATTTCCGCTATATTAGACGAGAAGGTATTTCTTTTGGATGCCACCAATCAAGTAGAT
Source organism: Thermobia domestica (assembly GCF_964235325.1). Classification (NCBI taxonomy): domain Eukaryota; kingdom Metazoa; phylum Arthropoda; class Insecta; order Zygentoma; family Lepismatidae; genus Thermobia; species Thermobia domestica. The sequence goes on along the minus strand of NC_137457.1, from coordinate 11,592,160 downwards.
GTTGCAATAGAACAAAAACAGGAAATACTACTTTCAACGTGTTTGTGAATTAGCTAATTATTGTTCCCATGTTTTCCCACAAACTGCAAAAATTAAAGTGTGGCTCTTTCACGATGTCATAAACTATAGAGATATACATCTATACACATTTCAGGTGTATACGAAAGGAAGAGAAAGAAACTGGAAACACTTAAATATTTTAATGTATTACTTTACTGTTTAATTTTCTTTAATGTCTTTAAGTTATATAAAATGTAAAGAAACAATCTGGAATGGAAGGAAAAGACATGCGAATTCAAGTATTGCTGCTGCAGGAAATCTAGAACATCCACTGGTGATACAACTGATTTTAATAAATGAATATACAAGAATATTCAACAATAAGGTAAACACTACATGTAATAGTTTTACTTAAATATTAGAGTTTTAATAATATACCATTATCACGTTGTTCAGAATGACGAAAATGAAAAACATTTTATTTAAGTTAAATGAAAGTGCACTAGTTTACTCTTAGTTTAGTATTTCCCAAACAATTAATTTTACGCTGAAGCACCAAATTTTAATTGTAAGTGCGTTGCAAGAAACTATATTTTATAGAATACCAAGGGAAGATAAATATGGTTATCATGTTATTTACTTACACTAGCAACAAGGAATCTTTTCTCCAAAAGCAAGTACATATACCGTGATTTAAATAACAGAACAACATTTTAATGATAAAGAAACGAAATTTGTTGGTTACATATGTGTGATGAAACCCAATATGTTTTTTCTATATGGAATGTATTTCAGTCATTTCTCCAGCCTTTGTAATTAATGTGCTCGTCTTTCGAGAACTTATGTCATCTCTGGATTTTTTTAAATGTACTCTTGTTTCATTTTGAAGGGGTTTGCTGGTTGGTTTCGAAAGACATCTAGATCAATAAAGCGTCTTTAAACCTGTGTTCCAAAGAACTTTTCCGGATTACGTTTGTGGGCTTCTGATGAATACCAGAGACACCCTAATACTTGTACAAGGACTTAATCTTAACTAATGAGTTTTTATATCAAAACAAGATTTAACACTAGGCATTACGAAATAGAGGTAATTCTCAAGATTTATTTTAGCTCTTATTGGTTATTAACATGCATCTGAACCACAAAACAGTGACCCAAGAAAATTATTACGTAATGGTAAGAAATTTAAGTTATTTTACGATTCCTATATCTATTTCTTATAAAATAACGCAACGTTGTATAACAATTATCATTTACAATACATAGAAAAATAGAACAATTTTGTGAACTCATATTACAAAAATTATAATAGAAAGAGACTGTAAAATATGTTGTTCGAAAAGTGTCTTTCCGAGTAAGATAGTGAAGTCTGCCCATGATCCAAATTGGGTTGCTATTGACCCAAAAGGTTACCCTTGATCGAAAACTACCTCGAAAAATGTTTTACCCCTTCTGTTACCGAATTATCATATGAGACATGTTCAAATTTGAATATTTTTAAATTGTGGTAGGTTGGTTCAAAAATTCCAAAATTTAAAAATGAAAATTTAAACAAAATGTAGAAACAAATTTGGGGAGACATGTTCCTGATTTTTTGGTTAAAAAATATGTTATACCCTTAGGAACATAAAATATTTTTCGGGGCCTGAAAGTGATGGCAACATTGTAAAAGAGAAATAAAACTGAAAACAAACGTGTTTCTCGCACAGTTTTTCCACCATTGTAAGACCCTCAGAGTGAGGGCCTCTTCAGACAATTCTTTGCCAAAGTTCACAATTTTCCTTTCTATTGTGTACCTTCTTCTTGTGTCGTCCTCTGGCTGCTTTGATTGTGTCCATTCCGGAATAGAATCACCAAATATATCTCCATTACAGTGTTTCGACTTGAACCGATTCTTGCAAAGTTACACCTACCTCGCGTCGGTTCCTCTTATCTGTCAGTGCTTGATTCGGTGGCCGCACATAGTGGTACTCTCTACTGAGAGCTTTGTGTAACTTTGCTGTGCAAGAGTCGGTTGAAGTGGAAGCGCTGTTGAAGATATATACAGTATTTGGTGTTTCTGGTTCGAGATAGACACAATCGAAGCAGCCGAAAAATGACAGAGACGGAAGGAACGCAAGGCAAAGGAAAATTGTGAACTTTGGCAAAGGATTGTTGGAAGGGGGCCTCACCTTGAGGGCCCTAAAGTGGTGGAACAGCTGATCGAAAACACGTTTGTTTTCAGTTTTATTTCTTTTTGACAATGTTCCCATCATTTTCACGCCCCGAAGAAATATATGTTGTACATAAGGGTATAACAAAATTTAAACCAAAATATGAAGAACGTGTCCCCTAATTTTTTCTACATTTTTTTTTTGAAATTTTCGACACGCAAAAAATAAAGTAAATACGGATTGATAGTTTTGAAAATAATTGCATGTTTTCATCCAGATAATATCTACAATCTGTGGAACTTTCAAACTTTTTTGGACCACCTTCACCAAGATTTAAAATATTCAATTTTGGGTATTCAATAATTCGGCAAGGGGAGGGGTAGGGTGTCAAATTTTTTGAGGTAGATTCAGGTCAAAGGTGACCTTTTTGCCCAATAGCGACCCAATTTGGATCAAGGGTCGATTTCACTATCTTGCCAGGACAGACCCTTCGCAGAGAAGCGTAGGGTTCTCGTTTTGCTTAGGACAATTGATTCTTCTGATAGTTCTATGGCTCATGCAGACAATTGCGTTATATTGTATCCTTTCGAACATTTTGCTTAATATTCCGAGAAATTATAAAACTTAGGTTCAAAAGTTTTGTTTCCGAAGTGAGTGTATTTGTTATTATCATAAAAAATGTTTTTAAAACATTTTTGTACTCTTGTTTGTGTATATTACGTTATGGAAATCAGAGAAAAATTCGAAGCTTGACTCCATGTTCCAATTTAGTACAATATATTGCTATTTAGTATATATTGCATAATAAAGACATCAACATCGAGAAAATTGCACATGCAGCAAATCCCTTTGAAATACACACTATGTAAAAAACGTTTTTTTTTAAATGCGACCTCTGAATAAGGCTAACTTTCTCTCTACGTTTACTAGCTATCGAAAACCCTAAATGATCGAAGTTTGACATTTTGTACAAACTTCTTTCGGACTTGTAAAAATAAGACTAAATTTTCTAGAATGCAACATTAGTTATGCAAAGAGAATACAACAGCAATAGGTAAGTATTAAGAATAAAATTGAACCAAGAGCACATGTCTTTCGTAAAACAATAATAACGATGATATTGTATTTATGTTTTTATACGAAGGCAAGAATATATTGCTACATGGTATCATCGGCCTTACTTGAAAATATCAAAGATCAAGAATCAGTTACATTTTAGTGGTTCAAGCTAGACTCCGTCCTCATTGGTAGATAGATCACATTAAAGTTTATAGGAATCTAGGACAAGTAGCATATTTGATTTCCTTCTTCACCTTACATATTAGTGAATAAAATAATTTCTTGTACTAGAAATTTACGTGTGAGAGTTTCTGCTTTTAACTTTATACAACGATCATAATCCACCGCTAATATTCTTTTTGAACAAATAAGAAAGAAGTGTATACTAACCATTTTTCGTCATAAATCTATATTCTGCAGGAGCTGTTGACACCTGAAATATTCGTATTTTTAGTTTAGTAAGAGTGATCAAAATATGGTACTTTTAAAATATGACTAAGAATGCCACTGTTGGAGTTTAATAATCAAAAATATAATTAACATGATTATTTAAATCATAGACACATTGAAGGCTTTAAATATTGTTTAAGTATCGTATGGTATCTAGAAATAAAAACTGAGAAAAATATTATACTGAAATGATCTAACCATGTGTAGCCGTAAGTTATTTTAAGAAATGAAAACATTTGAAGTTACAATTTGCTTGTTTATTTCATGAATTTGAGTATAGGACCAACTTCAACAGAGAGGGCATATGAGATAAGCACCTACAGCTTAACGTGGAACTCAAACAACATAAGCTTATGCGGGTAACTGAACCCGGTTCTTTGCACCAACCCGAACCCGAAAATGCATGCACCAACATTAAAACCATGAGGTAGATCAACTTGCAGTAGAGTCACAGACGTAATAGAATGGGCAACTACCCCTAGAGCAATTTTAGCCAGTAAATTCTTTGTGTTACCAAATTTGTATGTTTCAAGGAGTCTAGTTAACGGGAGATTTCTGAATGTCTGTCAGTCCATTCGTCCCTCTGTTTGTGGTCATGCACATTTCCCGAAGCACCATACTATTCAGCCTATCTAAATCGTAATGTTTTGCGAAAGTTTAAAAGACCTTAGAGCTTTTTGAATATCTTTGTTACCCTAAAATAAAATTGGATATTTTCATGCAGGTTGATCTCTTTTATTGTTGGTTTTGTCTAAAATCGTTTCTAACGACTTTATTTCATTTATATAAGTGTTTTATTTACAGCCCTATAACATTGTATAAGTCGCTGTTCTGAGGAAAAGTATCAAGGGGTAATTACGCTTGAGATACGTACTTAACAGAAGGTAGTCTCTAATGCGATTTAGGCAGTTTTGTTCATATTTCGTAAAGAAATCATTCACTGATAAACCTCCAGCACTATATATCATTATTAGTTTAAAAATTTTCAAAGGAATGTTAGTTTTAAGGTGAGTTCTTTTTGAACGGTTTCTTCTTCATATTTTATAAAACACATTTCTTAATAGTCCACATAATGCATGAAATAGTCCACATAATCTACTTTCGTATCTGAAAGCTTTCTTGTCTTCACAAACATCTTCGAGAACATCTATTACAATATGCTCATGTTTATTAAATAAACATTCTCATAATATACAGCAGAATGTCAAGACTTAATTTAAGAAGTAAATGTGAGAACGTTTACTGCTATTTGCTCGTTTCTTCTATTCTACTAATTCTTCAGTATGTACTATTAAACGTTGTCTGAAGCGTGTAGCTGAAGTATTTGAACACTTGAGCATTTGCAGAAACTGGCTCAAGTATTTCATATTGTCTGAACTTCAGTAAATAGAGAGAAATATTGCATTCCTTACTTCATGAACTGAATTTGTCTTTGCGACTGTATAAATTATTTAAATTAACAAATACGTTTTCATTTTGTTAATGAAATAGTATCTTTTTCTTAAATTTTGGAAACACACAAATATAAAGATAGCTTAAACTTTAAAGTAAAAATCTCCCTGCATTGATTAAATAAAAGTGTATGTTTTATGAGTACTAAGTCATTTATTTGTATCCTTTCAATTGGAGAGCTTCAAAAACAAATTTCATAGGAGTTTAATGAAGTTTCAACATGTATTTATTTTTAGATTAATTCTCTCTTCTTTGGTAAATATTATGTCTTCTTCTCTTTTGGGCGTCATACTCCCAAACAAGTAAACGCACCTGATATTATGCAATAAGAAAGATTTCGAAATGCGTTTGTATGTAAAACAGGAGATAGAGAAAATTATCGCAATCGAAATTAAGTGACAGATATGTGTTGGGAAATTGTAGAGGAAAAGAATAATATTGGTTGCTCCTAAAACGTGGATACTAGTTATATTATGATGGAGAGGCGGTAGCATCATATGTATTATTAACATGAATAGTTGGTGTTTAAAAAGTTAGCTGAGTACAATAGGTCATTGTAGCTTTAGCTTCAGGTTGAGGAACCAGCAAGTTCGGCAGGGTACACATAATGATTATCAATGTCAAAGTGAATTTACTTTATGTAATTAAAGTTATAACTAAATAAAATACTAAAGAATAATTAGAATTCAAAATTTTGGTTGAAGGAGCGAATCAAACAGAACAGAAAAACAGAGGATTAAGAGTCAAAGAAGAAAATGAAAAGGTTAATTAAAAATAAATTAAATTTGATATGTAGTGATTGTCTATGATTTGCTAAAATGAATTTTCTTTCAAATTACTCGTGTATTCGAAAACAAATAAATCTTACAACTTTGATTAACCTTTTTATGAAGTTGAGAACTCTATTTCATGTATTAGATACACATATGAAATTTGTCCAAACCATGAACTTGAAATAACATACTTAGAAATATCAAAACATATCAATGATTAATAGATTCGTGCTTAAATAATAAATGACTTTCATATTTTATTTCCTGAGGCCCTCTTAGTATAAAGTAGGTAAATTCATTTCAAAGTTCGCTTTAATGTAAAACGTATAACTAAAATGAATGCAAAAAGGGGGTTTGCATTGAACATATATTACTTTTATTATTTTAAGACAAACGCCACTTAGGCTAAAGTGTAGCATTGATTTACTTTCACAATAATATTGGATACACAACTGTTATTAGAATACAATGAAAAGAAGAATACCAATAGCTAAACAATCATTTAAGGCAGTGTGTGTCCCTCCGAGAGAATTTAGGGTAAAATGCAAAGTGCTTCCTACCAAGCACGTAAAGAGTAAAAGATTCACAAACTCTTTATTTAGAAGTGGCTTCAATAATGTACCCATTTTCACTCTAATTGGATCAATCATCAAGGCGTGCCATTATTCTGATTTGTAAGGCTATGCACTCATTTCAGATAAAACCACCAAAGAGAAAGAATAGCATATAGCGGTCGTATTTAGTTTTTCAATGATTACTAAGAAATACTTGTAATTATTTAAAATGAAGCATAAATAAATAGTGTGGATAATACAGAACTCCAATAACATTACAATTGTCACTAAATTCATGCTGTGTTACGTGTATTTCAAACATACTTATAAAATGTAACACGAATTCAATATTACAATTCACGTAGAATTTGATTTAATTTGATTCGACTTTTACGTTTCTTTCAGTAGCGAGGCTATATGAATTGTTTGCCTGAAACTGGATGTGAGTTGCAAACCACATGAGCTCCCCCAGAGAAACAAACCCGGGTCTCTCGCGTTAAAAGAGAATATCCTATCAACACATCTACGTGGGAGCTCCTATAACGTAGGATCCCATTACTACTCTCCTACATGATGTATTATTATTATCATTATTACTATTATATCTTATATGCCAAACGCCTCGCGGGTAGTTTAATATTTTATAAACAGTTTATGATGCTATGTAAAAAAATATATTCTGCTAAGTTTCTGTTTTATCGCTTAGGAATGCTACATACTTATTCAATATTTCGTTTTAATGAAATAACAATTAGCATCAAGGACCAAGGATAAACTTTAACTCTTAATTATTAGTAAACACAATTCTAGAAGATCCTTTCACATTTCAAACATAACTAATAAAAGGAAAATAAAAGAAGGACACTGAAAGATAAACGTAATAAACAGAAAATGTCTACCAATTCTGCGATGAATAGAAGTTGACAATTTAATTTGAGATACTAACTCCATTAAAGCAAGCTCTTTAAGATCAACATCATAGATTATTTTCATAAGAAACCAAATCAATCGCTTTAGTTGCTAGCCATATATATTCATAGGTAGATACTTATCGATTTACTAGAGATACATGTAAAAATGTAACTTACCAAATTAATATCGAATTAAAACAACTCTCTATTTCAAAATAGCTTCAATGTGACGTGGAATTGAGACTTAGTGGTCATGAATGGTAGCAAGATGATTATTTCACCATTCACCGTTTCCAGTGCATTACTTATTTTCCTGAGAGAGGGTGTAGGCGGAAATCTGCACAACACTCGTGCTTCAAATTGGGCACAGACGTTCTATTATGTGGAGGTCCGAGGAAATTATTTAGCTTCATTGAATGTCACTCATAAAAGGCCGCAGTAGTTCCAGCTGAATAAAAAGTTCACTATCATCCCGCCCTATGACGTCATTTTCCAGAAACAGCGTTGTAATCGCTCAGAGTGTTGGGTCGCAGTTCGGGTGTCATTTTCTGTAATCGATTGTTGGATCTCGGTCCGGGTACCATTTATTTGTAATCGCCTGGTCGCTGTTCGTGGCCTAGCCAATGAGTATGTATCGGAAACTTGGACTTACCTCGGTAAGACGTTGAAGGACCTCTCCAAGAAAATATTACAAAATCGTTTTCGAGTTGCTCCTTGGTCTCAATAGTGAGATGAGTATTAGGCACCGATTGGTTCGGATGTCTCGTCTCGAGAACCTCAAGGACGATGAGACCATAACGCACACAAACATCACACACGCACACAACGAAATCACGCTTAGTTAAATGACACTATAGTTATTTATTAGAATACTATTAAAAAGAAAAAATAAACAAGAGAAACAATCACAACCCTTAACACTGCACATGTATAATTATTTCCATTAATAGAATCATACTTCACTTTCTCACTGCATTATAGCCCTTAGTCACTTTATATATTAGAATGGAAGATTATGATAATAATTTCACTATAAATGCTTTTCTCACACCATTAATGCACTTGGGGAATTAGCACTGGGGAAAACTTGTCGGAATAATCCCACGAAGTAATATAGTTGCTGCTCCAAATAATTCTCAAATGTCGACGTTTATCCTCAGTAAAAATAGGTAATCCCCAAAGTGGAATGATAATGTTACAGGGCGCGTTTATAACTTTGACGCACAAGGTATGTGAACCTGGGATTTACTTTCTGGGACTAGCCGTAAGAAAACGTTCTCCACCTGGTAATAGCTTGTGCCCCTTAACACAACGTTATACTTGATGCTCGATGCGACGTGCGTGATTGCTGCCTAGAAACGTGGAGTCACAATCTCCGAACTTAGATATTTGAGATACGAACTGCGTTGGTGAACTAATCAATGTTGGCAGTTCATCCTCAAGAGCACTCAGGTTAAATCACCTATATGTACATGCCTGTAGAATACGGAAAAGAATTGATGTTAATATTATTCCACTGGCCACGACGATCAAGACATTGCGATAAATCGAGCATGTGAACGTACAGATAACGAACTGGTAAAACGAAGTGGCTGGCGTCGTTCTGGCTGTTGAACATGGGTTCTACTCTGATCTGGTTTAATCTACTGCAATATTTCCATAAGGGATTATAGAAAGCACTTAATTCAGTTTCAAATAACTGTAGAATATATACTGTACATATTAATAAGTCAGAGGGAAACACTGGGGAGCTTCGTCGCTTACTGAAATGTTCTCAAGACAAACTAACGTTCCGGATGTATGTATGAAAAAACAACGAAACACTTCTTGGTCCATTTGTCTGGGAAGGAAGCAATTCGCACCGAATAAAGAACTTATTTGCGTCGCAGAATAAAGTATAAATCGAAAACAATAATCACTGTCTTTACGAAATATACAGAGTGTCCACAAAAATACTTTTATTACCTGGTGGCGGTTATAGCGTCTAGATCATAGGATAAACGTGGCTCCATAACATGACAAGACAATCACTCAGAGCGTTGCAACCAGTGAGCGTGAACACTAAGAAAACCAAAACCAGGGTATTGGGGTCCAATGTATCAGTGAACTGCTATTATGTCTAACTGTTGGGCGGATTAACTGTAGTTCATATGATTCTTTGGGAGTCAGCCACACATGAACACTGTCCATAGTTTGAAATATAATACAGGGTAACTCATCATATCATATCACACATTTTCAATCACTCGCTGCCTATTCGTGACACCTGAGTTTCGTGATAATAGATTTAATCGCTTATAAATGGTTTTCGTCGCTTATTGCTTGTTGTATAAACCCAGCCTCGTATATCCATGTCATATAACTCCTGACGGACTGTAATTGTAATCTCAGTGGGTGTGATGTGGGATTTTCTGCTTGAGTTCCTCTGCTTGTTGTATTTGTTCGTACAAAGCTTCTGAGTAATGGTACTCGTTAATGGTGGGCTCGACCTGTCACTGAAGATTTCCTTCTGCGTGTTACCATTACAAACTTGTCATATTTGTTTCTCTTCGTCGATGTGATTTGGTATAACTTTGCGTGTCGTCATATCCTTGTACACTCTACAATACGACACAACCATCACAATGGCAATTTGTTTATCCCATAACATATTGAAGGGAGAACAACTCATTTGAATCAGACAGGTCGCCCATTTGTACACTATCGCTATCTTAACAGTTCACATCACACTGTCATTCTAGTTCTCCTTACATAGTACGGAGTTACTCCTAAGACACCATCATCAGTAGTCTGACACTGCAGTTGCACTTCGTAAAACAAAACTAATAAATTTAGCTTTCAATATATGCTTAGAAGAAATTGAACATACGGCTCTTTTCCTTTTGAAGAAATTAGCAAATCCTTATCTAGATACAGAGGATAGAACTCTTGCAATTTAGTATTGTTCGACCGTATTACTTTTTAAATTATTTTCAACAACTATATGAAACCAAAACATTAAAATACGGGAGCCTCAGGTCTTCGGATTATAAACTAGTTAAACCATAATAACAATTTTGGGGTATTCAAGGAGAATTCTAAATTTGAAAAAACAAATATTGCATATGGGATATCAAAAATGTACAATTGAAAATGAGATTATTCAAAAAATGTAAAGTACTCGTCTACAGGCATAGCACCGATTCAACACAATCAGAGAAACTTCGACTTCTTCCGACTCGCCACGTAGTCGTAAAGCAGAAGGATAAATAACTTGAATATCCAGAACAGAAAAATACTTATTTTTGAATAATTTTTAGAGAAAATAAGAAAAAGAAACTCATAATATCTCCAAGAACCATGCAATGTGAAAACGGGAAACGAGATAAATGGTAATACATATATTATATGTTTCAGCGTAAGTATTATTTCTATGACGTAATCTAGAAACATATTTTTAAAGATGTCTGAGACATCGAGCATATAAGTACGAAATAAAACTAAATAATGTTTTAATAATATGATCCTTCAGCGAGAAAGGATAATACATAAGGCGGTTTAATAGTAATTTATTTGTAAAATTGAGGAGATACCCACGGCACGTATGAAACAATTTTCAATTTTATAATAGGGTAAACTGTGTGTTCCTAGTAAGATTGTGGAACAAGATGAACATATCTAAAGTCAGGGGGCATATGTAATTCACAACTAAATATAATGAACAAACGTGAATACTAGATTAAATGTCAAACCATCTGAAGCTTATTTGAACATTAAAATGATTATCAGGGTAAACTGAAACTATAATGCTGTCAGGTAACTGTAGAACATGATAATCGTCAGAAGTACTTTTTTTTTTACTAATACAATCTGAGTACGGTCGTTTATCTTCAACGTCCAAAATAAGATTGGAATTTCGAAATCTCCATTAACGCAGCCAACTTTCGGGCTCAAAAAGAATGGTGAAAAGAATAGAATCACCGATAATTGTAAGAGACAAATATGATGTGCTGCAAACTACTTACTTCTCGCCGTTAAAATAGTACTGTCGTAGTGGTTCCAGCTACAATATTGAGATAATATATTACAGTCCCAACTAATATTTGTAAACATCAACATGCAGTTCTTTACGAAGATCGTTAAGCAGCCGAAAGAAGCAGGATATGAAGAAATAGAAGAAAAACAGAGAGCCATAAATTATTCTTACAACTCCTTCACAGGTTCCACCTCCAAAATAGGCTATATAAGACCACGTCGAGACCAAAAAGCACCAGTTCCAGCTGATCATTCCTACATTCATCTTTGCGTTGCTCTTGGAAGGAGAGACTCAATATCCTTTCCTTTACGCTGTTCGGTATAAAGGCTCCTACCCTATCTCAGCGCTGCTCTGGTAAAAAGGTATTACCTACCTTCGCGGTGCAATGGGCAAATGATATTACCTAATTTCGCGTTACACTGGGCAAGAGGTTTCTTTCGTCTCCGAGTAGCACTGAGTAGGAAACCACAACCCACCTCTGATGCTACGGGCAAATACATGGAGTCTGCGTTCATATTTTATAATCTACTGATGAATAAATATTTCGCATTTTATACTTTTTAAAAAAGAAAAGTAATGGTCTCGAAGAGACATTTAAAATTGATCCTGTTATTCGAAATTCGTAACAGTGACAGTAACGGTTAAGTATACTGTACATACCACAACTTGGATTGGCACATTTTTAAAATGGCGTTTGTAATGTAGTATTATATTTAATAGACCAGTTGGAGTAAACACAATTGTTTTCATTAGCTTAAGGTATATTTTAAATTACCTATTTTGTTAATGTTTAATGAATGCACTTATCATGTGCTAATGAGGTATTTTTTCGGTTCTTTACTACCGGTACTGATTTGAGTTGACAAAACAAAACTATAAGTGTAAATAGGAGACACTTTTATAATAACATTGACACAAATTTAGTATAATATTTGATGTGTAAAGTGTGAGTTTGTGTAACGAAATGTTAAGATATGTAACTTAAAGTGTATGATATTTTTTTATGTAAAAGAGAAAAAGGTGAATTGGGTCATATCTGTAATACGATGAAGATAACCACTAACTTTCAGAAGTTTGACTGCGCAAAATGCAGCAATCTTTGGAGTATTCACTATTATTACCGGTTTATTGTTTTTTTTTTTTTATTTACGCCTAATTTTTAAGGAGTAACTTTGATGTATTGAAACTTGTAATATTAAATATTATTTGTAAATGTTACTTTGTTGATCACTTGAACCTCACTCATTTTCCAAGTTGACTAATTTTACTTTTGCCTAATGGACAAATAGACGAGAGTATCTATGTCACAATGGAACTTGCATTACAGCAAGTGACTTTTGAAATGTGGGTCAAAATCATATACGTACAAGAGTTTTTTGAAGAAATTTTAGTTAACCAATTTTTCTTTAAATAGAGCCTTATATTACATTTGTAATTCACCTAACTTACACAACGCTGTTTGTTGCAATGTCTTTGTATTAACAGAAATTTACAAAATGCTTATATTTACATAATATCATTTTAGACAATTTACAACATTTACATTTGCAGACTACGTTTTCTGCCATTACACATACCAAAACCAAAATAAATAATCTTTGATATTATTACAATTAGAAATTAAAATGAACAACATTTTTTAATTAATGAAAATATTATGATCCCTTGACATGATAGCAAGATGAACCTTTATATCCCAAAATGTACGCAACCAGCATTACTCTTGTGTCGTACTAGTTTTCTATGGAGCAAAATTTCGTTGACCATAAATACACAGTGTTTTTCATCGTTAAGAGAAATGCAATCTTTGAGTTTTACGTCCCACAGGTATGTCGGTTAGGCTAAAGGAGACGGTGATTATAAGAAAAGAATGAAATGGTGGAATGAAAAAAGTGGAAGGAAACGGGAGAACCCGAGAAAACCCAGTTACACGGTGTTTGTCCACCACAAGGTCTACGCGGCGCGAGCTGGGATCGAACCAGGGCCCCAAGCACCGGAGGTGAACGCTCTACCACTGAGCCACCGAGCCCCCCATCTTTAGGAGAAAAGAACTGGGAAACCCAACAGAGTTTACTTTCAATCTAGTTTCCCATCAATGTAGAAAATGTCAGTATGCTCATTCGTATACAAATATTACATAAATTTATATAACAGGAAATTAATTAAATGTTACATTATCAAGTGGTTGGAAAACAAGTTATTTTACCAAAGTCAATACTCAGCATAAATGAACGAAGGATAGATTTTGACATCTAAGTTTCTGTGTGCACACTATTTTTACTTACTTAAAGTTTTGTTGCACTCCGAGAAAAGTATTGTACATATAACATCATACACGACGTATTGTGACCTCTTAGAAGAAGTTTAAAATACTGGTAAAATTCATTTATGTTTTACACCATCCTTTTCATGTCTCATTTCTTTTATGTTAGTACTTTTGCGATACAACGTTACCTTTTGTTATACTCTATTCCGAAAACGAGATCTAACAATTTATTAACTTACAAAATTTATCGCTAGCACTTATTTTTATTATGAAGAGTGATTTCTTAAGAAGATAATTGGAAAAATATTTACCATGGGTTATTTATGGTCAATTTTGTTATTTACTATCATACATTAGAGGCGGTAAAGATTTTTCTAACTTTGATACTTTTAACAAGAAATGTGAAGAATAAAAAAATAAAGTTATGTATTTATAAACTTTGTTTATGTTATATGTTTATTTTGATAGTTACTGTCACTTTTATTATTCTGAATCGAAGAATGAATTCATCTGAATAGACCTGAGGACAAAAGTAAATAATGGATCCATTTCGAAGGATGTATGGTGATATTTGTATCTTGTTCTGATATCACAGAGCAAAGAAGACATGTGAATACTTCATTTCGATGAATTCCAAAACTACAAAGATTGGTAGAAGATTTTGTATCCTTTTTCGATGTCAGAACAGAACACAAATAAAGAATAGAGCATTGAAGAATTTTTAGATATGAAATTAACATTTATGTGAGAAACAGTTTTGTCGTGCTCATTCAAAGTGATCGGATTGACGTGGCATTATATACAGCTTTCATCATGCCATTTTCGGCAGAACCTTCCGAAATTTTCTGTATGCTCTAAATCTAGAAAATTCAAGTTTGTTTTTCTCAAACTTAATTTATTACCTACATAAAATATTTTTCTCTTTTAATTTATATCTATAATAGCCAAGTTGACATTTCGTAAACCACTATTCACAAACTGTATCTTTAATGTTATAATTCTTACTTTTTCTCGATTTGTGAGAAAATCAATTTCTTTCCTTAGGAAACTAACTTTAAAATTTATCTTACTTAGGTTTTTTTTCGCTTTTGTATCTGTTCACGATTATATATTTAATTCGTTTTATTTTATTTTATCTTAAATATTTTTCGCTTACGTATTATTTATAAGTGTTTGTTCTTACAAAGGCTAATACCAATACGATTATTTTGATATATATATATATATATATATATATATATATATATATATATATATATATATATATATATATATATATATATATATAGTAGTAATGGCGTCACCCTATCGAACTTTTGATTATCCTCAATGAGGGGCCCCAAGGCCAGGGGTCAATGACCTAGGGGTACATAGGACCACCCCCTCTAAATTTTGGCAGGGGTACCTTGGCCCACCCCCTAAATTTTGGCAGGGGTACGTAGGACCACCCCCCTTAAATTTCGGAAATTGCCAAATCTAAAAATTTGGTGTGGTAGCCTAGGACCATATTATGTACCTCTATCAGTATTAGGTGTCTATGTCGTTCCCTTTCATGGGTAAAAAATTGCCAAAAAGTCAAATTTCGGGGGTTTTTGACCTAATTTATCCCCTTGGATGAGGTATTATTACCCTATATGGTTATATGGGCGTATACAGGGGTCCATTCCCTTTCATAAGACATGGGTATATTAATGCACCCCTTGAAAAATTTGGGAGGGTACCTTGGCCCACCCCTTAAATTTTGGAAATTGACCAATTTAAACATTGGGTATTATAGTACAGGACCCTAATATGTATTATGATAAATTTGGGTGGTCCACCTCGTTCCCTTTCATGGGTAAAAAATTGCCAAAAAGTCAAATTTCGGGGGTTTTTGACCTAATTTATCCCCTTGGATGAGGTGTTATTACCCTATATGGTTATATGGGCGTATACAGGGGTTCATTACCTATCATAAGACATGGGTATATTAATGCACCCCTTGAAAAATTTGGGAGGGGTACCTTGGCCCACCCCTTAAATTTTGGAAATTGCCCAATTTAAACATTGGGTATTATAGTATAGGACCCTAATATGTATTATGATAAATTTGGGTGGTCCACCTCATTTCCTTCTAGGGGTACAAAATTGGCAAAAATATAAACGTAAGCAATACGTTGTACCACGTGTTTGGTTTTTGGCTCAATTTATCCCCTTTGATGAGGTGTTATTACCTTATATAGTTATATGGTCATGTATAGGGGTCCATTCCCTTTCATAAGATATGGGTATATTTGTGCACCCCTTGAAAAATTTGGGAGGGGCACCTTGGCCCACCCCTTAAGTTTTGGAAATTGACCAATTTAAACATTTGGTATTATAGTACTGCACCCTAACATGTATTATGATAAATTTGGGTGGTCCACCTTGTTCCCTTCTAGGGGTACAAATTTGCCAAAATATAAACGTAAGCAATACGTTGTACCATGTGTTTGGTATTTTGGCCGAATTTATTTCCTTGGATGAAGTCCTATTACCTTATATGGTTATGTATAGGGGTCTATTCCCTATCATAAGACATAGGTACATTTGTGCACCCCCGGGAGGGGTACCTTGGCCCACCCCTTAAATTTTGGAAATTGATCATTTTATATATTTGGTATTATAGTACTGGACTCTAACATGTATTATGATAAATTTGGGTGGTCCACCTCGTTTCCTTCTAGGGGTACAAAATTGCCAAAATATAAACGTAAGCAATACGTTATACCGTGTGTTTGGTTTTTGGTCGATTTTATCCCCTTTGATGAGGTGTTATTATCCTATTTAGTTATATGGTCATGTATAGGGGTCCATTACCTTTCATAAGATATGGGTATATTTGTGCACTCCTTTAAAAATTTTGGAGGGGTACTTTGGCCCACCCCTTAAATTTTGGAAATTGCCCAATTTAAACATTTGGTATTATAGTACAAGACCCTAATATGTATTATGATAAATTTGGGTGGTCCACCTCGTTCCCTTTTAGGGGTACAAAATTGACAAAATATAAACGTAAGCATTACGTTGTACCACGTGTTTGGTTTTTGACCTAATTTATTCCTTTGGATGAGGTCCTATTACTTTATATGGTAATGTATAGGTGTTCATTCCCTATCATAAGACATAGGTACATTGATGCACCCCGGGAGGGATTCGGTATCATAGTACATGACTCAACATGTATCATGATAAATTTGGGTGGTCCACATCGTTCTCTTTTAGGGGTACAAAATTGCTAAAATATAAACATAAGCAATATGTTGTACCATGTGTTTGGTTTTTGGCCCAATTTCTCCCCTTTGATGAGGTTCTATTACCTTATATGGTTATATGGTCATGTATATGGGTTCATTTCCTATCATAAGACATGGGTACATTGACGCACCCTTTAAAAATTTGGGAGGGGTATTTTGGCTCATCCACTCGGTTTTAGAAATTGTTTAATATAAGCATTTGGTATCATAGTACAGGTCTCCAATATGTACCACTATAAATTTGGATGGTCCACATCGTTCCCTTTTCATGGGTAAAGAACTACCAAAAATCAAATTTCGGAAGTTATTGACCCCTATTTAGCACGTTATATGGTTTATTACCTTTATATATTTATGTTCCCTTTTAAATTTGGGAATTATCAAATAACAAAATTCGGTAAACGTTTTCTAGGACTCATTGGTATTCCTCTTATGACCAAATATTCAAAATTTAAATGTTATTGACCGGCTTTATTATTGAATAAGTACAGGATTTATTACTTTTTCATAAGACACAGGTGTATTTGTGTACCAATCTTAAATTTTGGGAGGGGTACATTTCTTATTGTCATATCAATAATTGGTAATTGTTCTTAAATTGGATAGTATCTCATTCATTGGGTAAATCATTATGATCACGTGATCGGTTATTGACCTATGATGGGATTAGGAGTCCAGAACATTGGTACATTGAAACTTTGTAGGATAATTTGAGAATGCGTCATTGGTTTTGATTATTCCCGCCAAATATAAACGTAAGCAAGACGTTGTACCACGTGATTGTCCTTGATGAGGTAGTGTACAGGGATTCATTTCCTTTGTTGTGGTACTTCTTAAGTTTGAGTACACACACACTTCTAGAAAACAGTTGGTTCTACTCAGGTAAACAATTGACGGACATTATTGAGCTTATTGAACATATAATGATATGATTAATTCTAAGACTTAGGTATATCAAGAGAAGTATTCTTTAAATTTGGGAATGGTGATAAACAGAATTTTAACATAAGGCGCGAAATTT
Source organism: Thermobia domestica (assembly GCF_964235325.1). NCBI lineage: Eukaryota > Metazoa > Arthropoda > Insecta > Zygentoma > Lepismatidae > Thermobia > Thermobia domestica. The sequence continues at coordinate 11,574,231 of NC_137457.1, read as the reverse complement.
GAAACAATACATTGAACTTTAGTCACAGCTCATAGTCTAAGATCATTGGTGGTGATTGATTTGACCTTGAGCTTTAGAAATCTGATAGCTAACCTTATTGAATCTTATGACTCATAGACGAAAGGCAATACATGCTACAACAGTTTAAAATTTAATCATAAGGTGATGTAATCTGACACTAGCAAAGTTATTGTTAATGCAATTTGATTGGATGATCACTATCTTTCCTGCAATCTGATTGGTTGATCACTATCTTTCGTGCAATCTGATTGGTTGATGATTTTCAAATCTTTGCTGTATTCAGTTTTAAGTTTTGTTTAACATTTAAAAATCTTGGTTTCGTTCAACATTTTGCACTCACTGATAAATATGATCAAAACCGTTTATTTGTTAATCGAATAGTTAAAAACCGGATAAAGTTTGACGGTTAACCGTGAAACGTAAAATTTTTAGTTTGATATTTCTTTGTTTGAAACTTTTTGTTTGAAAATTCTTGCTTTCAAATTTTTGTTTGAATTTTTTGTTTCAACATTTTGTTTGACATTTTTTTTGACAACTTTTGTTTCAAAAATTTTTTGTTTAAAAATTTTTCGTTTGAAATTTTTTTAAAATTTTTTCGTTTCAAAATTTTGTTTAAAATTTTTGTTTGAAATTTTTCGTTTCCAAATTTTTTGTTTGAAAATTTTTGTTCGAAAATTTTGTTTAAAATTTTTTGTTTGAAATTTTTCGTTTCCAAATTTTTTGTTTGAAATTTTGTTTCAAAATTTTGTTTGAGATTTTTTCGTTTGAAATTTTTGTTTGAAAATTTTTTCGTTTGAAATTTTTTGTTTGAAAATTTTTGTTCGAAAATTTTGTTTAAAATTTTTTTGAAATTTTTCGTTTCCAAATTTTTTGTTTGAAATTTTTTTTGCTTCAAAATTTTGTTTCAAAGATTTTTGTTCTAATTTTTTGTTTCAAAGTTTGGTTTGACATTTTTAAAAGTTTGTGCACTTATTAGTAAAGAACCGGAACTGTTTAGAACAAAAACCTCTGGCAACATTGTGGTGCAATAGTACACATCAGAATATGGGGTTGTACTTGAAATGAAAAAACACAATTCATTGAAATGGATCATTTTATTACACTCCACATACATCCATACCAGATAGTGGTTCTGGATATTGTCGATACAATATATTTTGAACTTCTTGCACTAGTTTGTCTTTAGCGTATAATTTTAATTCCAATTGAAGTCTTTTAAGGTCTATTGCGATATCAATTGGTGGAAACTCAATGTCCATTTGATCAAAAATAAACTGTTTATCAATACAGGTATGCACCCACGAACGATGTTGACAACCATCACAATATCTAGATACATGTTGTACAATATGCATAACACATTTTTCAAAATAGTACTTTTTCAGGAATATACTAGTTTTGTTGCACACTTCCACTGCATGTTTCGAACACTGAAATACGCTGATGAATTTGTTCCATTCCGTTTGTGTTAGATACACCATGTTGCGAGGGACATGGAATGTACTCTTTTTACGTAACAGCACCATCTTCTCTTCGAGGACTGTACGCAGCACCACTTCATGATTTGAGCCTAATGATTTGACTATGGTCACATTTAGCTCATCATGAAAATAATCGTTCATTTGGTCGATTCGTGCCATTCTTCACAGGTCAGTTGTACACCAAATTGTTCTGCTTTTCCCAATCGAATTACTGGTTCAAATGTTCTAGCACTGATACCAATCATCACATGTTTTGTTTGAAATATATTTATTGGATAATAGCTTGCGAAGATGAACTCTTTATCATTAGAAGTACACATCTTTCCTCCTGAAACGCACTTGCTCAAATGATTTCGTGGTATGACAGTGTATTGGTTGATTTATAGAACTACGGCTGACGTCATTGGAAAGGAATATGCTGACATTTGAATTCATGATTTCATCACAGTTGCAGCCGTCATGCTGACCAACCAAATTCATACAGCTACGTCTAATGTGCTGACGTTTGAATTACAATTGCTGACGAAACCGGCTGTGTACTAAATTCAAATTGATGACTTCGACCCAAGAATCTTTTGTAACATAAAGATACAGATCCAGTATTTAAGAAAGGCAGCAGTTCTTCTTGTTTTGATGCTTCCATGGGTAAATATCTTGCTGGTAAAATTATATTCTTATCATTTTCAAGCTTCACTACGATTCTTAATCCAAACTTTGTAGGGATCATTTGGCTAGCTAAGATTCTATAAAGTACATTCTGTTGTAAATCAGTAATCTTGGTAAATGATTTCATCACATCACGCGTGTTTAAAAACTGCAGACAAGTAGCCATGATGATGTTATTATGAATACTAACTCGAACGATGATGCAAAACTGATGACGTTGCATTATCATGTTCTGACGTGTACTATTGCACCACAATGTTGTCAAAGATTTTTGCTCTAAACAGTTCCGGTTCTTTACTAATGAGTGCACAAACTTTTAAAAATGTCAAACCAAACTTTGAAACAAAAAATTAGAACAAAAATCTTTGAAACAAAATTTTGAAACGAAAAAAAATTCAAACAAAAAATTTCAAACGAAAAAAATCAAACAAAATTTTGAAGCGAAAAAAATTTCAAACAAAATTTTGAAACAAAATTTCAAACAAAAAATTTGGAAACGAAAAATTTCAAACAAAAAATTTTAAACAAAATTTTAGAACAAAAATTTTCAAACAAAAAATTTCAAACAAAAAATTTGGAAACGAAAAATTTCAAACAAAAATTTTAAACAAAATTTTGAAACGAAAAAATTTTAAAAAAATTCAAACGAAAAATTTTTAAACAAAAAATTTTTGAAACAAAAGTTGTCAAAAAAAATGTCAAACAAAATGTTGAAACAAAAAATTCAAACAAAAATTTGAAAGCAAGAATTTTCAAACAAAAAGTTTCAAACAAAGAAATATCAAACTAAAAATTTTACGTTTCACGGTTAACCGTCAAACTTTATCCGGTTTTTAACTATTCGATTAACAAATAAACGGTTTTGATCATATTTATCAGTGAGTGCAAAATGTTGAACGAAACCAAGATTTTTAAATGTTAAACAAAACTTAAAACTGAATACAGCAAAGATTTGAAAATCATCAACCAATCAGATTGCACGAAAGATAGTGATCAACCAATCAGATTGCAGGAAAGATAGTGATCATCCAATCAAATTGCATTAACAATAACTTTGCTAGTGTCAGATTACATCACCTTATGATTAAATTTTAAACTGTTGTAGCATGTATTGCCTTTCGTCTATGAGTCATAAGATTCAATAAGGTTAGCTATCAGATTTCTAAAGCTCAAGGTCAAATCAATCACCACCAATGATCTTAGACTATGAGCTGTGACTAAAGTTCAATGTATTGTTTCAAATTTCGCGCCTTATGTTAAAATTCTGTTTATCACCATTCCCAAATTTAAAGAATACTTCTCTTGATATACCTAAGTCTTAGAATTAATCATATCATTATATGTTCAATAAGCTCAATAATGTCCGTCAATTGTTTACCTGAGTAGAACCAACTGTTTTCTAGAAGTGTGTGTGTACTCAAACTTAAGAAGTACCACAACAAAGGAAATGAATCCCTGTACACTACCTCATCAAGGACAATCACGTGGTACAACGTCTTGCTTACGTTTATATTTGGCGGGAATAATCAAAACCAATGACGCATTCTCAAATTATCCTACAAAGTTTCAATGTACCAATGTTCTGGACTCCTAATCCCATCATAGGTCAATAACCGATCACGTGATCATAATGATTTACCCAATGAATGAGATACTATCCAATTTAAGAACAATTACCAATTATTGATATGACAATAAGAAATGTACCCCTCCCAAAATTTAAGATTGGTACACAAATACACCTGTGTCTTATGAAAAAGTAATAAATCCTGTACTTATTCAATAATAAAGCCGGTCAATAACATTTAAATTTTGAATATTTGGTCATAAGAGGAATACCAATGAGTCCTAGAAAACGTTTACCGAATTTTGTTATTTGATAATTCCCAAATTTAAAAGGGAACATAAATATATAAAGGTAATAAACCATATAACGTGCTAAATAGGGGTCAATAACTTCCGAAATTTGATTTTTGGTAGTTCTTTACCCATGAAAAGGGAACGATGTGGACCATCCAAATTTATAGTGGTACATATTGGAGACCTGTACTATGATACCAAATGCTTATATTAAACAATTTCTAAAACCGAGTGGATGAGCCAAAATACCCCTCCCAAATTTTTAAAGGGTGCGTCAATGTACCCATGTCTTATGATAGGAAATGAACCCATATACATGACCATATAACCATATAAGGTAATAGAACCTCATCAAAGGGGAGAAATTGGGCCAAAAACCAAACACATGGTACAACATATTGCTTATGTTTATATTTTAGCAATTTTGTACCCCTAAAAGAGAACGATGTGGACCACCCAAATTTATCATGATACATGTTGAGTCATGTACTATGATACCGAATCCCTCCCGGGGTGCATCAATGTACCTATGTCTTATGATAGGGAATGAACACCTATACATTACCATATAAAGTAATAGGACCTCATCCAAAGGAATAAATTAGGTCAAAAACCAAACACGTGGTACAACGTAATGCTTACGTTTATATTTTGTCAATTTTGTACCCCTAAAAGGGAACGAGGTGGACCACCCAAATTTATCATAATACATATTAGGGTCTTGTACTATAATACCAAATGTTTAAATTGGGCAATTTCCAAAATTTAAGGGGTGGGCCAAAGTACCCCTCCAAAATTTTTAAAGGAGTGCACAAATATACCCATATCTTATGAAAGGTAATGGACCCCTATACATGACCATATAACTAAATAGGATAATAACTCCTCATCAAAGGGGATAAAATCGACCAAAAACCAAACACACGGTATAACGTATTGCTTACGTTTATATTTTGGCAATTTTGTACCCCTAGAAGGAAACGAGGTGGACCACCCAAATTTATCATAATACATGTTAGAGTCCAGTACTATAATACCAAATATATAAAATGATCAATTTCCAAAATTTAAGGGGTGGGCCAAGGTACCCCTCCCGGGGGTGCACAAATGTACCTATGTCTTATGATAGGGAATAGACCCCTATACATAACCATATAAGGTAATAGGACTTCATCCAAGGAAATAAATTCGGCCAAAATACCAAACACATGGTACAACGTATTGCTTACGTTTATATTTTGGCAAATTTGTACCCCTAGAAGGGAACAAGGTGGACCACCCAAATTTATCATAATACATGTTAGGGTGCAGTACTATAATACCAAATGTTTAAATTGGTCAATTTCCAAAACTTAAGGGGTGGGCCAAGGTGCCCCTCCCAAATTTTTCAAGGGGTGCACAAATATACCCATATCTTATGAAAGGGAATGGACCCCTATACATGACCATATAACTATATAAGGTAATAACACCTCATCAAAGGGGATAAATTGAGCCAAAAACCAAACACGTGGTACAACGTATTGCTTACGTTTATATTTTTGCCAATTTTGTACCCCTAGAAGGAAATGAGGTGGACCACCCAAATTTATCATAATACATATTAGGGTCCTATACTATAATACCCAATGTTTAAATTGGGCAATTTCCAAAATTTAAGGGGTGGGCCAAGGTACCCCTCCCAAATTTTTCAAGGGGTGCATTAATATACCCATGTCTTATGATAGGTAATGAACCCCTGTATACGCCCATATAACCATATAGGGTAATAACACCTCATCCAAGGGGATAAATTAGGTCAAAAACCCCCGAAATTTGACTTTTTGGCAATTTTTTACCCATGAAAGGGAACGAGGTGGACCACCCAAATTTATCATAATACATATTAGGGTCCTGTACTATAATACCCAATGTTTAAATTGGTCAATTTCCAAAATTTAAGGGGTGGGCCAAGGTACCCTCCCAAATTTTTCAAGGGGTGCATTAATATACCCATGTCTTATGAAAGGGAATGGACCCCTGTATACGCCCATATAACCATATAGGGTAATAATACCTCATCCAAGGGGATAAATTAGGTCAAAAACCCCCGAAATTTGACTTTTTGGCAATTTTTTACCCATGAAAGGGAACGACATAGACACCCAATACTGATAGAGGTATATAATATGGTCCTAGGCTACCATACCAAATTTTTAGATTTGGCAATTTCCGAAATTTAAGGGGGGTGGTCCTACGTACCCCTGCCAAAATTTAGGGGGTGGGCCAAGGTACCCCTGCCAAAATTTAGAGGGGGTGGTCCTATGTACCCCTAGGTCATTGACCCCTGGCCTTCGGGCCCCTCATTGAGGATAATCAAAAGTTCGATAGGGTGACGCCATTACTACTTATATATATATATATATAGCATGTACACTCAGAAATTTCTATTTAAATTTTTTATTATTTGTATCTAGAAAAATGAACGGAACGGAGAATATTTTAGCATCATATTTTTTCAATAATGATTTGATAAATGCTAACACTACTTAATATATATTAGCTTTATTTCTTTACTGCGATCTTTATTTCTTTTTTTATATTAGCTTTATTATTTTCACGGGGGGCGCGGTGGCTCCGTTGTAGAGCGTTCACCTCCGGTGCTTGGGGTCCCTGGTTCGATCCCAGCTCGCGCCGTGTGGACTTTGTGGTGGACAACACCGTGCTCGTGGGTTTTCTCGGGGTTCTCCCGTTTCCTCCCACTTTCTTCATTCCACCATTTCACTCATCTCTCATCATCACCGTCTCCTTTAGCCTAACCGGCATAATCGTGGGACGTAAAACTGAAAGATTTCATTTCATTTTATTTTTATTATTTTCACGAGAACATTATTCGCCTGTACAAGAGGTTATGAATGTTACTATATAATTCTGTTTTCTTTTCGCCCTTAAGAAGAAGATGTTCTCATGATATATTCATGTTATTGATTACACACCACTCTTCATTATATTCAACCACTCATCCGAGAAAAACCATTAAATTCACTGGTTTATTCTTTTCTGTTTTTATAGGCAAATTCACGATAATATACTTTTCTCTTCGCTTTCAAGGAATTCAATTGAAACTTTTAAGTTATTTTAGCGTCATTTCAGATTTGGTTGGGGGGGGGGCAAGACCCCTTGATATTAGTAAAATTTCGTGTTTTTCACTGACTTACTACTATTCGATTGATAAAATCTATATAAATCTCAACCTCAGGGGGGTGCAAATGCCCCTCCCTGCCCCCCTAAATGTCGCTCCTGTTTTGGATATCTGCACTTGTCTTACAATTATTATATACTACGAAGGACTGGTACTGGACTGAAAGTAATCAAAAAACAATCTGTAATGTCAGACCTTATCATCCCCATGCTTGTTGGGACCGATCTTCACGCTAAAGAACATACAAATTATACGTCTTCATTTTTTTCAAATTCCAAAACATTGAGTTTATACTAATATTTGTCAGTATTTAATTTAAGGTGTACAAAACGTTAGTATCTTATACCCCGTGTACACCAACGGCGTTTGCATTTAAGACGTATTTCACGGTATTTCTAAAAAAATTGCAACACTTATCTGCGTTTCCCATCTATTTTGTATTTATTTTCATTTTTGCTTTCAATGATGGTATCCAATGTAGGTCATTCGATTTAAAAGAACAAATCTTTCTATTGGGTTGGCAACACTGTTCATCAGGTGATAATGGTCAATACACGGGTAACTTTTTTTTTCATATTTCTAGATGGTCCGTGCAAAGTTTCGTTTTTGTGCCTCTTTTGGTTACTCCGTTAACATAGGGGGGCATTCTAAATTATATTATAATGCGGAAACATCATTTCTTGACTGCCGTCAAGATGGCACAGTTAACGTTCTCGTAACGAGCTGCTCCTTTTTCAATAATGCGTGTTTACGGTCACAAAATACATTTAGCGGGTGCAAATGTCGTAACACGAAATTAATTATATAAGGTTCATCCTCATATATATATAGCGTAATTCAAAATGATGTGGACGATTACAACTCCTTATAACTTTCTTATTAATCATCCAAATAGCTTCAAATCTTACGGTTAAATTCTAAAACTCTCCTAGTTTTTGTGATAAGAAATGAAAATAGTATATCACAAGTGTTCTATGTGGGCCTCCTTCGTTACCTCCTCCTGGATACATCTATTCGGTATTACAATTCGCCCAGACCCGTTTCAGCATGTTTGCACCAGCAGTTTGCACTGCAGCAGTGATGCGCTCTTTCAGTTCATTCACATGTGGTGGAGGGAGTTTGTAGACAATGTCTTTTAGATGTCCACACAGAAAAAAATCGCATGGGGTTAAGTCCGGTGAACTTGGTGGCCAACGTAGAAGATGATGATCATTTTTATCTGACCGCACAATCCAGCAATGCGGCAGTATGTTGTTGAGGAAATTTCTGACATTGTGATGAAAGTGTCATGGAGCTCCATCCAATTGATAGATGAAGTTTGCACTGTCATGTTCGAGCTGTGGCATAAGCCAAGTAGTAAGCATTTGTAGAACTGTTTGTCCAGTCAAAGTTCCTTCGTCAAAGAAGTACGGAGCATAAACGTTTGAACATAAAATTGAACAAAACACATTCGTCTTCGGTGAATCACGCACAATCTCACAGATTCGGTGAGGCTTCTCAGTTCCCCAAATGCGAATATTTTGTTTATTCACTCTTCCTGTCACATGGAACGTAGCCTCATCACTGAAACTGACTTTGCCCAAACAATCATGATAAACACTGCACAACTCTTGAAATGACTCACAAAAAGTCTTGCGACACATGTGATAAGTGAAAAGAACTCGATACCGATACGTCTTTAGATGTTTACGCACTACACGCCAAACAGTTTTTTGAGGCATTTGAAGTTCTTTGCTAACTCTCCTTGTTGACTTTTCTGGACTGCGTTGAAAACTGGTTCGGATCCTTTCAACATCTGCCTCAGAAGTGGACGGCCTACTGGGCGATTTTTCTTTACAAATGCATCCCGTTCTGTTGAATTTGTCATACCACTTACGTATGGAGTTCATTGATGGTGGATATTTATGAAATTTTGAGTGGAACTCGCGTTGAGCACTAACAACAGACCAACAAACGTGAAATTGTAAAAGTCATAATGCTCTCTCTGCACCACAGGCAGCCACCATGGAACTAATCACTCTGTCACCTAGCGAATAAATTTTAAACTACTACGCTCGTTTCAAACAAAACTAGAGGATAATATTGAAGTATTTCCATAGAGAGTTCATTGTTGATAGAGTATTATCACTTATAGAACGTTGCCTTATCGTTCACATAATTTTGAGTCACTATATATATAGGGTTGTCAATTTTAACTTGTCACTGAAATATCTGGAAAATGAACTGAACAAAAACTCAAATAGGGATTAACATGGGGCAAATCGAATTGTAATTTGAGGGGACCCGGGGCCCAACTTTAAAATTGTAAATAGAAACATGGGGCGAATGACACCTCGTTCGATAGATCTTTAAAAACTAAAATGCGATGTGGCAAAAGATTTTTCATATCGGTCACCGTATTCAAAATGGCCGCCAAGCTTTGTTACCTGTATCAAATAAACGTCCAGTAGCACTAATATGAAAACGGTTGAACATAAATGAGCCAAACAAAAACTCAAACAGGAAAGCCATGGTGCAAATCGAATAATGTTGTCGCGGTGCCCCTAGGGCCGCCTTTCATGGGGTACCAGCCACAAATTAGAAATTTTAAACAAAAATATGGGTCACGTAATACAGTATCTCGTTTAATAGATCCTTATACACTAAATAGCGCTGTGGCAAAATATTGTTCATATGGGTCACCGTTTTCAAAATGGCCGCGAAGAGATGTAGTCTGTATAACATAAAACGTACAGTACCACTAATATGAAAACGGTTGAAGATAATAACGGAAAACAGAATAAAACTCCTATAGGAAATCACAGAGGATATTTATAATTCCACGTCTCGAAAATGTTACAACAGAGGAGAAGATTATTAGAGTAAAAGAAACATAATGCAAAGGAGGAAATCTAATTCCTAGAAAATCATTCGTCCAACGTTATGTGGGTGAAGCGGAACTTGAAAGAACGGTGAAATTGCAAACGAGAACCTTAGCTTTTGCAAATTGTATCTTCACTACGAAATTATCTGAATGTGTTTTTATAAGAGATAGGTGTCTGTAATGGAACAAAGTAGGTAAAATTCTTGTTAATTGGTTCCTTCCATTTTGATTGCAGGCAATGATTTTTGCAAAACTCAATCAACTGAAATGCGAAACCAATTTGTCGAGTAATGCAATTTTAGAACAATGTATACAAACGTTTTTTTTTTTTTTTTCGAAAGTCGTCTGCACAATATTGGTTCATTACAGTACCAGCCCCTTGTACACCCAAGTTTTTCAGACAAATCATACCTACTGCAAGTAAAAGTTGGGTTCTCATTTGAGATTTTAAAATTCATTTACGCTGTACTCACTTTCGGACGAGATCGGAAGATAACTTTCTAAGAATTAGATTTCCTCTTCTGCATTGTGTCACTTATACTTTAATAACCTTTTTTCTCCGTTGGATTATTCTTGAGACGTGGAGTGATAAATACCCTCTGCGATTTCCTATACAAGTTTTGTCCTGTTCATCTATCTCCATTTTTTCATATTAGTGGTACTGAATGTTTTATCTGATACACACACCATGTCTTGGGGGCCATTTTGAATACGGCAACCGACATGAAAATCTTTTGTCACAACTCGGTTTAGTGATTGAAGATCTATCGAACGAGGTATCACTCGGCTCATGTTTCCACTTAAAATTTTAATGTTGGGAACGTTGCTCATGAACGGCGACTTTGGGGGCACCGAGACAATACCATTTGATGTGTCCCCCTGGCTTTCTGTTTGGACTTTTGTTTGATTCATTTATGTTCAACCGTTTCCATAATAGTGCTATTGGACGTTTATCTGATATAGAGAGCATCTCTTAGCGGCCATTTTGAAAACGGTTCCCTATATGATAAATCTTTTCCGACGCCGCTCTTTAGTTTTTAAAAATATATCGAACGAGGTTTAGCTCTCCCCATGTTTCTATTTAAAATTTTAAAGTTGGGCCCCGAACCCTCTTGAAGACTGCCCCTGGGGTGTACTGCGACATCACCATTATATTTGCCTCATGGGATTTCCTATTTCAATTTTTGTTCAGTTCATTTATGTTCAACGGTTTTCGACATATTTTCTTGGAAAAATTAAAATGGGCCACCATGTATATATCGGGTGTCAAAAACTTCCACCGACAAACGTCGGGAGGTAAATCCTCTCATACGAAGAAACAAAAACACTTAGTAAACATGGGTCTGGAAACGCGTTGTTTGGAGATATAAGGCGCCGAAACCATGGGAAATGAATCATCAAATGCGTATATTTCAAAAACTATTCAATGTAGACGGTGCGGTTTGAAAACTCACCCTCGAAGTCATACCTACTCTTGTAAAACATCCATGTTTCTTAATCTTCCAATGAATGCGGAAGAAATTCCCCAAAGGATAATAGGCATAGGGATTCCCGGATAATCTGCAGAGTGAAGATGGCTCGAAAGGGGTATGAATGGACGACTTCCTCACCTGGTAACCGTACTTCCTTGTACCAAGACGATAACTCAAACGGATACAAAATGGTGGACACTTGTGTACCTGCTGTGTGTGGTTGCATAACCACCACATACGGATGGTTCCCAATAATGAAGTTCGAAACATGAAGTACTGTGAATATGCAGTCGAAGGCATGTGCGGTGTTGCTACAGAAAAACACACGAAGCAAAGTGATTGAAATTGTGAAAACACTTAATGCAAAGGAAAACCCCAAATAGCATGATAGCGAATATAATCAGCACATTTCCAGATATGAGTAATGTTTAGCAATGACTAGAAATATCGTTATGTCTAGTGAACAAAGTGAATGTCACTAATGAACGAGACCCAATATTAAGTACATTACATGAATTATCTGATTAAATGTATAAGAGATTTGTAATTTGAAATCATATGCATCCATAAGTATGTGGCGGTTATGCAACCACACACAACAGGTATACAAGTGTCCACCATTTTGTATCCGTTTGAGTTATCGTCTTGGTACAAGGAAGTACTGTTAAGAGATGAGTATCCCTTTCTAGCCATTTTAACTCGGCAGATTATCCGGGAACCCCTATGCTTCTTTGGGGAATCCCTTCCGCAGACATTGCAAGATTATAAAACATGCATGTTTAACTAGAGCAGGTTATGACTCCGCTGGTGATTTTCATCCGCACCCTCTAGTTTCTGAAATATACGCATTTGAAGTTTCATTTCCCACGGTTTCGGCGCCTTATATCACCGAAACAACGCGTTTTTTGATCCATGTTTACTGAGCTTTTTTGTTTCTTCGTATGAGAGGATTTACCTCCCGACGTTTGTCGGTGGAATTTTTTGACACCCAGTATATATATATATATATATATATATATATATATATATATATATATATATATATATATATATATATATATACAGAGAGAGAGAGAGAGAGAGAGAGAGAAATAGATAGGGTGTATTAGACCACTCGTCCCAGACATTTTTCTCAGCTCGTAGTGCACGTAGACATTTCAAACACAAAATTGAATTACCAAGCCGTATGTGAAGGATCGAATGGTGATACTTCAATATCCAGTGACGTAGCTGGAATATTACTACGGGGGTCAACTACAAAATTTGAAATAGGAAATGGTATCAATTTCGATTTCCTTGGAAGCACTATTGAAAAAGACACAACTTCTACAGGAAACAATTTTCGTTAAATTCTACGGTTTGGCATCTACGTCTGTTATTTGTTATAGAATTGTTACTTTCAGACCACCCGTTCCAGACACTTTTCTCGGCTAGTAGTGTGTAGACATTTCAAACAAAAGATTTGGTGAAAGACAGACTGTCACAGGAAAGCAAGGAATTAAATTACATTTTGCACTTGAGCTAGGAGATTCGAAAATACTTTCCTCGATATGTATAATAAAGAGCTGAAATGCCATGTGAAGCACTTAGCTGATCCCTTAATGCCATTATCACGAAAATAATATCTGAAGCTAGTTTGACTTAGCGAAGAACTGAAAATGAATCACAGTTTGAACAAAGATAAACATAGTTTTGTGAAAGATGTTTACTACAAGTTTATGAAGTGACATCCAGATTTGTTTCTTGGAACTCCTGTATCTACAAGTATATTAAGAACAACAACTTCTAATAAGGAACAAGTTGCAAAGTTCTTTTCGAATTAGTGCACACTGATGGAGAAATATTCTTTTCCACCATCACAAACATTGAACGTGGATGAGACTGGTGTATCGTCGTATCATGCCAAAGTGATACATGAAAAATGGAAACGAGTCGTGGACAAGTTGACGTCGGGCAAAAGAGGTAGAAATATAAAGTTGATGTTTTACATGACTGCTAATGGTCACTTTGTACCACCCCTCTCCATATTTCCGCATCAGATAGTGAGTGAGGAACAGATACTTGATGCTCCATCCGAGAGCATTGCTGTAGCAGAAAGTACTGGTCGGATAACGTGTGATACGATTTTAACTTGGTTGCAACACTTGTGAAATTCTGTCTTCACTTCCCTCAGAACTTACTTCTGCTACTTGTTTATGAACATGGCACCCATAGAAAAAATTGAAAGTGATTCAATATGCGAGAAATCACAGTACTCACTTCTTCAGTGCTCCTCCACATACCACTCATAAGACTCAACCCATTGACAGGTGTTTTAAGAAACTATTCAAAGGCGTATACAATTAAGTTTATTCACTCTGGATGCGCAAGAATGCTGGAGTAAAGATAAGAGAATACGATTTAACGCAACTTGTTTCAGAAGCATAGCGAAAGATGTGTCGCATGGACATTGCTCTCAATCGACTTGTGTACACCGGAATATATTCACTGAACCTTTAGATATACACAGACACCGACTGTCTGTCCACAGACGGGATTCGTGTTACAAAGTGTGATACTAGGCTTACCAAAACCTTCAACTTCGGCAGCGGTTGAGGAAATGGGAGCTACCTCCTGTTTGTCGTCTGCAGCGGATCCACCACACATGACCGAGGAATCAGAATCTCCTCGTCCATCAAGGAATAAAACGCTCTCCATTAATGAACAGTTATCATCGCTACCAAAAATCGTAACAGGCTTTTAGGATCACGAACCAGAAGAACTGAAGCGTCTGCGATACTAGTGTCTTCATCATATAAGACGCAAATTGAAAGAAAAGTGAATTCAGCACACGAACTAACAAACGAAGGTCGCAAGAAGCTAATGAATCACCACACTGACAACAAAAAGAAAATACGACCAGACGAACAGAAAAGCTGCACTGAATGCATAATTTGTGGTGAAACGTTCAATGAAGGCTGGGTGTAGTATGAATCTTGCGATGGCTAGGCTCATGAAATTTCACCCCTATCGAATCAATAGATATCCATTACACATATGATCAATGTCAGCTTCGTGGGTAGGTGTTATTATTGTTTCTTCTAAATGCAGAATATAATGTTTTTTTAACTAAGGTAGGTGCAGAGAAATACGCCATGTTAAGGGTGTTTGATTTCTTATGACCTTAATTTTCATGAAACACGAAGAACAAGATATGTGCGTTGCACAGTAGTCTTTTCTAGGTGTGGACGAAAATGTGGCAATGATGCGACTCACTTCTATTTTGTACCTAAGGTAAAAGAAAAAGTGTTACAAAGTGGCGTATTTACTAACAAGTGCATTTAATTACGCAAAGTTTAGAATACTACTAGAAACCCGTAATAAATCTTGCAAGTGCTTACATCATCTGTATTATGCGAACTCATATATTACTACATAAGATGGCTGAAGCAAAAAATAGAATAACCAAAGTTAGTGTTGTCATGTTTCAAAAATGCAAATCCGGGACGTTACTAAGTTACGAAAATCTTTGGCATGCTTAAAATGAAAAGAAGGGTTATATAAAAAATTCACTTTCTTCCATTAGATAGAAATAAAATGAAATGAAATCTTTAAGTTTAACGTCCCACGATTATGTCGGTTAGACTAAAGGAGACTCCATTAGATAGAGTTGTTCAAGTACTACGTTATGACATTGTTAGTCATTCAATAGATCTTCTCCCTAGGTCAATAAAGCCTCTCCCTAGCAAATGTAAGAAGATAATTTATTCCCTGTTCGTGGTAAGCAATTTTTTCCCTTAGAAGCTGTTATGTTTCGTGGTTTTCAGTGTCTGTTACAGCTCATTCAAGGTATGATATTTTCTTCTACACGTTGTATAATTTTTTATATATACATATAGGACGGTTAATTCATTGGAAATATATTGAGTTGATTTTAGTTTAGCGTCCCTTTCAGCAGCGAGGCTATATGAGACGTGGACCTACTGATTAACGTGGAATCCGAACCACATGAGCTCCCGCCGGGAATCGAACCCGGGTCTCCCACGCCAAAGGCGCGTACGCTAACCGCTTAGCCACGGAGGAGCTCTGGAAATATATTCTGGCGGAGTTTGTTTTATTTATATTTCCTTGTAAGCAAAGAATAATATTTCCTTTTCTTCTTCGCTGAAAACCGGGATATTTAATCGTCCCGAGAAATATTTTTGGGACGCCGGAATCCAGATCTCAATTCTCAAACGAATGGCAACCCTAACCGAAGTCCAAGATGAAGACAAAAGCATATAATGTAAAAACCTATTATCTCCAAAGTAGAAATGAAGTTCCAAACTGAAAAGTTAGTCCATAAGAAGAAAAACAAACAATGTTACTGTACTATGACTTAAAAAAAGAAAAGAACTTCACCGATATTACATGGAACACGAAGGACAAATGAAAACATCTTTGTCTTCTGCAGTCAGTCCTGAATAAGCCCTGGCGTATTTCGCTGCACCTCGCTTGGTATTGATTTAGGAGCCATTTAATCACAAATACTCAAATTACACTTACAAAATAAAGTGCTGCTAGACGGACACGAAATATAGCATACATTGCTGTAAACAATCGCCAATGTTCTGTGTTAGCACGGTACTAATAACGGATTCTTACCTCTAGTGAAATAATAACGTACTTTTCCGAAACAATCAACAATGCACGTCGCGTCTTGGTGGGCTGTCTCCCGGAGTATTCGTCAAATCGGACTTATACAAGACCCTGGCACATATTGGAGGCACATTTTAGCGGATTTCTTTGAAGAGGTCCCAGCACTCAACACTTAGCTGCAGTTACCATATCTTACGTGTTCGGTTGTATCCGCCAATATTTTAAATATATGAAATGTAGTGATTTGTACTGTCACTTGTTTATTTCATTATTTTTGAATGTATGTCGATATCCTCGGTTTTTTAATAAAGTTCACATTGCAAATAAATATTTCAGGCTTATTTTAGAATAATTTTACACCTTATTACCAACGGGAAGCTTAATGTGTTAAAATGTCTGGGGCTGTTCCTTTTTCCCTTAGTATGTGAACCAATATTCGCATGGTTAACGTACTAGATTTGGTTTCGGAAGTAACTTTGGACTCTTCACTTAGGTACTAATTTGTGCAAAATAAAATGTTGGGCGCCGTTAAAGTCCCCACCTGAAATTAGGAGAGGCAATGCCCCCGTATATCCCCGTTACGTCACTACGAGGTTTCTGATTCCTGATGCTGGCCTAACCATGTTTTCAAAACTTTTGTCCGCGTCCGCCAGTATGGAACAGATAATTAGGCCCGAATAAAGGTCAATAATGTGGTCAGAGGTGCACCAGTCACTTGTTCCACTCATGAATCCAATTTATAAAATATTGTTACTTACTTTTCCATCAATTCTACCTCATTTGCTATATGTATGCGATGTACATTGTTAAATTGTATAGACAAGCATTTTTTCTCGCTAAAAGTCAATGCTACAATATGTCAACAAAAGATACAGAAATTGTACCAAAACAAACAAAAACATTCTATTCAAATATTCAAATGTTGCATTGAAAAACAGTGTCTTAGATAAAAAATGGACGTTTCAATATGGTTCTGTAACATGCGGAAAACAACATTTTAGATATCAATGTGCAGCTTGTGGTACGCAATGTAGGAATTGCAACTAATATAATCCTTTTGCACAGTATTGTCCAAAAGAAGCACACAAATAAGTACAAAAGAAGACTCAATGAATTATCTGATGAAGATATTCAGATGGAAGACAAGACCTTCATGCTTACTGAATTACAATAAGTATTAGATGTCATAGAAGCAACTAAGAATGTAGAAGGTGAATAAAACTTTTAATTCAGTTACGATTTTATGTCAAACTCCATTCAGATAGCTAATACAGAGACAAATGTATGTCCACTGGTAATTAATCGAATTCAGTCAGAAAAAAGAATCAGAGGTAAAACACGAGAATCTTGAAAATCGATACCTGACTAACCAGGTCTGTAGACGCCACACCGACAACTCGATAGAAGAAACGAAACATCTTAATATGAGTCCGGAGATAAATAGAGGTGAACAACAATAAAAGAAAAAGACAGAATAGGAATAATAGAAAAAGTCCAAAGCAAATATGGTAAACAGGTGAGCGTAGAAAATAAAGTAACAAAAGAAATAAACATAGACGGAAAACAGTACAGAAAAGCAGATAGTAGAACAATAAAAATGTTTAAAGATAAAAGAGAAAGCGAAGAGATGGAAGAATTAGTCAAATAAGAAAAAAAAAGAAAAAGTAGAGGTTGAATTGGATGAAGAAGACACTAAGAGGAAGAATGATGGGAGGAAGTCTGAAAAATTAAAACAAACGGTTGATACACAAGTGAGGAAGGGGCTCAAGAAGAAAAAGAACGAGACCCAGGTGAAGAAGTAGATCAAGAAAGAAAGGAGCTGGAAAAAAGAGAGAGTGAGAGAAAGGGGAATTTTAGTATGATGATTATTAGTGGTGAAAAAGACATATTAGTGGGTGCCACATGACGAAATGAAAAAAAAAAAAGAAAACGAAAAAGTTCCGATATAAAACAGTTGAAACTTTTTTATTGTAGTTAAGAGATAAACAGTTGAATGTTTGTTGATTTAAGGCTTATCGCCCATTATTGCATGTGCTTGAGGGAACCAATACAATATTTTCGAATATCGAAGCTTTTGATATGTTAATGGTGTTGGGTGAATGTCGGCCGAATCATAGCAAGGAGCGCGGCTGTATGGTGAACAGTTTCCCGATCGTGCTCGGCAGTCGAGAAAAATATTTCGGCTCTTGGCACTTCGTGTGCAGAAGACTGGGAACTTCGCTTTTCACCACAATAAATATCAGCAGATCAGGTGCCGTTTCAGGAAAAACTATCTCCCGGCATTCATGTCACAGTCCATATAGATCAGCAAATCTCGACAAAATGATTAGCCAGGGTGTTGCTGTTTGCCACATGATGGTCTGCAAGATTTTGCACAATAATACGCTCCATTTTTACCATCTTCGTCTGCATGAGGAACTTCGAGAACAAGATTTCCATAACCGCCTGTGTTTTTGTCCGGGGTGAGCCCATGTTTCCACAAGAATATTCTATGGACGGATGAAGCGACCTTCAAGAGGAATAGAGATATTAACATACACAACCCTCACTACTGGTCCAACGAGAATCCTCACTGGGCATGTGAAGTTGACAATCTACATATCTGGAGTCTAAATTTCATGTGTGGTATAGTTGGAGGACAAATGATATTGCTTCATATTTTTCAAAAGTACATTAACAGGGGTAGGGTACGCAACTATTTGTGAGATTTCCTTTGTGAGCTATTTTAAGACTTCCCAATAATAACTCGCTAAATAATGTGGCTACAACAAGACGGTTGCCCTGCTCATTTTTCCGGCAGAGTTCCTACACGAACTGTTGCTCGTTTACTTGCAAACAGACGAATCGGAAGAGGAGACCGATATCTTGGCCTCCTCGTTCTTCAGACTTGAATCTGCTTGATTTTTTATTTTGCAGAAGTGTCAAGAACCTGGTTTACCAAAGGCGTCGTACTAAAAGGACGACATGTTAGAGAGAATCCGTAATGTGTGCCATAGACTAAGTGCTAATGAAGTGATAAGACCACTCAAAAATATCTCGGTACGCATTTGCATGTGTATCGCAGGTGCTGGAGGATCCTGTGAACATTTATTGAGAGTTTTCTTCAGGTCAAAGTGCGGTATATTGATAAGAATGTTCAGAACTTGCAGTTGACGTTATTTATTTTATTTATTATTTTCAGATTATTTATTTATACTCTTTTTGAACAACTAGTTGTGCAGTGATTTCCCAAATGCAATGCGTTTGAAATTTTGGTTCTCTTTGGATGTTTTATTGCTGGTATTTTGCATTCAACTTATTTCATACGTAGTTTCACTTAAAACCAAAGAGTGTTTTATTTTGTTTTTCTATTTTAAATTGGTTCTGATCCCGGAATTTAAATTATATAATGTTCTGCAATATTGTTCTCGTTTGTTGATACGTGCACAAGATATGTCGTAACATTTGATACTGAATACTGTAAAGAGTTTTCAACAGTAGTATTTGAGAGAACATGTTTTATCTGGTGTTGTTTTTGAGTCATTGCCAACTACAGAACTGTTGTTCTGTAGCTACAATTTAAGAACAAAAAACACACGTCGATAGTAAAGCGTGCCATTTAACGAAAAGTGTTTCCTGTAAAAGTTGTTTCTTTTTCAAAAGTGTTTCCAAAGAAATGGAAATTGATACCATTTTACATTTTAAATTTTGGAGTTGACCTCTCGTAGTAGTATACCCGCAACTACACTGGATATGGAAGCATCACCATTTGATTTGCCATATACGATTTGGTAATTCATTTTTTTTTGTTTGAAATGTCCTTGTGCATTACGAACTGAGAAAATAGCCTGAAACGGGTGGTAAGATACACCCTACATATATATATACAGGGTATCTCACCTAACTTTGCTACCTGAAATATTTCCGAAGTGACAAACAACGTGACAAATCTAATTACGCAAGAATGTACCCATATCGGGGGCCTATAAATTATGTGAACAACAAGTGCCAATAGCGGTCCATAATAGGGCCCCAGGGACTAAATTAAAAATTTAAAACGGAAACCCCCTACATTTATTCCAGACTCTGATTCTGTGACTGAAAATAAACAACTTTTACTTGAAGCACCTTTTCGTTATTCTACTAGATGGGGCAGTAATCTCAAAAAATGAATATCATTGTTTCGACCTTCTCTAACTTTTCGACCCGAAATATTTCCGAAATGACAAAAAGTGTGACAAATCTAGTTACGCAACAATGTACCGATGTCTGGTCTCTATAATAAAATTATGTGACCAACAAGTGTTCCCAGGGGTTTCATCATAGGGTCCCGGGAGCCAACTTAAAAATTTCAATTGGAAATCCTTTGTTTTTATTGCAGATTCTTATTTTGCAATAAAAAATACGGAAGTTTTATTTGAAGTACTTTTCGTTATCTATTAGATGGCGCTGTAATCAGAAAAAAAAAGAAATATCAGGCACTTTATCTGGGATGGTAATAATCTAAATATTTCGAGAAAAGCATATGCAATTAAAAAGCACAAAATACATTACCAATATTTTAAAAAGACAGCTTAAAAAAAATGCTTTCATTTACATTTCAATGCAACCGTGGTAAACCATTACGATATGGATAGGAAAGTGTTTGTGCTTTACAACAAGACACATCTTAACCTAAATTTTAAAGGACAAGGTGACTAATATGTTCGTTAAATCTTATGTATACGGAAAAATTGAATTAAATCATTATTTTACACTAGTATGAAAAAGCACAAATAGCGAATTAGATTTCACAGGAGAACGAATTTGCAAAAAGTGGATATAACACAAAGAAACTTAACTGATATACAGGGATATTGTAAATGATCTCGATTTCACACGTTAATAACTTATGTTTATTTAGTCACAATGACATGGAGCTTATGTTAAATGAGAGAAAACTCTTCTTTCGTTTTTTTTTTTTTTTTTTTGTAAACACACGTGTGTTATGTTCCTTGACAAAAATGCTCACAGTCTAATTCTAGGCACACTCTTTTCTACATCCGAGAGTCAGTAGATCCACCTGCTTCTCAAAGTTCAGTTAAGTTGTTGGGGAACTGTGACTGATATACGTGGATTTAACAATTCTAATTTCGTTGAACACTAAGTACATTTCGTTTCACATGAAATTCGAGAATAAAGAATTTTGTCCTGCCTTCTATCTTGATTTAATGTTACCGTAGCTGCTGAATGCGTAACTACACATCAACTTTACCAACCCCGTACTCTCTTTCCGTTTTTTTTTCCGAAGAACTTTATTATTGTGGGTCCCCTCGCTTCTCACGACTTGCTTGTCTAAAATTGATTGGCAGATGAACAAAGTGAATTGATGTTTCATAGCATGTGCTCAAACTTCTTACCTCTCCTGGTCTGACAGTGAGCAATTCGATGGTAAAAGACAAATACTGCGTTCTTGATGACGTCCAGTTCAGTAAGTGCAACTTCATCAATAACCCTTTGACGAAGATCATCCAAGGTGGTTGGCATTGCTTGGATACTTGGAATTTTAGATGAACCCAGAAAAAGTAGTCTAGTGACGATAAAAAGTGGGAAACAAAGGGCAGAAATATCAGGAGAACAGAGAACGAACGAGCCATTCAACCTCGCCCCTTCTGCCAATCCGTTGTTTAGGAAACTATGTGTTAAGAAATTGCTGCATATTTACACTCTAGTGCGGTCCTGCAGCATCTTGCTAGAACCACCTGTGGGCAAAATTGTCTACTACAGTATCTCTCATTGCTGGAACTACTTGGTTTCGAAGCATCTTCTCACACAGTTCAGAAATCAAATTGTCATTAATAAAAAAAGTGCCAGTCATTGTATTATTTACCACTGGCGCTCAGATATTCAAATTTCCAGGATGTAGAGTGTATTTGGAAGGACCAATGAGATTACTATCAAATAAAAACCTGCAATTATGTCCGTTAATGTAATCGATTAGGTGGAACGTGTCTATCAGAGAACACATTGGTGATAAGAAACGTAGAATCATCATTGATTTGTTTCATCATATCTTCAGCAATTTGTGCACGGCGATCAAAGATATCTTTATTCAGCTTATATATGAGATTAATTTTGTATGAGTGGAACTTTATTCTCTTCAACGTTCTTTTTGCAGACATGTGACTAATCTCATGTTCTTCAGCAGCTTTATGAATAATTAGGTGAATATTTTCAACAAATGACTGCAACATCAAGCTGTTTGTCGCCGATTTCGGTCGACCAGAAATGTTACACTCATTTATAGTTACCGTTTCTCAACGCCTCTTATGACGAACTATACAGTAAATCTCAAAATGGGATTGTGTGGAACTCGAAATTTTTTCGTTATGTGTCCTTACTTCAGCACATGACCTTTCGCGACTGCTCCATCCATGTTTCATCGAGATCGTCAGAATTTTACTTTGAGAGCTCTAATACTAGCCAGTTGAAATACAGTTGAAACACATCTTGATTGTTCAGAGGTTTTTTGTAACAATGATTACTGCTACCAATATCTAAAAGCTTCTTTGTTACTGAACCGTAATTTACAATCAACGATAAGTATTTACAGAGAATGTCATAGGGGGACACATAGGTGTCTTCTGATCAAATATTATTTGTTCCATAAATTTTATAAGAGCACAATTTGCTTTCTTTTCTAATGACTAATTGATCTACCGATCAATTTTACATGTTAACATTTACTTTCATTTCTCAGATGGAATTACATGCATTTTACTTGAAATCGTAATTATACACTTCTACATAATCATAACAAGAAAATGATAATTTCCTTTTAAACTTTAATATATAAACCAATTAACTTTACGTGTTCACTTTTACTTTTACCTTTCAGGTAATATCAATTGGTCTATATTCAAATCAAATCGCCATTACAATGTCTACATACACATGACCAAAATGAACAACTTAATTTTCTTTGACACTATGTCCAATTATTAATTGAAACTTCATGTCTCAACGGAGAGCTGGAGTTTATCAACTTCCATAGTGTCCACAATCTCACAGAAAAATCTCAGTCCTTGAAGAATATTGCTTCAAACATGTTCATAACTTTATTTGTTTCCAAGCTTTAGCACCAACATCACACTTCATGTCTAGTTCTTGAACCAGCTTTTCATTTATCAATCTCAGGCGACGTACAATGATATTAAATTATTATTATTGCGATTTATATGTGATCTACTTGGATAATGAAACAAATACTTAAAGTAAAAGTTGCGTATTTTCGGTGACAGAATCCGAATCAGTCTTAAAACTCGCACGGCCAAGTGGGGTATCTAAGGTCCCCCAGATTATTATTTTTAGAAATCATTTTGTGTTTTAGTTTCTTAGAACATTGTTTCTTTACCTATGTTAATATTGTCGAAGTATGCATATGTTCATGTGATTGTCATTACCACAAAACTCTTGTTTTTTTTTATAAACATTGGGGCACCTAAGGTCCCCCACTGTAGACCTTCACGACACCTAAAATTTTGTATTCACTTTTGGTTACAGTGAAGGACCGAAGGTTCCCCATGAATATTAATGATCTTTATGAAGACTTACTAACTTGCTGATGAAAGCAATTATTTACATTACGAACTACCCTGATTGGAGTCAGTTTCAAAGTTCCCGTCGGGAGATTTTCATAAAGGAACTTTGCAAGGAATTAGCTCTTCCACATGTTGTTTACCGCTTGAAAGTTACTCCAAATTTATTAAGGTAAGATTTTATATTCTTTTATTACAAGTTTACTTTTTAAACCATGTAAATATCACAATAAGTTTTAAGAAAAAAAATAACATTTCTATATAATCAGTAGGAAGTGAATGAACGCGCTTGCTGTATAATCGGGCAGTTCGAGGTTCGAATTCTGGGACCGGCCATAATTACTGAGACTTTCCTTCTTGTCTTCAGTCTCACACAAAAATAACTAAATAGTGGTAACTGATTATACCTGTACGACAAATCACATGGCACAACATCCCTAAAATGTTAAGGCCTGTCACGCTGCTTTTTATGGGTTGCACGTCGTCAGCAAACCGCTATTCCCAGCGCTTTTTGTGTGCCGGTTTGGCCTCAGGGTTGCTCTCGGTACTCATGCCTGAAGGTTAAGGTGAAAAGTTCCTTCTATTCACCCTCCGGAAAACGAACCCGAGTCTCTGGATTACCATTCGGACGCTCTCCCGGCTTCACTACACTCCAACCTATATATATGGATGGGCAGAACAACGTATAAACAGATAGGAAGATAGATCGATTAATGCAAATCATTTATTACCAGAACTGCAACAAAATGAAGAGGAAAAACATCTCCAAATATAATGTTTTAGACCTAAAGTAAAGGATTTTTTTAAACTGGACGAGCCGTTCGGGCTGTACACTCTCTATGTGCCCAATATTAAACGAAATTGCAACGTTGCCATTTACTGGACTCACGACATGAATCAATGAAATTACTATTTGAAATGGGGGCTGGCCATCAACATGTTAGCGTAAATGACAGTAACTTCAGTCATGGATGTTGCAGGCCCAGCTAAATGGCAACGTTGCATGTTCATTTAACATTGGTCGCATAAAGAGTGTACAGCCCAAAATACTCATCCGATTTTAAAAATTCCTTCACTTTAGTGAAAGCATCATATTTGAAGACGGTTTCCCCTTTTACATTTTGTTGTATCTTTGATAATAACAGAGTTACCCTACATAAGAGGACTTTTGGGACACCCTGTATACATACAGATTAGAGTTACCAAGAGAAAAAAAAAGAATCCCTATTCTGAGGCTTTGATAATGCATTTTATTAGAACACGCCTAAACTATCTGCCTGATTTTGAAATTGAAACAAAAATACAGAAGGAAGTAAAACGAGGAGGGTATTTCATGTGCGACAGAAAGCAGCATACTGAGTCAAAGTATAAATACGAAACCTGTAAGCGATGGACATGTAGTAGGCGCAGAAAGACGTTAACAATTATGAAGTGTACCCATTGCATAAAATCTGAATGAAAAATGGATAAATTGCGAAGAAGATATGTAGTGAGACACAGAATATAGACAAGAAAACAAAAAAAAAAAAAAAAAATGTGTTACTAAACTCTTGTTATAAAAACAATGTTTGGAGTTGCCTGCATATTTTAACAGTCCGTTATCAAGTCGAAATTTGCATATAGACCCTGTAACAGGAGTTTGTGTAGAGAAAATAAGACAATAAGAACAAATTTAACACGATTTCTAATGAAGTCACTTAGGTCTTCCACTTCATCGTTTATATCATGATTTTGAGCTTGGCTGTGCAAGGATGAAGGTAGATGGGATATAGTTAAAATTTTGAGGAGATGAAGGCAACTTAGTTTTATGTTAATTAAATAGATCTCTTAAAATTATTGGAGAAGTATTAAAATTAGGAGGTATTTCTTGAGATATTATCAGCCTCAGGTGACGTACATGTGTACGATGATATTCAATTCTTTTTGCGATTACAGAGCCATGTAATAGAATACCGAAAAAGCGCTTAAAGTAAAAGTTGTTATTTTAAATCGCAAAATCAGAATCTGCAATAAAAATATAGGCTTTCCATTTGAATATTTTAAGTTGACCCCTGAGGCCCTTATGATGTGACTCCTGAGGATACTTGTTCACAGACTTTTTTGCTCCTGACGTGGGCACATTGTTGCGTAACTAGATTTGTCACATTTATGTCATCTCGTAAATATTTCAGGTCAAAAAGTCAGGGGACGTCGGATCGATGATAGTGATGTTTTTGCTCTTACAGTGCCATCTAATACGTGTACAATAACAAAAGAGTGCTTCAAGTAAAAGTTGTTTTGGGTCCCAAAGTCAGAATCTGTAATAAAAATAAGGGGATTTTGTTTGAAATTTTCAAGTTGTCACTGGATCCCAATGATAGGGCCCTTAGGGACACTTGTTGTTCAGAGAATTTTATTAGCCCTTGACATGGGTACAATCTTGCTTAAATCGATTTGTCATATTTTTTATGATTTCGGTAATATTCCAGATCGGCAAGTTGGCTGATACATATATATATATATATATATATATATATATATATATATATATATATATATATATGTGTGTGTGTGTGTGTGTGTGTGTACAGTCAGAAAAGATACTCAACTTCTCGCATAAATTATGGCAGTTGGGATATACATTTTAATCAAAGTAGAATGAATAAAATAGTTTGTTGAAGCTGACACTTTTTTTAAACATACATTTAGAATGATTAAGCTAAATTTCAAGCACCTGGATTGGAAACATGATCGCTTACCATAACTAAAAAACAAACAGATTAAAAATGTAATTTTGTAGTTACTACGGATTGAAAAACGAATTGTGTTACTACAAACTAACCCGTTTTGAGCCCTGTAACTAGTAAGAAATTTTATAGGAGTTTGGCCTAAACTTAAAGTTGCCTTATATTTTAAGCAATACGAATTTTCAGTGAAACATATTACCCGATTTTTGGTATTAAATATTATGATTCCATTATATATATATATATATATATATATATATTTATATATATATATATATATATATATATTTATATATATATATATATATATATATATATGATTTTCTAGAAAAAAGTGTTTCTCCTTTTTCGAAATGCTCAAGTCCAAAAAAGTTGCCTATAGTTCTAAGAAGAAAAAACACATAAAGGAAATTAAAATCTGTTAACATCTTCCGTTCGCACATCGCACTTTTGAAAATTGAAAAAAAGAAACGTTTTTTTTTTAAATTACCTTAAACTTTTAACATAAAGACGCTTTATCTTTTCAAGCTTTTCTAAGGTGTAAAGAACTCAAATAGGTAAAAGCTGATGAATAATGTTACATTTCCCGTTCGCGCAGAATCTGAGAAAAGCTGAAATTTTACAATTTTCGGGAATTCTCACTGTGCAATTCTTCGCTTGTTTTTCTAAACCAAAAGAACCCAGAATATACCTTGAACGTTTTTGCACGTCGATTTCCACTCACATTCTACTCAATCAATCATCCAATTGTTGGGTATGCTATTTACCTTTAACAATATACCATGTAAACATATTTATCATTAAGTAGAATTCTTGACTAACTATGTGTTTACTCTTTCTTATTTTATATCTACAGACATTTAAAGTCTGATTTTATTTATTTTTTTTTAAAGAAATGAGGCATGACTGATTTACAATTAAGCGTTGCTAGATTATAGCCACCTCTAGCTTAATGTTTACAGACTTTATTGGAGGTTCTGTCGCATAATTGACACCTCTCCACAGGTTCGACAAAGAAACCTTTGTAGTGTCAGACCTAATGAATGATTTGTATATCTTCTTGACTTAGGTTGCGCAGAATTGGAGGAGGGTAAAACGCAAAAGAATTTCAAGTAGTAATTTCAAAGTGATTGGAAGTCCGAAAGTTTATCTTTGGTGGCACAATATTGTGAAGATATGTGTATTCAGACACGTGACAAAATATTTTATTTTGAACTATGGGACATTTTATTTTAAAAATCAGTACAGTGAAAAGGATAATCATTCATTTAGTGTTAAATTACTTTTCGACTTTTTTTCTAAGTTCATTTGCCTTTCCTACTAGGAAGTCTTATTGCTGTCTGTTATTTCCTTCTTACATTTGTAATTTCTCAATTAATAAAAACAACAGATTGCTTCCCCGTCCGCATTCCTTCCATCACCTTACCTTGGTTAATCTACGAGCACGCAGTTTTCCATCAAGACGGAAAATATAGTTTATGACCGAGGATACGAACCCGGAAGGAACGATAAACGAAAACGATTGAGAGACTTAATTTTCTATGTCAATTTTCTTAGCACAACAGGCAACTTTCTTGCACTAGAGCATTTCGAAAACATAAAATGATTTTTTTCGACCAACCCGAATATATATATGTATATGTATATATTCCTTAATTAAAAAGTACTGACAAAATTACTCCTTTAATTACAATACCTGAAGTGTGACCACTTGCAAAATGTAAACAAGTGATAAGATCGACTTCATTATTTCTTTAATTTTGTCTTCCCATGTTTGGTCAGCCAATCATATTCCGCAGGTCCTGTAATAATAATAATAATAATAATAATAATAATAATAATAATAATAATAATAATAATAATAATAATAATAATAATAATAATAATAAAGTCTTCCAAAGAGAGTAAGAAATGATAACACCACGCAATTTATATTACTTTTTCCATAGCTGTTAAGTGTAACAGTCGATGTTAGTTGGCAGCTAACGGTAAAATGTGAAATTTTTAATACTTTACAAATATTCGACTTCGATTTAATGATAAAATGCGATATGGATACTCACCGTTACCGACACATGTCGGTATTAACGGGTTTAATCCATTAACGATGTCCGCCGAGATAATTGTTCATATTCCCTATCTATTGCAAGAAAGACAAGTAACATAATTCCTAATATGTCGTGTCAAGTAACGGACGTACGTTGTACACATAAATAGACGTACTAAAACTATAGTCTTATAACGATAATTGGTTTTAATAACAATGATTTAACTTCTCTTCTGAAAGGCTCATTCGATCATTTCCGATAAGCTCTCTGTATGTATAATATGCCATACTTAGCTCTTTCCGCCCTGACGGTAACATATGTCTACACACATTTTAAGATTAATATAATTAATCTGGAGCATTCAAATTGACTGGGTTTTCATGTCAGTATTCTTTGAACTTGACTAAATCACTTTCCGCTATTTCTCTGGTGTCAGCGATTATGAATCCTCCGGTGTAACTATATTAATCTTAAAATATTATGTACACATATGTTACCGTCAGGGCCGACAGGGTTAGTAAAATGTAATCTAATGCATCATTGATGCTAACGTAGGTAGCACTCAATCGGTGTCTGTGGCTCCGTACATCTGTTTGTTCGTGTTCCCGTCAGTTTCTTGAATAATAAGTCTTGGAATGCTTACTCAATCTTAACGACACAACTTTCTGCAACATTCCGAAATAGCCCAGGGGAAAGATGTCTCAGTGGTAGAGTGCTTAACTCTGGTGTGTATGATCCCTGGTGTGATCTCCGCCTATATAAAATTGTATTGAACAACATCATGACCGTTGGTTTTCTATGGGTACTCCCGTTTTCTTCCAAATTTAACTCCACAAATTCTTTTATTTACTTTAATTAACCATATCCCTTAGTTTCAAGTGCATTATCGTAGGACGTCAAAGTGAAAAATTTGGTTTTTAGTTTCTCGAAATATCGCTGTAATTTACAATGTTTGGAATTACAATGTTTGAGGATAAAATAAATTCAAACCTCTCCATGGTACACATCGAAATATATGTGTACGAAATAAGTTTGTAAAGATGCAGTGCGTAGAAAAGTTTATATTCCTTAGATAATGTTAATGACACTTTTCGTGAAATCTGTCAAAAGTAAAAGAATGAATTTTCCCCCTTCATTACCAGTTCTTCCAGGATTTTTAGAAATAAATAGAATGTAATATATGACTGTAATATATTTGATTGAATGGAATGTATTTGATCGTAATATTCAATGTACTTTCTTGAAAGCACAATCCTCTCTGTTTGGAGTTAAAACCTTCAGTAATAAAGAGAGAGACCAGGAGAAAATTGTTTTATCTCATCCGATTTGTTAAGTAACTTTCCTGACTCACTATGCAAAAACATAAAAGCTCCATCTTTTTTAGAATTTTACATATACAGTATTTTCTTTGATACACCCGAAGTAATCAGTACTTGAAATTAAACCAAAAAATCATTAACAGTAGAACGTACAAGCATAGACAATCTACCCTCTTGAATCTTGTTGTTTTCTACACCATTAGTGCTAAACTCAAGTTGGATTCTTTCGTGACTTTTTTATTATTTAAGTTTAACAATATTCTGGCAGAAAATTATCACTCATTCCTAAGATTTTCTAGAGAAAACAACAGTTCCCTCGGAAGCTCAACTGTGGACAATTTGTGCACCACACAAGTTTTCATTTAGCGTCGTCAAAGATAATCTTTACTTCAAATATTATTACATATTCGCATTTTTCTTGTAATGTAGTAACTTTACCTACCTTCATAATAATAATAATAATAATAATAATAATAATAATAATAATAATAATAATAATAATAATAATAATAATAATAATAATAATAATAATATATCCAGAGACAATCACAGGGACAATTACTTCCCGGTTGGGTCAATTGGTTAAAAAAGTGTAATACGCTTTTTCAGGCCAGCCACCCTGAATGAGATTTCCCTGGGTTTTCCTCATTCACACCAGGAAAATGCCGGGATGGTTCCTAACTTATAGGTCTCAGGCCGCTTCCTCTCTTCCCTTTCTCCGGATTGTGTTGGCGCCGAGAGACGTCATCCTTCAAATCGTGAAGAGCTAAATGGCCTTAGATGCCGAAAGCCCAGAAATCTAAATTCTAAATCCCTTACAGAGGCAGTTATTGTATCATATTTGATTATATGTATAAAGTTTACAGATAAAGAAACAACGTACAATTATTATTTACACTAGACTGAAGATCACTAATGTAGTTGACTTTATTAGCACAAGAGTTGACAACGCTGAAGGTATATCTAATAAAGCTTTACATCCCTAAACTTGTGTCCAAGCAAAACCCACTACATAGTTATTGCCTTATGTTCATAGAGAATATAGTATTCTTGTTGACCGTTGTTTAAAACATATATTTCCTTTCTAAGGATGAAATCCTGGTACAACATAAAAATATGAAGCCAAGAATTTGAGATAGTGAGATAAATTTCGGAAACAGAAAATGAAGACGTATTATTAAATTAAATTACTACAACAAGAATTCAATTCAAGATTCTACAAGCGATATAAGTGTACATGAAATGAGTGTGAAATCGGAAGTCAGTCACGAAAACTGTCCACAATAACACAGAGGTCATAGTGCGGAGTGAGTGCCAGATATTCGGGTGACACTTGTCACTTGAAATATGCAATTTGAAAGATGATGGCGTGAAAGAATAAGTGGAGCAGGATATAAATATCTGTAGGAAAGTTCTAAGTGACGATAATGCGTACATTGAAAATTCAAGTTTCGAGTGCCAGCATCACATTCATCTTCAGGGATTTTAATGTTACGTCGAACGTCGATTGTCAATGTCTTCACCTGGCTGATACTTACTGGTGAAGACCTGGTGAAGACTAACTGTAAAAAATTTTAAATTAACCTGAAATTCGTTTTTGCTTTCCCTGAGATAATCTCTTATTTTCTTATATCAAAGAGGGAAGGAGAAGGTGAAGGGGAGAGGATTACTTTCATTTTAATTGTTCCCAGGCATCAATGATACTCTCACCATTGTTACTGCTTGCCAATACCATGTGTCAATTTCTTATTACTAAAAACATGTGACTCACATGGCGAAGAGACTTTCCATGTTGATCATCGCAATGAGCAGGGTCTTTCAGAGGTGTCCATGGGTTTGCTCGCATTTCACAAATTCTGTAGTATATTTTCATTCGATCAACTATTTTTAGATTTATTTAATTACCTACCTCCTTTTGCCTAAGAAGCAACGCTGTGGAAAGTTAATTTGTTTTAAGCAAATTTGAAAGGATAAATTACTAAATCTTCTCGGGATATCTACCATCTTAACAAAACTGTTCCCTCCTTTTGTAACATAAACAGTATTAATGTTTTCAGGTGCCATCAGCGTTGTAAACTATCTTTTTTGTAAACGTTGTAAACGTCCACACGTTGTTCACTACGTGGGAGGGAAAAGGGGTACACGATAACTCCGTGTGCGCCCATATGAGAAGGGGTTCAACTTTAGATCTACGATGTAGCATGTTGTAAAATTATATAAAAAAGATCATTTAAAACTAGCGCCACTTCTAATGGGTGGCAAAAATAGGAACTACTATTATTCTGGAGGTAGTTAACTGACCACCTTGTGGTCATTGGAAAATTGAATTAACGACGGAGAGCACATGCTCCTGTTAATCGTCGGAAATGGTGCAATTTCATAGGAAGTTCAGAACTTTGTCATCCGCGTTTTATAATTTAGTGAATTGTGATATTCCGACATAACCTGGATAAGTATTTATACTATTTTCTTGAAAGTGACTAGCATAATCTATTGGAGTTGAATAGGAGCCTAATATGAATACTCTTATGAGCCATTTTGGTGTTAAAATATCTAGGAATGAAGTTTGCAATTTCACTGCCTATTTTTGACTGACTAAATAATTATATCAGTGATTGTGAAGCTTTTTATTTAATATTTCAAAAGGTATTGTCTGAATGAACTTTTATTGTGTGGCAAAAGATGTTACTACGAGTGATTCAAGGGAACATTTAACAGATTTGCCATAATTGATCGATGGATTATATAATCAGAATTTGGTGTATGAGTTACTACAATTATCTATATTCTAGTGTGATTTTTGAATATAATCATTCTACGTATTAGTGTAGTAATGGATTTAGTGGTATTTGTGCAAAGTTACATTAAAATTTTGTAATCACTATCGTCACCCAAATTCCATTATAATGACGTTTTTTTAATAATTTGTGTGGGTTTTATACCCTGCACCACGGCGTCTAATTTAATATAAGACGTCGGCACAACGACCAAGTGAGTTTGTAATGAAAAACATTGTATCTATTGTTCTTATTTTCGTTTTTTCAGGAGATACTCAAATTTTCTCGCAAATCCTCATCCTATTAATTCTTCCAAAATCATCACGTTTTATTAATATCTGTCTCCTTAACCACACAGAGCATGACTGTGGGTCATTAATCTGCACATGTAATGATTTTGCTTCATTTCCCTTTATCCACGAAATTCAGCCCCAACTGTAGTTATGCAACTACACACAACAAACCAAAAATCCTTCTCCATCTTGATTTTGTTCAAAATATTGATGGTATTTCACATACTCTAAGTTATTTGTCGGTACGTTGTTCTATCTGTCATGAATCAGACCCATCTATTCTAACGAAATATTACCCCCTATTTCCTATGCGGGAGTCACTTGCGATTCAGATTCATGCATTGTTTAATAAAGCATATTACAAGTCTAAGACAATAGCATGCCCTCTGAGCTCAATAACTAATCGTTTTGGAGATATTCGGCCCGAAAATTCATTTTCCCACGGTTTTCAACAGTTCTAGCTCTCAAACTATGCACTTTTGACGACGGGTCCATATTAACTTTGTTACTTATTTTCATGTGAGGAATCACCTGTTTCAGTTTTTCGCTCTAGTTTATTAACACACTTTATATAAGGCCTCATGCGAGACAAATGAAAACATCTTTTTCTTCTGGGGGGCGCGGGGATCAGTGGTATAGCGTTCACCTCCGGTTCGATCCCAGCTTGCGCCTTGTGGACTTTGTGTTGGACAAACACCATGCTCGTTGGTTTACTCGGGGTTCTCCCGTTTCCTCCCACATTCTTCATTCCGCCATTTCATTCATTTCTCATCATTACCGTTTCCATTAGCCTAACCGGCATAACTGTGGGACGTAAAACTTTAAAATTTCATTTCATCTTTCTCTTCGGCAGTCAGCCCTGCAAAAGCCCTGGCGTGTTTCTCTGTGCCATGCTTGGTATTGATTTAGTAGCCACGGAATCACAAAGACTAAAATTATACTTACAAAACAAACTGTTCCTAACGGACTGGAAAGAAGGCGTACATTGCTGTAAATAATCGGCAATATTCTGAGTTAGCACGGCATTAATAACAGA
The DNA here is from genome assembly GCF_964235325.1 of Thermobia domestica. Lineage (NCBI taxonomy): Eukaryota > Metazoa > Arthropoda > Insecta > Zygentoma > Lepismatidae > Thermobia > Thermobia domestica. Next base: position 11,540,315 of record NC_137457.1, on the reverse strand, counting down.
TTCTTATCTCTATTGAAATAAGAAAGAACCTTTAAAAGAACCATTTAGAAGTGAACAACACTGCACGGCATGGCAATGCCAGCGCTCTCTCCCGGAATATTCATCAAATGGGACTTGTCCAAGACCGTGGCACATATTGAAGGCTAATTCTAGCGAATTTCCCCAGCACTGAGCACTTGGCGTATATACCTGCATATATATATAACTGTGAGTAAATGTATTTCTAAATAGCAAATACTGTAACTGGGCCTAGAACCTGTTGTATTGAAGAAATAAGTAATTTTATAGAAAATCAAACAACAGAAGAGAGTGAGCATTTCTTCAATCTTCTTTGATGTAAAAAAATGAGCTCTATCTTTGTCTATGCATGAAGTGTTTCAATTTGCAATTGGTGACCTTTTTCTTCTCTTAAGCTATCATACTCTTATTTTCTTAAGCTACAAGCCATACTCTTTGGATCTAAATATGGGAAACATAAAGAGACACTTCCCTCGCCCACCTCACTCAATTTGTACAGTGATCAGCTTTCCAAAAGTATCAGTCCAAACTGATAGAGTTATGCAAAAATTATTCTCAACTGTTTTTGCTGAATGAAACTTGAAATGGGTCAGTAATATGGGAGTGAAGCTGTCCCTTTCTTTGTTAATATAACTTATACTTGAAAGTTTTTAAGCCCTTATAAAGTGAAATATTTCACTAGAAATTTTAAAAAACATAATATTTCTTTTGTCTGAGAACAGATTCTTACTCTTATAATTTGGGATTGAGTTTAGAACGAGAGAGAGTATGTGAGAGAGAAACAACGAGCACTCCTACAACGTATGTAATCACTACCTACTATTGAGCAAGATAATGCTATGGATATTAGCTACTAATGCTAACATGTATCTCGTCTTACCAACGAGTTTGGATCCAAACTGATACTATCAGCATTTATTTTTTTTAAAAAAAACAGCCTGTTGTTTAAAAGTAGTATTCAAATGTGTTTAATAGGTTACAAATAGTTGGTTCAAAGTTGAAACATCTTCATGTGCTAATGGCTCCATGCTTCGTAACAAACAATTTCATATTTTGTCTTGTTATCTTACCACTACCTCTTTGGTATGTCACTACCAAAGAGGTACAATTATAAGAAGTACAATAACGTTTCCGTGTTCTGGTTTTACACACATAATTATATACCATTTTCAAAAATATCATCATGTTTTCTCTGAATTTTATTGAAAATGTATTTCATAAACAAAAGGAATCCGTTTCAACACGATTATGTTAGAAACAATTTTTCACAAGTGCCATTGCTCTTATAGATATCTATTTATTTATTTATTTATTCACAGTTTCATACAACATTAAACCATCGACCGAAACTGAAAAACATAACAATAACTAATAAAAATAAAATAAAAACAGACAATAAAAAATAAGAAAATAAAAAAGAAAGGTTCACCTCTAAATTTTTAATGTTCTCTTTAGCTAAGTTCTAAAGTTTTGTTCAGAAATAAAAGTATTACATCCTGTTAGCAATGTATTGAAATCATCCGCTAGTCTATAAAAAAGCAAGTGTATTACCATTTATAACCTAGGTATTCCGTAAGTTAGCAAATTAAGAGAACGAGTTCACCGGGGAAGAATTCGAAAATTAATCTGTGATAGTAAAAATACCTAATCAATTTTATCATTGATAATCTTATATTCAAAGCAGATCTCCAACTCGCGTCGTTCGTCTGGAATACATAAGTTCATTAAAGACATTATTTCTTGTATGTGTAATCACGTAACTCGAGAATCCTAAATCTATCTATAGCTATAAAGACGTTTAAGACCGAGTCAATACGTGATAGGTTAGTGGATACTGCCATATTCCATACAGGTGAACAATATTCAATTATCGGTGAAATATAAGCCTTAAAAACATTGTAAGGGCAGAGAGACTTTACATTTCGGGAAATCTGTAATTTACATTGAGGATAAACGAAAATATAATTATTTGTTAAGCATTGCATCATTGCTTTCTAATACAGTGCTGGACCTGTGTAAAGTTTTAAATCAACCCTCGTATATCCCAACGCCAGTTCTTGGAAATAATACCCAGGTAGCCAATATTCGCAGAAGATCGAAGCACAGGAATTTTTACCCAAAAAGTGCCTCATTTTTCCAAACAACTTTGCTTCTTCCGTCAGACAAAACAAGGTGAGGAATTGTGGTACTCTCTTCATTGACACCTACGCAGAATGGACTCGAGCAATGACAACAGATTCTACATGAATGTAATTTTTACCCATAATCATTAATTTTCTGATTTATTGGGGGTATCAGTATTTTCAATATAATTTCAATTAAACGATACATTATTCGTTATACATCATTAGTAAAACAGTGAAGTAAAAACTAAATGTTTCATGGGCACTATATTTTACTTTGGTAGTGTATTCTTGCGCTGCTCAATAGCCAACGAAGTAACGCCCACAAAAAGGCGCGTCAGAGTATCTTCAGGACTTCGTAAGAGTAATACGTATTGAAATTGTACTCTCAAAGACGAAATATTTAAATTTTAGAAATGAAGAAACATTCATGAAAGTTATTTTTATAAAATTTTGCGCCGTCAAATTTTATTAAACATTTTTTATAAGTGCAATGAAAGTTAATATGCCTTTTACATTCTGTGGTCGTACTGCGTAAACAATGTGCTTTCCACGTACATCGTTAATTAATCTATTTGGAATTTAAATGAAAAGAAGGTACTAATATACGAGTGCTACTACGATCCAGATACTGAAGATGTTAAACAACATCATTTCTATATAACGATGGAAATGGAGTGTTGAAGTGATCTTCATAATCTTCGTGGAACTAACCACATTCACATGGCCGTGAAATTCGTGTATTCAATCGGTATTGTATCGGTTCGTACTTAAAAGTTTATTGGGCAACTCTCCATATAAGTGAAACGTTGATGATAGTTTAAAAGTGTTATTGTATTGTTTCATATTCATATGTTTTGTTTAGTGAAAATCAAAACCAAATATAAATGTTATCTACAAATCAATTTTTATTTCTCAAAGCTTAGATTAATATTCAATAATAATAATGTGTGATTGATAATCTTGTGCTTCCTTCTTAGTTAATGAAAGATATCATCCCGGATACGTATGTAACTTGAATCAGGATTTGATCAAGGTATAGTATGTTAGAAGTAGTGTAGAGTAAATATTTGTTTTCGTCTTCCGCTACTCATCTGGCGTAAATCATGTGTATGGATCCCACTTCGTACTTTCTATTACAAGTGTCAATGAATTTATCCAAAGCCTGACACGATAGTGACGGTGGGCACACGACATATGCCTCTGTTTTTTTATAACGCTCGAATCCTAAGACCGTGAGAATGGATTTCTGTTATTTTTCCAGTATTTAAGTTCACTGATTTTTAGTAAATGGTCCCACTAGATTTTTGATCTCAATAATGTCGTAAAGTGGTTTAGTCTATCAGTGACGTCCAAGGTTCGGATCCCGATAGCGTAATATACGGCTTTATGAACCAGGCTATGTGGAATCGAATTACTGTTTTTTCGTAAATCCCTTCTACCATTACATCTGTCCTATCCCAAACAGGGACAGATGGTCTTCGAACCAAAGAGTACCGTTATATATAGTATTTCCCTTACAGTAATTAGGAAATCCAATAGGAAATCAAGTTCCGAACTCCCATTACAATTATATCTGGCAGCCCAAACAACAACAGGTGATTTAGTAGGGAGAAAGCGAATTTTTGATCTGCACTACTTCGTATTCAATGCCATTTTATTAATATATATTGTGTTTTGTAGTGTAATATTTTATTATGTTAATTACTCGTGAAATGGAAACATTGCTTGATGCAATCAATGTTTTATCCGTCGAATTCCATGAAATGCACGAAAAGGTTGAAAGGAATCTTCTGTAGCTGTCAAATCAGCTAAACATTGTAAAAAACGAAGTAATAAAAGTTCGTAATAAGTCAGAAAAATTACTTCAAGAAACCTCAAACACTGTTGAGTTAATGCAGGTAGTTTTCAGTTTACACATACAAGAATGCGAAATAACTATTGAAAATGTAAAATGTGAATTTAGTAATTAATTTTGTGTAAAAGAAATATTTCCTTGCATTCTTTTACATGTAGTGCTATTTACATTTCTATATTCCTGTATTAATTTTAGAATTTTGTGTAACTCAAAAATCCACCTACAAAATACTAGCGCTAAATTTAATGAATGTTAGAGCACATATAGAGTTAGACTACGCTAACGTCATAAATAAATACTAATATAGTGTTGTTCCGTTTGCTTAGAAAAGTTCCAAAATGTTTTAGGTTTTAACGTAGAAACTAATAGTTTTAGTAGAGTGGCTAAAGAGGCAATTTGTGAATCTGTGCTCAATTTCAATTGTGAATATAGGGAAAATATTGAAAAGGAGGAGAATATCCGTGTACGTCGTATAAGAAAAACCGCTCAGTACGAGAAATTGAAAGAGAAGTGTGCTCGTGGCAAAAATATAGATTCTAGCTATGTAGCCGGAAAGTTGAAACATCAGTGCGACGATGTTATTGTCAAAAATAAAATCATTGAAACAATAGTTGAACAATTAAAGAAAAAAGTGTTCAAATGATACTGGTTCCTTTAGTTACCATGATAGTATGCTCAATGGTGAGGAGAAACAATTATTTTTAGATGACGTTAAAAATTCTCCTAAAACTACTCCTGGTGGTATTAAATCTATCCTCAAAGAGTGTGGTAAGGATGTTAGTGTACATACTATGTCATGTAACGTGTGTCAGACCGAAAAGGAAAACAAAATTCCGAAAAAGATCAAATTTGTTGATGAGTTCAAGGTGGCCCCGTTAGCATGCGTTCTTCATAGTTATCCTTCTGAGGTTAGAATTAAAAGTTGCAAAAGGAAACTGGAAAATGTTGCTGATGACACTGATATTGACCCAAATCCTTTTTTAAAAAAAGGCAGGTTATCCGAAGTCCAGGAGTTACATTCTGTTCAAATTTATAAAAGTGAAAACATTCCGTGGAATGATTTGTTTCAATTATTAGATAATAATGGTGCACAACTACAAAGCATTAAAACCAGGGTGGAAAATGTAAATGATCAAATTCTTTCATTTCCAAATATGAAAAATGTGGTAGCTGACGCTTTGTTTGATGCCACGAGCGTGAAGAAAGTGACCAGCTACGTGTAATTGGGTGTCGCGTGCACAGTATACACACAAGATGGTGCTTCAGGAACCCATAGCAAAACCACACTGGCTACGAGAATAAGTAGTTGGATGGAATACTTCAGTGATAGTTATACGGAACTGTGACACGAAGATTCAGATTGTATGGCCGAAACACCTGATAAGGGATCATTGTAGATCAATTTGTCAGCGCCAACCGAAGCAAACCAGTGTGTGAACTGCAAATGTATTCGGCGAACTGTGAATCATTTCTCACTCTCTATGACGTAGGCCACAGAATCCTGCATTTTAGTGAGTTATATGCTTATGTTTAATAATTGCGTCGTATCCATTGGTTGTGACGCAGTCCCAGGAGACCTTATGCACGCTAAGGTTTAGATATCGTTTCAGGGCAATAACATTATAATTCATGTTAATGATTCTCCAATTTGTACAACAGAAATTCTTTCAGCTTGGTTTGAGAAGTTTCAATATGGAGTTCAACAACTCCCTGGTCAACCCAATTCCCTAAACTGATCATAAATGAAGGTATGTATTCAGTGTAGTAAACTCAAGTTCGACCATATTTCCATTTCTATCCTGTCACAACAAACTGAGTGATGCACTGTATAGAAATTCTGCATATTGCACCTACTACTATTCATGATCTCTCTGATTCCATTCCAGTTCAGATGTTTCCTAAGGAAGGTTGGTGATCCAAAGCCATATTAATGGGATAAATTTCACTTTTCTCAATCTACTACATAACTTTCGTTACTGCCTGTATAAGCCATAGAAGTGTATATGTTTCATAATATTGTGGTAAAACTAAGAGTTGACTGACTTACGTCGTAAGAAAGGTATCAGATTTTGTTTATGGTAATAGTTGCTTAGAAGGGAATACATGATAAAACTGTTGTGTGTGAATTAAAGTTATGACATTTTCTTATCTTATGTACATGCATTTAATATAGTTGCACGTAGCAGTTAAATTTTATAATGATCACACGCAGATTTTTATGAACAATAAAGTAATACAAATATTATGTAGAAAATGCAAACATAGATACATGGATATCTTATTTATCCACAATACAAGTTTAAATAATTCTATGATAGTGGTCTTATCTTCTTCATGTGCTTATGATGACCTAGGTAGTAGTAACTAATTCGTCTTGTCTACGCGACGGTGACTTATAAGTTTCCACATGCTTTTGACCTACTATGTGATAGTAAATTCATCATTTTCGCATTCTGTTGCCCTGCCTACATGCTAATAAAAGCCTTTCTTCACATTATTCTCATCCACCTACGTAGCAGTCAGTACTCTATTCCTACCTATGTAGTAGTAACTTTCCGCTGTTCACATGTGTGTGACCTATCCAGATGATATAAATCATATTTTGTTTGTATGTTTGTGACTTACCTTATAGCTATAACTTTCGTTTGTTCCCATGCCTACCCACGCTATAGTAACTTCGGGTTGATCGCACGATTCTGAACTTCCTACGTGGTAGTAACTTCCTTCGTTCGCATGCTTCTGACCTACCCACGCAGTAGTAACTTTCGATTGTTCGCAGGTTTCTGACCATTCTACGAGTAGAGGACCTTTAGTTCTTCGCATGATGTCGCCATAACTACCTAGTGCTGACCTCCTTCCTTCATATGATTACAACATTTCTACGTCGTATTGAATTTGGAAGTCCAATATTTGAAATGAGATAATCTCTAACTAGTTAAATATATTGCTTTTGCAATGTCAGGTGATAATGAAATATAAATAACCTTCGGTGAATACGGTGAAACGCGATTTAAAACAGCGTCAGGAATGGTTTGAAGTATTTTGTTTTGATTTTTTGATAGATATTTCTGAATAAAATGCATGAAAAACATCAAAACAAATTACTGAAATTAATGCTGAAATTGACGTAACTAATGCACGTCTACAGACAAATCATGGTATGGTCCTTTACACCTGTATGCTATTTGGTTTCTGTAATGTAACACATTTTTTTAAAAATTCTTACTTTATTTCTTTTCTTCAAAATCATTTTTAGTTTCTATTTCATATATATCTTCCACAATTCGTTCCAAAGTACTGCAGATTTGCAAGACACAGAAAGCTAATATAAACATATACTTGTTGTAGTACACCAATTGGGTATGTTCGCGTTTAATTTAGTAGTAAGGTTAGTGCTTCAACGCGTATAAAAGCGACTAAATATAGCATATTTATTCGTTTTACATGTTTGTTAACCCTTTAGATTATCACTAATCTTTTGATACTACAATAAACTCTGGAGTATGGTAGGCCCTGAAGTGCTGTGCTATTTTCTACTTGATATCGAAAGAAATTAATACAATTGTAGGTCTCATTCACTAGTCTGATGTAAATCTCCTGTACGTGATCCCGGGCTCAATTCTCAGTAGAAGACCACTAAAAGTTTGAATACATTATGGTGTTTCGTATTGGTCCCAAAACTGGAAATCTACTTTTCATGTAGTTATGTTGGTGAAAAATTACGCTTAACTTCGGCAAACTACACAAAACAGGAAAAATAATTTGACAACGTTAATTCAATTTATGGCTGAAAATGTGAACAGAACGCTACAAGGACCATGGTACACGTTTCACTGCTATAATCTTCTTCTGACATAAGTACAATAAAAAAGTCTGTAATTGTTGCACTAATGCTTCCAACATGGAATAGAATATTTGGTAACAATATGTCAATATTATATAGTAACATTTTGTACCATGAAAATGCTCGATGTTTTGATATAATTCAATTTAGACTCCTGTGTAACATTAAATGTAAGAAACACGGTTAGCTATAGAGTTCCAAATTACATGTATACTTGAAAAAAGAAAAAATGAATAGTAAATCAAAATTTAAAATTTTAAATATTACTTTTACCTATTAACAATTTGCTTTGTGCTGATGCTGTTTCTTCGTCAATAAACATCAAACGATAAACACAAGAAAATATGAGTAAGAAAACTTTTCTTGTCTTCATGATTAGCAAGTAATGATTTATTACTCGTACATAACTTATTTAAAATGATTTATTTTTTTGTTTCATGGAAATAATATTTTGCAGCTGTTTGGGCACGTTTATCACAGTGAAACGTTTTAAATAGAAATCTTTTATGATTTCCAAAATAACTATAATAATAAAAATATTCACACACACACACACACACACACACACACATATATATATATATATATATATATATATATATATATATATATATATATATATATATATATATATATATATATATATAAACTGTAGAAATTCACACGTTGTATTTAACTAGGTTATAATACTTGTAAGTAAATAAACATATGCAAAGACACTTACCAAACGGTCAATAAATTGAGAGAAAAAATTTCCATGTGATTTCTAACTTAATAGCATATAGTGATTTTTATATTTAATTTTGTTTTAAAAAATCAAATCACTATTTGTATATAAAATGTTGAAGAAAAATTAATGAAGCTTCAAGGTATAAAATAAAAACGAAACATTTTTCATCGGATTGAAATGTGGAAATGAGGTGAGTTATTATATAACTTATATAACAATTTTCATTATTTTCTTTGTGCATATACATAGTTTTGTTTTATAATATTTATAATATTACATTTATGACACAGTTCTAATATTGATAATGTATAAGACTATTGGTAAACAAACATCTTAATACTAACTCTATAAATCACGACATGTTTTTATTTTAAGCATTAATTTCGAAATTAAAACACAACTTTATAATATTTATACACAACTATTTTTGTTTCAGTGTTTGTGCTTTCTAGCATTCCCAAAGACAAATACTTATACATGTTGTAATCATATTTAAATTGTATCAGTATTGTAGAAAGGAACTGAATGAAACTTTTTAAAACTTTTTATTGTCTATTCGTTTATAGAACATTGCTATTAAGATATTTTTGAGGCTGATTATCGTATATTCTGAGTATAAGTAATCTGTTGTGCGTAACATTGTTATTACATAAAATGATCATGAATAACTTTTATGTAATGTTTGTTTGTTAATTATTGTTCCACCTTAATATAAAAAGTTTAGTAACATTACGACGGAAGGTTTAAGTAGTCAATCCTATAAAACACTTTATCGTTTGTCGATTTCTGTAATTGGTAATTTTGCTTTAACATTTGATTTTTTATCTTATATTATTGAAATCACGGCGACTAACTGGTAGAGCGCATACCTCTGGTAGAGCGCACACGAGATTACTGGTTCGATCCTATGTCAATGAGTATGTGGTGGACAGCATCACACCCTCGGTTTTCTCGGCGTACTTCAGTGTTCTCCCACTCTTCCATTTCATTAATTATCTCCTTATTCACTTGCTTGTGTCATCTTCTCCCTCAGCGGGATTGCATAATCATGGTACGCTCATTTCTTTTTCATCACTTATGCACATTTTAAGTAATTTACGAAATTAAGGAGTTGACGTATTTGAAGATTCATCTGTACGAAAACAAGACTACACTTTGTCTTTCACAGTCCAGAAGTTTAACCCAATCCAGTCATTGCTATTATTTTAAAGAGATCCTTTTCTTAACTATATTTTCACCCTTTAGATTTTTCTGAAAGTATCGTCAGATATCTTTCGCAAAAAAAAAAAAAAAAAAAAAAAAAGACACTTAAGTTAACATTATTTCATTTTGGAGACAACTCATTTGACAAGCATTACTAAATTATCTGTTAAATGCAGTGTGGTATTATATACATCTTATTTTAGTACTATAAATTGCGAAAGGTACAGTCCAAAATATTGCGTCAAATGTTTTAAGAAGGAGTTCCTTCTTGTGTATATATCCTGCATATATCTATATAAATGTGAAATAGCGATGTGTTGCAGGATCACATATCCGTTGTGCTACATGGTTAAAACCTTTTGGTTAATCCCCCTCATAGTTATATCATGGCTTTGTGAAATTGAAAAACGGAAGTGCAGTTAACAAGAGTGACAGGAAAAGAATAGTGGAAACTGATATATTTTCTTCACCCATAATATATTCATCTAGCGGACATTTACGGAGAATTCAGGCTGTGTACGGTGACAATATACATCGGGCAAAACATGTGCTGATCTTTCGTGTTGGATAAAACCCTTTGAAAGATAATCAGTGAACGTGATAATAAACAAACCGTATGTTAGGTTGTCTGTGATTAATAGTCCTGTTCAAGAATGCGTGAAAAAGCCTATCATACCCCACTCTCCTTACATAGTCAAAGCCATTTGCGACACTTCCATTATTCCGATAGTCACCTCCGTGTAAAACCTGCTTGAAGAAAGATAAAACTTAGTCATCGATATCTTGGCAGGTGACTGGTAATGAGTAAGCGCCTCGCTACTTTTGTGTCACATATAACTGTGGGTATCCACATCAAATAATGTTTCTGTCTTACGGAACATATATGATGTTTGTCGCAACATTTGCAAATTACATTCTCATTATAAGGGCATTATAAATGACTGAATTAATGGTCAAGATTTATAAAATGTTAATATATGTTATCACTTTTATTAGTTGGTCTCAAAATAAAACATGATACTTTTACATTAAAGCTTATTCGCGATAAGAACATTTTTTATTTATTTATTTATTATTGAACAAATTCCTGATACAACACAACTTTGTCATTTTACATAAGGAAATGTTAACAAAATAGAAAACAATACAACAACATAAGACAGTGTCAAAAAGGAATGTAAAAGTAATATTATTGCGGAAAAACGGGTTTAATTGCTCTTTCAAACACCAGGTAGCTCGAAACATGTAACCACAACAGTAGTTACTTGATTACAACAGTGTGGTATTCTGTAAGAAAGAGATCTCTGTATAATTGCCAACCTAGTGCCGGCAAGATGGAAAAGGTGGGTATTCTGGGTTATGCGGGAAGGGGCACGTAAGGATAGTTCCTGATGTAATGTTTCCGATCTTAAAATTCCAGTAACTATTTTATGAAGAAATTTCAGGTCAGAGATAAGCAACAAAGAAATTGAGAATAGAATCAAGTCTGGAGAGATGTGTAGGTGCTGTCATGGTAAACTTGGGAGAACAGTATTCGATCTTGGGCTCTATTAAAGTTTTATATAAAGTTTCTAATTATGTAACAGTGAGTAGTTCAGTAAATCGATAAAGAAGTCCCAACATACAAACTGAATTCTTAAGTATTGAGGAGATGTGATCAGAGAATTTGAGTTCTCAATCAAAGATTACAGCACGATCATTATGAGTAGCAGAATGTGTGATAGGGGAATCATTGATATGTTATGTAGTGGGAACAGGTGACGTTTTAAAAGTAATTGCAATACTGTTATATTTCTTACTGTTGAGTTTAAAGTGCCGCATTTCACACCAGCCTATAAGGTAATTTATTTCTTCTTGTAGGTCAATTGTGCCATGCAAACATGATATTTCTCTGTATAACTTACAATTGTAAGCAAAAAGCAGAACGCCACTAGAATGAGATGCTAAGTGTGAGTAGAGATCATGTATATACAGAACAAATAGTAGGGCCCAAGTACACTCCCCAGAGGCACCCTTGAGATCACGAGTTGGGGGTCAAAAGTCGCCCCTGAATGAATAACTTTCTGTTTACAGTGGGGGCGCGGTGGCTCAGTGGTAGAGCGTTCACCTCTGGTGCTTGGGGTCCCGGGTTCGATTCCAGCCTCCGCCAAGTGAACCTTGTGGTGGACAAACACCGTGCTCGTGGGTTTTCTCGTGGTTCTCGCGTTTCCTCCCACTTTCTTCATTCCACCATTTCACTCATCTCTCATCATCACCGTCTCCTTTTGCATAACCGACATAACCATGGGACGTAAAACTTAAAGATTTCATTTCATTTTTTTTCTGTTTACATTGCTTCAGCTAACTGGTGATAAAGAGATAAATTTACCATGTACATTAAATATATTGGAAAGCTTATGAAGAAGATGAATGTGACTGACAGAATCAAAGGGCTTCGAGAGATCAAAGTAAATAACATCTAATTGAGTATTTTCATTCAGACATTTGATTGCACACGAAAGAAGAGTACTTAAGTTTCTGAGTCTTGAGCTTTTCGATAGAAAGCCGTGCTGAGAACTGTGGACGTCAGGTGAGGTGAATTTAAGTAGCCTGTTTTTGTTTATTATTTCGTAGATAACTAATATTAGAGAAAGAAGAGATATTGCCTTATAGGAGAATACATGAGTTTTAAGTCATGATTTATATATTGGGGTCACGTGAGCTAGTTTCCAACTCGAGGGATAATACCTTTTCTTGAAGCATCTATTGAATAAGATAGATAGAGAAGTCGCAATGGCTGAACCAGTTGTGTTGAGAAAGAGAGAACCAATGTTATCGGTTATAACATTTGTCATACATGGAATTTGATTTTTTGTTTAAAATTTGATATGTTGTTTAAAATGGTGTATTTTTGTATTAAAAAAAAAAACATTGCTTGATTTACTTTCTTGTATAATATTACAACACAATTTTTTCATAGGAGTTACAATAAATCATGAGAATGACATTTAACGGGTTGCAAACTTTAACAGTTTCTACCACATATTGAGAACTGTTTGAGATATCAAATTGCTGTAAACAGCATTACAGTCATTACGTTTATTCAGAAACGATTGTGGAATTTAATATGTATCTATGTAAGTCCTTTTTAAATAAAGATTTTAAAGAAAATTTATTTTCAATTGCTTGTCACTTTGTATTCATTCGAAATCTGTCATACCATGGTCATAGTATTAGACGATAAAGTGCTTTGTATTCCATACATGTTAACGAGTTTCGTACTCTTTTTCCTGAAGAGATAGCTAGAGAGCTTATATCGACTAGTTAACTAATGTAGTAAATTTGGTAACTTCGGAATAAGTATCAGAAATATTATCAGTGGTTATCTATATAATATATCGGAGACATGTTTTTTTTCGAATTACGCTTGCTGCAAGAGATATATTAAGCAACTTATTCCGGTTAGTTCATTAATAAGTACATTTGTTAGCAAATTCGTGACTAACTGCAACGTTATCAGTTCTTATCTATGACCTAAATCCTATCATGTGAGCGAACTTTTAAATTATGTTTTTTTTTTCTAAATACATAGTGCAACAATTATCTTGGTTCAGTTAATTAATGGAATTAAGTAGTCAATATGTTGATAGGAAAAGGCGACATTCGCAGTTATTATTTATAGCCGTTATCTCATGATTATTATTGAATTGTTTACTCTGTTTTTCTGCAATAGATAGCTTCAGCAGTTATTTCAGCGAAGTTGGTTAGTGCAATCAATATGTTAACAAATAAATGGATAACTGTAATAATTGAGTTGGTCCTGTTAGCCCTTATCATCTAAGCCGTTATCTTAAATTCTGTTTCGCATCAAATAACTAGAGCACTAATTTCAATGATGTTCATCCATGAAGACAATTTGTTAAAATCGCAACGAGTAACGGTAAGTGTACCTGTGATTATCTATATTTCATATGCAATACACATACGCGAATGTTCACGTTTATTTATTTATTGAAATAAACAGATTGCTGATTATCTAGACGGAGTCCGTAAACGGAGGCACAGTGACTTTAGCATTGACAATCCATATCTCATATATGGATGTATAGCATAACTCTCTTCACTGTTTCTACCTGACTTTTTTGAATTGTAGTCTTCAACTGAGCCAAAAGGAAACAAGCTTTATCATTCGACTTCGGCGTGTACAAATATCTCCATTTTTTTCTGGTGTACGTGTTCATACTGGTGTATGATAATTTTTGAAAACTATCTATTATAATTATCTATTCCAGGCAACCTGATAGGAAACTCCCCTTCCTCCCACCACTCTTCAGTACGGAGGGGAAAGCAAGCCGTTGACCTTCACAGGGAGGGAAGCTTTTCTAATAAACAGAACCGTGTACACACTAAATCCGTACGTAAATTCGCTCGCATCTGAGGGTGAGAACGCGTTGCTGTTTTTAGCTGTCAACCCCGAATAACAACAATTACTGTTTTTAATTTTTGTCTTTAAGAAAATAATTTTTTACTATTTATGTATTTAAATTTTGGCTTTAGTCCTATTTATTGAGAGGCGCGATGGCTCAGTGGTAGAGCGTTCACCTCCGGGGCTTGGGGTCCATGGCTCGACCCAGCTAGCGCCGTGTGGAATTTGTGGTGGACAAACACCGTGCTCGTGGGTTTTTTCGGTGTTCTCCCGTTTCCTCTCACTTCCTTCATTTCACTCATTTCTCATTATCACCGTCTCCTTTAGCGTAACCGGCATAATCGTGGGACGTTAAACTTAAAAGTCCTTATGCAGAGTCGTTCTGGAGCGTTATTAGTACTATGCTAAAGAGTTCGATTAACATGTGTTTCCTGCAGTAGTCAGCCCTTTAGTATCACGCTAACCATACGTCGAAACGACTCTGCATAAGGCCCAAAGATTTCATTTCATTTCATTTCATTTTCCTATTTATTCAATTGCATTTCTAGAAATAAGAACTAATTTGTTTTATAGTTAATTTCCATCATTGTTTCATTTAAGAATCGGGAGAGAAAGCAAACCAATCCTGTCGACATTCTATCTTTATTTACAATTTCAAGGAAGATAATCTGGCTGTCTGAGTATCGAGTGCGCAGACTATCGACCTGTGCAAATATGGTATGAATTTAGCGTGTGTAGTAACTATATTATATATAGTGTCGGTGAAATTAGTGCATATTAAATTGTATTTTGTATCCATTATATTTTGTAAACTTTATATTATCTCAACAAATTTTAGTCCATATTAGATTGTAAATAATTGCGTATTTAGTGCTTTGTGAAGGGACAATTCATGATGCTTACACTATTTCTGTTATAAAACATGAGCCCGGGAAAGCGTTATGAAGTAGTGAGAAGCGTTGCATTTTGAATATATTCCATGCTTTAAGAGAGCAACACCCTAATTTAACTGTTGAAAAATTCGTCGACATGACTGGGAAACAGATAAGTGTAGGAAAGGCAACTGTTTATAGAAGTAGGCGGGAGGCTAAATTTAATGGAAATAAATTAAGTCCCAAAAATACGCGTACAAGTATTTCCCCTCTCGGAAAACTATGACGACTTCACGAAATCGGCAATTCGATCAAAGGTACACCAGGTCTTTTCCCGTAATGGATTGTCAACGTTAAATAAAATTCTGATAGCTATAAATACCGATGATTAAGTGCCCTGCTTTTCCCACTCGACTCTCCGTAGACTGTTGAAAATAATGAAATTCACGTGTGTATAGCAGGGGCGGATCCAGGACGGACTTCTGGGGGGGTCGGTAATAATACTGCTACTTTTAAGAGCTCCAAACTTTTTATGGGGGGTTTATTTATATATAAAATAAAAGAATTTCCTCTTCTGGGGGGCGATCGCCCCGATCACCCCCCTGGATCCGCCCCTGATGGATAGCGCAATAAAAGGTCTGTTGTAGTTGATAGGGACGCCATAGTATTATGGAGGAGAAAATATCTCCGTTTAATTAAGAATTACAGAGCAGCGGCTAGGAAAATCTACTATCTTGATGAGACACGGGTAAATGTTTCTCATACCGTGTCAAGAGTAATGGTAGATGAAACTGAATTCTAGTAAACAAGCCTTTCTTTCTGGACTCTCCACTGGACTTAAGAACCCAACCAGTAAACGTAAAATGTTACCTTGGTTTCAAAACATACTTCCACATCTAGAACCTAACTGCGTGATAGTCATGGATAAGGCATCTTATCACACTGTAAAGGTAGATCGAGTTCCCACCATGTCTTGGCCAAAAAATAAAATAAAAGAATGGCTTCAAAATAAAAGCATTTCTTATGACGATACGTTCGTTAAAACTGAGTTAATTAGTCTTATACCTCCTGCAGCCAAAAGCGAATGCTACAAGTATAAAGTGGACAAAATGGCGGCCTCTTCAGGTAGGGAACTTTTAAGAATACCCCCTACTACTGTACATTTAATCCAATTGAACTGATTTGGAGTCAAGTAAAGGGACATGTGGCACGAAACAATAAACGTTTTACACTTAGTGAAGTGCATACTCTTTTGGAGGAAGAGTTAGAAATGGTAACAAGTGAAAGGTGGAAAGATTGTGTGCAAAATGTAGTGGAGATGGAAGAAACGAAATACTGAAAACTCGACAGGATAACTGACGAAGTTACAGAAAAATCGTTATTAACTTGGAGACAACAGTGACGACTCTGGCGAGAGTGGCCAAAGTATGAATACTGAACCTGTGGAGAGCAGCAACTAATACTAATACATTTTACTCAGTATTATTTGTCCTTTCGTGTGTATTTATATATGTTGATTTTATAGAGGATTTGAAGTCAATGCAAGTCAGCACCCATTAATTGCATTGACCTCCAGACAAGAGTTCTATGAGAACTAAAAACTTTTGTTGGGGCCGTGGTTGCTCCGTGGTAGAGCATTCACCTCTGGGGCATAACGCCCTGGTTCGATCCCAGCTCGTGCTTATTAGGCTCAGTGGTGGACAAGCACTGCTTTTACAGATTTTCTCGGAGTTCTCCTGTTTCCTCCTACATTTTTCTTTGCACTGTTTCATTCATTCTCGTCATCACAGTCTCCTTTAGCCTACCCGGCATAACTGCGATACGTAGAACTAAAATATTTCATTTCATTTCCAAACTTCTGTTACGCTCAATTCCCCACAACGGTCGTCTGCACTATTGACAACTCCGTTTTTATTAATATAGTCAAGTAACAATTCAAAAGTCAATTTCCTCTATTATCAATTGGCTAAACGCAAGGCCAACGAAAGGGCCGGGTGAGGATTGCAACCGCACAAGGCGCCAAATTTTAGGGGATTTTAGGGGCGTCAAATTCACTACGATGGTTAAGCTCCAATAATTATAATTTTGCTTGCAAATGGCAGACTCAGACAGGCCTGTTCAAATTACGTAGCATCTGTAGTTACTACTTCGTGTTAGGCTTCAATCAATCTGGGATTGTTTTTCTAAGTCCACCATAACAAATTTTTCCCTTTAATAAACTCAGAAGATTTCAATGTTGATGAATCTTGTATGTATGATGCTTTACCGTAAATTTATCGCCGCGTATTAATAAACAACAAACGAAAAAAGATACTTTGCCACCCTCACATCAGGTGCACGTACGAAGAGATAAAACGTAGGAAAATGATTTCATTGAAATATAATCAATAGAAACCAGGGCATTTGCCTGAGTTGAGGCGCCCGGGGCGAGACGCATTTATTGACTATTATCAGTGTTTATGCATATGGTTATTTTTCTTCTGGTTCTTTTTAATGTAAGAACACATGTATATGAGAGGAAACAAGAAGTGTTTTTTTATTATTATTATTATTATTATTATTATTATTATTATTATTATTATTATTATTATTATTATTATTATTATTATTATTATTATTATTATTATTATTTGAGGTTCTATTGTTATTATCTTAACGCACTAATAATTTACCCATACATATTGTACTTGGTTTCCAATTTTATATTATGAAATTAATGTATCAAAGCAGTAAATACCAATTCAATTACCAACCCTGACATCCCTTGCCATTCCAACATTATGTCCCACCCTGACTGCCAAAAAAGGAGAAAAATAAACAATACAACTGTTCAATGAAATTTCCATTAAAATGACACATGTGCTACTTACTCACTAATGCAGGTAAATGTAATTAAGTGTTTTAAAATACGCAGTGTTATTATGAAAGTCGCAATTTATTATTTAGGCCTAGACATATTTAGATACACTCTATACCTCCGTGTGCGGGGGCTGATGGTGGAAGACGAAACACCAACATTCACCTGTCCTTGAGCGTGATGGGGGGAAAAACTTCTTCTTTTTCCTATCCGCTTATGTGGAACAGAGAATAGAATGAAACTTGAGCTGGGTCGTGTACCAATGTAAGGAAGTAAATCAATTATTTGGAAACTAAATTCACCAAGAACAATAAATAAGGGACTAATATCCGCCTCGAGTCGTAAGTTTGCATATCACTGTCCGTGTCTATATCTGTCGACTCACGGAACAGCAAAAACGGTAAGAGATACAAGATTTTTTTTGCGATTGATTCCGCGAATAGATGCAATCTCCTCCCATTAATTATCTTTACAGATTAAAACTATTACAGATGGCCCGTTCCCAATTGCACAATTGATCGTGATTGTATAAAAATGACAACACATAGAGACAAAATGTCTTATAAATCAATTTTTCGTTTCAGACAAAAATATGATCTGTGCTCACAACACATATTGAAACAGAAATGTGAGAAACGTACTAGCATATATAGTTACATTCTTAATTTCCGTATAGCAAAAACGGTAAGCGTTCAGCAAATGTTTTCTCGCAATCGATTCAGCATTCAAGGAAAAGTCTCCGCAACCACTGTTCACCTGCTACTGCTAATGGCAATTGTAGAAATGAACTTTTTTTCAGTTTCGCGAACACCTCCAAAAAGAAGAACAGTAACATAAAGCTTAAAGCGGTATCCTGGAGTCGACTCAGCCTTAAAATAATATCATCGCGAGAGAAATTACTTTACGAAAACCAAAAGTGATGAAATTTTTCTTGTACTCGCGTTTACGTTATTCGCGTTCGTAGAGAACACAGAGTATTAGTTATTGAGAAGTGGTTTTAAGTATTGATTGAGTGTCCAGAGAATACGTCTCATCTTAGTTAACTCGTTACTCAAATATGAAGTGATAGATGTAAAATTCCAGATTGCGTTGATAACCTTCAAAATGACCCTTAACAGATAGGAGCAAGAGGTTTTAGAATAGATTTTATGTCTCAAATACAGGATTACATATCTGATTTTATTACTCTACCAAAAAAAAAATAGTGCTAAATATTTGAAAGTATTTTCAGTTTTAAAGTTCATTGCTATGCAATAAAGACGGTAATAGCGATAATGATGTTTTGGGATTAGCTAAGCCCTCAAAGAAATACAATATCTCAACCCATATTACTATCCTCAAAGTGGAGGTTCTAAAAACTTGCTAGAATTTAAAGTTTCAACAATATTTGCAATATAACTACAATTATAATACATAGCGACAAGTGGTTATTGAAATGGATTAAACGTTTGTACAATCCGCTGCAAAAAACCTGCAACATGAGGATGTAAGTTTATTGTGAAACTACGCCTAACAGCACAGGGAATGAACATAACGTCTAAGTGGAAAGAATCACGCCAGGATAAACCTTAGCCTCCTCCCGTGCACACTTATTTTGGAGCAAAAGACTTCGTCATTTCACAATAAACTTATATGCTCATGTTGCAGGTTTTTTGCCGCGGATTGTACAAAGTATATCGACTCACAATCCTCTGCTTAAACAACCATAAGCGGTAAAAATTTTCTAGTAATTCTGGTTCCAATATTGAACGAATATAACAAGCCAGTAGGTATTCGGAGAAGTAATTTTCCGAAATCGATTCAGCTTCTTTAGAATAAATTACATCTCCTTTGTTAACACACTATTCACACAGAAAATTGAAGAAATATACTATTTTCCGTAATAACACTGATTGGTAAAGAGTAAACGTGGGAATGTCTAACAACAGAGTTTTGGAATCGATTTAGTATGCCAAGGAAGCATATTGTTTCCAGTTGTAATCTTCTAGACTAGAAGTGGAAGAATTTAAGTAATTCTTCCAATTAACATTGCTTTTCATAGAGACGAAACGTTAGGAACTATCAAGAACTTAGAGTATTTCAGTTTCAACGTTGATCGTCAGACAAAGGATCTAAGAAAATGTTGCTATAAGACGGTTTTGCAATAGATTATGTGTCCTAAGAATCGTCTCAATCTCCTTCAAAAATCTTTTGTCATGTTTAAAGAAGTACTAGAAATAATACTTTTATGTTTTTAATGATGACCTGCATAAAGGAAAATGGAATAACATAGTGAGAAACTGCTTTTGGAATTCATTCAACGTACAGAGAGTAGTTTTTGTATTTCTTATTAATCGGTATTGAAACTACAAGTGGTAACAATCAATCGTTTCCCACATTCTACGTGTTTAATGATGCATATGGTGTCAAAGTTAATAGCCATGCAACAGAAAAGTCAGAGAAAACAAGAGTGTTTTGTAATCGAATCATGATGTGAAATATCGGGAATGAGAACAAGCGCCTTATAAAAAAATGTCATCCTCTACTGTATCATACATTTTTATTAAGACCGAAGGTGGTACAAGTTTAGCACTATTTCAGATTTAAACGTTGATCAACATCGACCACCACTTGGAGATAATATACATAATTATCTATTACACTAACATAATTCGAGCCACATCTCTTCAAGAACAATTCTGCTGAGGCGAATAGACAGATGGAAGAACTTACAACACAATCGTTCAAGTTCCACTTTGAGATAATAATTTTAAAAAGTGAGTATCATTTCACAGTTTTGATACTATGGAAATTAATATACATATACACGATTAGAGATCGAAATGAAATATTCTTTCTAACTCTAAATTGATTACGAAGGACCATTTCTTTTATATATATCTACCTTTTTTCTGTTGATGTTCATCAATGTTAGAATCGGTAGTACTAAATTTTTGCCACTTTCGATCTAAGTAAAAATATTCGGTAAATATACAAGGTTTAGCAATGGTGAAATAATTGGTTGATATTAGAACATGGCTCAATTTTTTTTATTTACCAACACAGTCGATATACAGTACAGTCAGAGGAGATTTACTTTGTACACCACAGAGTCTCACTCGTAGAACACACTTCCTCTTATGAGTTCCGATTTCCCGTAGAAGCCATAATTCGATCCTATAACATTCCAAGTGGACTTTTTCATAAACAATAAAATGTGTGCATTTTTCTTGAAGTTGTCCTATTTTCTCATATATTTTTCTTCCATTATTTCATTAAATACAATCATCTCCAACGTTCCTCTTAAAATCGGCGCATGATCTGAACCCTTAATACAACAGAACCTTGGCTCCACTGTACAGTTTTGCCTTGATTTTTCCATTTTTCAAAATACACAAGTGGCATTCCAAGTTAATAAACAATCCATTTTTGTATGACAAATGCAATTTCTTTAAAATCATGAGAATAAGTTGTCCCGATTTATAGCATTATATTGATTTCTCGTATCATCAAATAGTTTTATGTTTGAATGAAAGTGTAGCAAGTGGATCTCTTTCCTCTAATATATATATATATATATATATATATATATATATATATATATATATATATATATATATATATATATCATAAACGAAATGTTTAATCTGATTCTATTTGAGCATAAGCAAATGACAAATCTTTATTAAAAGTGAAATATAATTAAGAAATTGGTATTTCATTGCAATGGATCAGGGGTTAAAACGCTTTGAATCCCATGGGTACAGTGTTGTTCTCAACAAGCTCAAAGTTTTAAGATCAACTCAAACAACATTCTTACCACACATAAGGGCTTATCACTTGTTACTTTTATACTTTTTACTCCTATTTTATACTTTACATATATCATTCTTATCGAGGGAAACTGTAAGCAGATCACAATTGAATTTCTTCATAGTTCTTCAGTGGAGTCTCGCTTCCTGATGAGTTGAATTTAACGATTGTTAAACTAATCTACATGACCTATCCCTTACACTATATCAAGAACTTCACATGGTCCGTCAATCTACTTGAAAATATGATTGCACAAAAGGAGACGTTATCACAGTTATGTTAATATTTAATTACATTTGACGTGATACGAACGTAGAACGTCAAGCAAAGTTGTGATAATTAATATCGTTCACTTACCAATACAAGCGGCGTACTTAACCATCTAACTTCAAATACCCCGTAAAGTGCACTTAAGAAAATAATTTTCTTCATATTCCAGAATAAGTTACCGCACAAAGAAGCAGAATGCATGGTGTAATCTCACGCCAGGAATATATTGTATACATTTTTTTAAAGCAAATAACACAGTTTTGGAGTCAACAAACAAGAATTATTATTGTTTGTTTCTAACTCAGCGTGTCGTTTCTGTTATATGATTGAGCATTTAGATTTCCTTTTTCCCACGCATTGCGAACTACATGCAGTGTTGCTAGGTCAAAATTAATTGCAACAAACTCTTAAAAAATAAAGAACTTAACATTAAGTTACCGAATATTTAATTGATATTTATTCCTATGAAGAAGGACTCTATGTTACGATAAATTATTATTTACCTATTGCGTACAATGAAATATATTGCGTACGATATTCTTTAGACTATAATGAGTTTATTAATCAAATTAATTTGTATTGCAAGGACGTACAAACAACAGAACATTGACATTTTGGTTTCCAGGGAGACTATAAAATATGTTATTTATTTATTAGAAAGTTACCACTTAATATTTCTGGTGACTTCATAATTTACTATTGTATTATATTAATATGAACAAAAACACCAGAGGTGCAAAAACTGCAGCCAGGTTCGTCAGCCTCAAAAAGTGTTGAGATGAGGATGGATGAGCCAAGTTCCTTAGCCACTGCATCTGAAAGGAACACTGGAACTTGGCGCGAGGTGTCTAACATATTCGAATACATTAAGTTGTCTGTTCCTAGTTTCATGGCCGGGACATTTCAGCCCTAAGGCTAGTGGGGACCCCCCAAATCCATTACGCTCACAAATACCATCCCTTAGGCTCGTTAACTTCATTTACTTTGACGCTTCGTGGAGGAATATAAGTTTTCCTTGTCTGGGTTTCGAACCACCAATCTTACTGCGGTATACTGTATATCTGCCTTAGCGCCTTAGCAAAGTTGATATTCTTAAGGTTGGTGGTGGTTCCAAACCCACGACGCCCACTACCACTATCTCTAAGGTTCCTTAACATCATTTTCCTTGACACCTCGTGCCAAGTTCTAGTGTTCCTTTCAGATGCAGTGGCCAAGGAACTTAGCTCATCTATCCTCATCTCAAAACTTTTTGAGGCTGACGAACTTGGCTGCAGGTTTTGCACCTCTGGTGTTTTTGTTCATATTTCACTTTTTTTTTTGTAGTTCACCATGTCAATATCGTATATTGGGATTCTCAATTGTGGCATATTGCTGGATTTAAATTTAAAATTGTACATTTTTAAAGGAGCAATGTACTGTATCACATGCAGCATTAGTTCCCAAGGGCTCTCCCACCGAGAATCGAACTAAGACCCTGTACAAGAAAGGCGCACACATTAGCCACTAGAACAGCGGGAAGTATTTATTCTATTAAATATCTGTCAGAGAGTTATGTCCAAACGAGATTCTAATTCATTTACCCGAACTACATTATCACGATCGCTAACATCTCATTTTTCATTACCGAAATACGAAGGGTATCAACAGGGCCATAAACCCTTGATGCTGAATCCTCGCTGCTACATCACTAGACATAGCTGGTGTTTCAATATACCTAGTTGTTCTCTACCTTTTCACAATGGGAAATTATGGTGTTCATTACATGACGCGCATGTTGCGCAGTTTCATACTGCCTCGAGTTTTCCTTGCAATGATATAGACCTTTCAAACAGCTTGTAAACTTAATAATATTTGACACCAACATATCCTAACTGTATATAAAACTACATGAACTGACATAAATTAAAGGGGTGCTTTCAGTTGAGGTGGAAAGTTGAAATGATGAAGGGGGATGAAGAATTTTCCCATGTTATTTAAATGGGTCTTCTTATTTTGACATGTAATCTCATGTTTTAGGAGCTTGGAATTGGAATAAAAAAATGAAATTCGGTATGCTTGACGTTTTCATTAGTATTACCTGATTAAATCAGTAAGAAGTAAACCATTCCAACTTTAGAGTGGTCTTATGGGGAACTGAAAAATCTTTCCCATGGTACGTATTTATATGGGACACCTTTCACACCCCAAAATTATAGGGCACTTCCTGTAGGGCTACCATGATTACATTTGACTGATTGTAGTTTTTAGAAACTAACTGACAGAAAAATTGCCAAAAGTGAATATGTTTAAATTTTAGGGAGTCTAAAGGAGAGGTGAAGAGATTCCCCATGCTATTTAAATAGGCCTTTTTTGGACTTACAATCTCATATTTTAGGTACCTGAAATTGGAATACAAACGTGAAATTCGTTATGCTTCAACGTTTTCGTTAATGTTACCTAAGTAAGTCGGTTAAAATGAAAATTTCCAAATTTATAGTGGTTTTATGGGGGACAGAAAAAAAATTTCCATGTTATTTATATTGGACGTCTTCTACACCCCAAAATGTTTAGGCACTTCCGGCAGGATTAGAATGATAAAATTTGGCACGATTGTAGCCTTTCGGAACTAACCTACAGGAAAATTTATAAAAATTGAATATTTTTAATTTTTAAGGAGTCTAAAGGGAGATGAAGAAATACCCATGTTATTTAAATAGGCGTTTTTCTGGAATACAAAATCTTATCTTTTAGATAGTTGAAATAGGTAAAAAACTTAAAAATCGGGAATTGTAAGCTTAAGAGGTGTGAGGAAGTAGGCCGAGCAAAGGCGAGGGTGTGGGGGCAAACCCCCAGGAGGGTATTTCGGGAAATATGAAGAAAAAGGCATGAAATTCACTGTTGATGGAAAGGCTGATACGTAGGAAATTCTCACACTATTCACAGACTCGAAGCGCCAAAAACATTTTCACATGTGGTTAAAACGACTGTGGTAAGTATAATATAACTCGTAGTACCAATATATTTTCGAATTCTGTTACATTTTGTTACTAGTCTCACATAAATTCGAACAATTAAATTTCTCGTTTCTTCGAAAACTTCATTTAGTTTAAATATTCTCACCTCTACATTATCTTACTTACCAAATTAATTCCATTTTCTATTTAATACCAATGACTGCAATAAAGGAAAAATATTCACCGAAAAAAGACAGGGTCTCCAACCACGAACTTTACGGCAGTATGTACGTGTCTTAGCCCACGTTTTTAAAAGTTAACTGATTCAGAGAACGTGCCTCATTAACTTTCTTAACTACTTATTACTAGCTTTCACTTATTTTACTCGCACACTGAGAAGAAGTGTATGTGGCGTTGGTTACATTCGTAAATCCTGTAGTTTTGGACTTAACGTACACTAAACGTATAACTGAAAAAGTAGGTCTATATTTTAAACATACTTTCCGTATAGGTGTTCCGAATAAAAGTACTTTCCGCACGAACGAAAAGACAATATGTAGGCGGTCAAGATCTCACATACAGATGGCCGTATGTAACTTATAGCTGACGTACATAATGTACTGAAGACTGTTAGACGTCAGATATCCTGCAACGACATTGTGTAACATCTAAGCGGGAAAGAGGGCAGTACGTATGTAGCATATGAACAACGTATGTTAAGTATTGATTTTTGTAGTAAACATAAGGATCCCGTATACTTGTACACTATACCGCTGTCCAGATAACGGATTTTTCTCAGTGACCTTATCTCGTTTTTCTATTAACCTAGAACGACAGGGACATGAACACAGAAACATCGAGAAGAGTTAAGATTCCAAAGGCTCTTCCACCGGGAATCGAACCCAGAACCACATACATCAAAGGCGCACGTGGTAGCCAACAGACCAGCGAGGAGAGCACCAACTCGATAACTCGGACGATTGACAACATTATCACTATGCACATGATGTGTTCAATAACGGAATCGTTCCCGATTTTTGATTGTAACGGCAGTTTTTTTTTGCTAATGAAAAATTTTCCATAGCATATTCCTCAAATTTCATTTTCAAGCCGTTATAGGGTACCTTTATGGAGTTTCGCATCTTTATCTCATTAGGAAGTACCTAATGGCTATGGATAGTTTTTCGCCCATAAAAATCCCCATAGTACATTCCTTAAATTTCGGATATTTTTCATATTCAAGCCATTATAAGTTAGCTTCGTGTAGACATTCACATCTTCATCTCATTGGGAAGTACTTAATGGCTACGGACAATTTTTCGTCTATAAAAATTTCCCATAACACATTCGTCAGAGTTCGAACATTTTCCATACTAAGGTCTTTATAAGATACCTTTATGCAGAGTTTCACGACTTATCTCATTGGGAGTACAAAATCAATGTGATGAGCGAGTGAGTGAAACGATTTCTGCTTGACTAAGGACAGTTTTCACTCATAAATTTTTTTCATAGCACTTCCTTAAATTTCGAACATTTTCCTACTCAAATCATTATAAGCTACCTTTATGCACAGATTCATCCTTCAATCTCATTGGGAAGTACCTAATTAATGCTATGAGTGAGTCAGTCAGTGAGTGAACCAATTTCTGCCTGGCAAAGGACAGTTTTCACCCAAAAAATTTCCTTTAGTATATTACTTAAACTTCAGACCTTTTCCATACTCATTATAAGGTACCAATATACAGACTTTTACGTCAATATTTCATAAACAAGTATTTAATCAATGTGACGAGTGAATGAATGAACCGATATCTGCTTGGATAAAAATAGTTTTCCACCCATAAAAATTTCCCTTTGCACATTCCTCATATTTAAGACTTTTTTCACACTCAAGTCATTATAAGGAGTCTTTATGCAGAGTTTCACGTCTCTATCTCATTGGAAACTAGCAAATCAATTGATGAGTGAATGAATAAACCGATTTCTACTTTGCTAGCAACAGTTTATATCCATGAAAAATTTCCCATAGCACATTCCTCACATTTCTGAATTTTTTCACACTTAAGCCATTATAAGGTACCCTTATGCAGAGTTTCACGTCCTTATCCCATTGGGAAGTGCCTAATTAACTTGATGAGTGAGTGAGTAAAAACGATATCTTAGTTAGCTAAGGACAGTTTTTTACCCATAAAAATCCCATAGCACATTCCTTAGATTTAGGACTTTCTCCATACTCAAGTCATTATAGGGTACCTTTATGCAAAAATTCACGTTTCTACCTCATTGCAAAGTACCTAATTAATTTGATGAGTGAGTGAGTGAAACGACTTCGTCTTTGGCTAAGGACAGTTTTTTGCATATAAAAACTTTCCCATTGTACATTGTCCTTAAATTTCGGACTTTTTTCATACTCAAATCATTATAAGGTACCATTGTTCAGAGTTTCACGTTTCTGTCTCATTGGGAAGTACCTAATCAATTTGATGAGTGAAAGAATTTTTTTTTCCTAGCTAAGGACATTTTTTGCCCATAAAAATTCCCACGGTACATTCCTCATATTTCGGACTTTTCTATACTCAAGTCGTAATAGGGTACCTTTATGCAAAAATTCACGTCTCTATCCCATTGGGAAGTACCTAGTCATTTTGATGAGTGAGTGAGTGAAATGATTTCTTGCTTGGCTAAGGACAGTTTTTTGCCAATAAAAACTTTCCCATAGAACATTTCTCAAATTTCGGAATTTTTCCATACTCAAGTCATTATAAGGTATTTTGTGCAGAGTTTCACGTCTCTGTCTCCTTGAGAAGTACCTAATCAATTAGATGAGTGAGAGACTGAAAGGATTTTTTGTGGCTAAGGACACTTTTTTGCCCATAAAAAATTTCCCATAGCAAATTCCTCAGATTTCGGACTTTCTCCATACTCAGGTCGTTATAGGGTAATTTTATGAAAAGTTTCACGTTTTTATCTCATTGCGAAGTACCTAGTCAATTTGTTGAGTGAGTGAGTGAATCGATTTCTTGCTTGGCTAAGGACACTTTGCCCATAAAAAAAATCGCATAGTACATTCCTCAGATTTCGGAGTTTTTCCATACTCAGATCGTTATAGGGTAATTTTATGAAAATTTTCACTTCTCTGTCTCATTGGGAAGTACCTAGTCAATTTGATTAGTGAGTGAGTGGAACGATTTTTATCCTGGCTAAGGACAGTTTTTTGTTCATAAAAAATTCCCATAGCACATTCCTCAGATTTCAGACTTTTTTTCCATACTCAAGTCGTTATAGGGTACCTTTATGCAAAAATTCACGTCTCTATCTCATTGAGAAGGACCTAATGATGAGTGAGTCAGTGAGTCAGTGAGCCTGAAAACTGCTTATTTTGGGGGTCCAGTACTAAGATACGGTTGAAGGTAGAAATATGAGATTTGTCATATGAGTACATCTGTGGGATATCTCCTTACATTCTAAATTTCATGTTTCTACCCTTAATAGAATCGTTTTCAAACCCTCGAAATCGGCGATTTTACCCAAAACTCTTGTTCGTGTATAATATGCTTACGGCAGTGCAGGCCAGTTTTCATTTTATTCGTGGAACTTGGCTGCCATGCACTGCCGTCCATGTTGATTATCATTATTATTTGAATTTAACTTAATCGTCAAATATTTCACTTTACATATATACATACCTACATATATGGACCTCTGGTCACAAATGCATAGTTTCTGAGTTAGGACAGTCCGAGGTCGTGGGAAAAGAAACTTTGTGGGCGAATATCTCCAAACGTATTATCTATTGAGGTGAAGGAGCATGTTATTGTCTTAGGCTTATAATATGCTCTATCCAAATATGCATGATTCTAAATCGTTCAGTTGCAGCAGAAAAGAGATCCCTATAGGAAGTGGGGAAGTACTGCATATTCGTTAGAACAGATAGGCCCGATTCATGACAAATAGAACAATTTACCACCAAGTAAAAGAAAGTCGTTGAAAGACCATCAATATTTTAAACAAAATCAATATGGCGAAGGATTGTTGCTTTTCTACATGGTTGCATAACTACAGTTCGGACTGAATTTAGTGGCTGAAAATAAATTTATCACAATCATTACATGTGCAGGTTCATGACACACAGTCATGATCTGTTTACTTAAGGAGATATACATAATAATTCGAGTGCTGACATCGCATTTACCTTCAGGGGTTGTAATGTTACGCAAACGTCGCTTGTCAATATCTTAACCTGGCTGATAGACCGAAAATATATATTAAAAGAGAAAAGGATTTTCAATTATTATGCAATTTGTTTTCGTTGCCCCTGAGATAATATCGTACGTTCATACACCAAAGAGGAAATGGGATGAAGGAAGGAGGATTACTTTCAATGTGGATTGTCCTCAGAAATGACTCTGCGCACCTGATCCGTCATCGACACTCACCATTGTTACTGCCTGCCAAAACCACGTGTTATAATTCCTGTTTTACCTACACATGACTCTCATGGCCAACAAACTCTCCATGTTGGTCATCGTAATAAGCAGGGTCATTCCAGAAATGTCTATGGATTTCCTCGTGTTTCTGCCATTGTCTGGCATATTTTCACTCAATCAACTCTTTTTAGATTTCTTTAATTATCCACCTCCTTTAGCCTAGGAGGCGACACTGTGGAATATTATTTTGTTGCAAACGCATGTGAAAGGATAAGTTACTAACTTTTCTCCACTTATCTACCCCCTTAAGACGACTTTTTCTCTTTTTGTTACAGAACTAGCATTGTTGCTTTTATGTGTCATCAGCTTTTCTTCGCTATGTGGGAAGGAAAAAAGTGATATATGGTAACTCAGTGTTAGTGCGCGTCATATGGCAAGGGGTTCTACATTAGATCTACGACCAAATGAGTTTGTCGTATGAAGACTATTGTATATATTGTTCTTATTTTCGTTTTATTTCTTTATTTTTTTCTATTTTCTCGCAAACTCTCATTGGATCAATTCTTCCAAAAGCATTATGTATTATTAATGTGTGTCTCTTCAAGCATATAGATTGTGCTGTGGGTCATGAACGTGGAGATGTTATTTTGCTTAATTTCCTTTTATCTGATAAATTCAGCTTCAACTGTAGTTATGCTTCCACGTAAAACAGATCAAAAATTCTTCGCCGTCCTCATTTTGTTCAAAATATTGATGGTCTTTCAACGACTTTCTGTTACTGGGTGGTACGATATTCTATCTGTTATCAATCGGATCCATCTGTTCTAACGGGATATTTGGGATTCCTCTCTTCCCGTGGGGGGTCTCCCTTGCACAACCATTGAAAGATTTACATTCATGCATTTTTGCATAGAGCAGATTGCAAGTCTAAAACAATAACGTGCCGCCTCAGTTCAATTGCTATTAGTTTTGGACATATTCGCCCACAAAGTTCATTTCCTCACGGTTTTGGACAGACCCAGCTCAGAAACTATGTACTTTAGACCACAGGTCCATATAAACTTTTTTCCTTATTTTGATGTAAGGAATCACCTGCTTCAGTTTGTTGGTATGGTTCATTAACAACCTACATAAATATATACGTTTGAGAGGTGATTACTGACACCAAGATAAGACAGAAAGCATAGATCAACCTAGATGCACAAACTGCTTCCTTATGGAGTTATAGCCTGCTGAAAACATGAAAGCATGATCTTTAATGGTCCATATCTCCAAAATAATGGCACCTACCAATTTCAAGTGCTCTCTTACAATCTCTATAAAAATTGTTGCGGAAGTACCGCAAGATTGTGAAACTTTGATATTTGCATGGGGATCACACTGGTTCCTAAGTAAACTCTTGTCCCGACTACGGAAGGTTAAATAGTTTTGAAGCTACCGACTTGTAAAGTTGATTTTTTTCGGCAGCTTATAAATCCGAAAGAAAAAATTTGTGCACTCAGATTGGTGTGTACCTTTTATCTTATCTTGATGTCAGGAATAAGCTCTCAAACGGTGTTTGAAACACCTGTATATATATATATTGTTATGACCCACGTGGAGTTGTATACTAGCAATTCTTCACGCCTATGTTCATAAACATCGCTACATGGTTTTGCGAGAGGATACTACACACCATGTGGATCCACTACGACCTGCAGACGACGGACTTCTAGCTCCTTCCTCGAAGCAGACGACTACAACGAAGCAGAAGCGCCACCTCCAACTAGGGACCTCTATAATTTTGATGGCCGACAGCGGACCTGCACCAGTTCTCTGGTGTCCTTCCTACTGTTTGTTATGAGGAACATTATGAGGCACTTTAGCGCAGGATTCTACAATCTGCTACAGGATACTTGGCTATCCTTTCAAGCAGCTTAGCCTGCTACGGGGTCTGTCTCGTATTCTAACATCAACCGCTTAGCCTGCTACGAAGTCTGCGGTCACCTAACCAACCATCTGCTTACCACGGAGCATTGGGACTCTAACGCCACTCTGAATATCCTGCTACAGGGCTTTGTGGAGATTCTGTCTGCCACCACATGGTCCCGGCAAGTGAACATTGTGGTGGACAAACACCTTATGCGTGGGTTTTCTCTGGGTTCCCGTTCCCTCCCACTTTCTTCGTTCCACCATTTCATTCATCTATCATCATCGTCTCCTTTATCCTAATCGGCGTAAGCGTGGGACGTTAAACTCAAAAATTTCTTTTTCCATTCCAGACGCTCCATAGTTAATAAAAAATCCTCTTTTCCAATTCGCCTTTGTGTAGTAAGCAGTAATAGTTACTTATAAAATATTTTAGAATTATATAAATTTGTTGATGTTTGTTTTTATCGGATACTTTCACGTGTCATCATTATTCAACTTTTCATTATGTATAGTTTATGTTAAACATTTTCTTGCTCTTGTTGTGACAGAGAATAGTCTAGGCGCCGAAAGCTTTTATAGAGAAGAAATATAAAGAACATCTTTTAATATATTTAAACTAGAAATAAGTATGGTAAACACGATATAAACAAACACAATGAAAACAAAAACATACTAACCTCTTCCATGTGTTCGTCATAATAATCCGTTAGGAGTACTTGTTGCACATTCTGTTTCTGACGTAATATGAAGTGTTTGAGTATTCGGTCATGTGTTTGTCTGAATAATCCGTCCTTTGCTAAATGCATGATATTTTTTACGTTGAAGCTCGACCATGGACCTACACGGCATGAGTTGTCCCTATTCATCTAAGAAAACTTTGGATTCTATAGTATATCAGTGATTTTCGATTAGTTTTACATGTCACCACTTTTTACCCCAAACCCAGTTTGGTACAAGAAGTATCTTATCTACCTAGATTTAATTTTCATATCTTAGCTCATCAGCGTACAAAGTTTGGTTGAAATTGTTCCAGGCGTTCCAGTGTTATTCTGAAATATTTCAGTATAAAACTGTGAAATTTTTTAAAAGACATTACACAATTAAGAACAAGTCATATTCCAAAAATTACATATGCTAGCGGTTGATGAATAACAATATCAGTGGTATGAGAAATTTATTGTATAGATCAATATTTGGATTACTCTAAATATTATACACTAAGGCATAGACTATTTTCAGTTTTACAAACTTTTCAACAGCTTTACTTGAACATGGTCATAACATAGTGTATAGTAAGTGTTATATTAGAATAATTTGTATTTGTGCTGGGAAGGGACTGTGACATATAAGTTAAAAGACCTACTCACTGTATGAATTCTATATGCAAAACGAACTACTAGTTCATCATCAGTTATTGTTTAGTTAGACATAACTCTATGCATAATATGATTATGAGCAAGCCTAAAATCGGGAAGATTAAGAACAATGCAAATACGTACAGCTATTAGATTTAAGTAATAAAATAAAAATATAAAATTGTTCAAAAATTAAACATGAAAGTGCAAATGTATCCGAAATATTTGTTGGCCTAGTTTTCAATATTTTCAAATTGCTATTAAATTTAGCTATATGTCATAAATGAAAAGAAAATCAATAAATAAAAATGTCCAGCCGTTTATTCTACCTTTGAAACGATCCTACATGTTAAATCTGTTTATTTTGATAGTTATTGTTGCAAATATATTTTGTAAATTCAATGAAGTTACTCATTACTTTTTTCAGTTTTTTTTCTATAATAAACACTTCCTATAAATAATCTAACACTTCCTATATATAATACACTACCTATAAATAGTCTACAATATTGTTATCGTAAAATGAAATACATCTTTCCAAAGATAGAACATTATTTGGTGAATATCATTGAGTTCATATAATTACATGCCTGAACGAAAATTCTTCACTTTTTTGTACTATAAAATTGACGAAGACAGTAACTTTTAAGGTACTAATAACGCGAGGTTTGAATCAAAATACGAACCTTAGTAATTCGGTTAAAAAGACATCATTCACTGTGGATTACTGCATATAAAGACCTATAATTATCGTTAACTTTCAAATTCTATTTTTAATTATCTCCCACTTAATATTTTAACAATTGAACATATTTTCTATAAACATATATTTAAGCATTTTCTACAGATTACTTGCATACCCTTGATATAAAATATGTTTGTAGTTATTCCTATTGGCATTAACTTTACGGGGTGATATACATTGAAATATATTGTTCCCACGCTTTGATAAATTATTGAAATGTTATGCACAAATAATATTCGAATAAAATAAAGAACTATGTGTACATTCCAGAGTTTATAAAAGCACTACATATTATAAGTCATATAAATATTTTTGTTCTATATATAATTAAAAAATTATGTTCTTGGCAAACATGAAAAAATTGTAAGTTGGTAGACGATTTAGAAAATTCTCCTCAAATATTTAGTAAAATATTTTAATTTATTGAACATTTGAAAAGGTTTCAACCTAACAAAATGTTGTAGTTCGTATTTTATAGGTGCACAGAAGAGAATATAAATGCAATTAATATATTATGGATTTAGGAAATACAAATGTTAAGTGAAAACACAATGAAGTAAATATTCACATGCTTTTCATGTAATGAATAATTTGCGCCAAATTTGCTAAAGTAAATGGATGTTATTCCAACGTTACGGAGAAATACACTACGAATTAATATGCTGAACAAGTTTCTTGTTGGATGTCAACACAGGTGATTTATGTGATTTTGAGAGATGTAATATCATAGTTTCGCAGCATTTACTATAGGTAAACATTTTACTTGTATTTGATATTGAAATTGTAAATTATAGTACATATTGATTTCAGAGAGGTTAATATATATTACCATACATATAAAGAGATATAAAGAACAAGATTTATTAATAATAATCTTACCGATTACAAACTTAACAAATTCGTACTATTAACAGGAACATGAAGTTAATATGGAATTGAAACTGAACTCGAAAAGCAGATAGTGCAACCGGAAATGTGGGAATTTTTTCCTAAATACTTGATAATTTATCCATAATGACCTATGTAGATAACATTGATTTATTTCTTCGTGGAAATACATAAACCATGAAAGTAAATCTTCCTCTTGTTGAACTCACCCTAACAAGGTACTGTAAACTACCTAGTTATCTTCTTTCTCACCGATGTTCAGCCAGTTAAATTTTGATTGCAGAAGTATACTCTTGCTTTGCCATCAGAGTTTCACTTACAATACTTACCTCACTGGAAGAATTTTTGTAGTAAATTATATAACTATGTAATGACATCTCCTAACGTTTTTTGAGCTTCTCTTCCATTTGTTGCTAATTTCTTGAATGTTCGTGTTAATAAACGTGAAGTACTGATATTTTTATTCAATGAGATTATTATGCATAACCCTATTCATATAAGAAAGCTTTCAGGGATTTGGAGATTAGTGCACATTAACACATCACGCAAATACACTCCAAAATATTACAATCTACGTTAATTTAAATAATTTGCAATGCATTTATTTCCCATAAGAATTATTTGTTTGGTTGGAGTTTATCGTTTTGTTTTTAAATCAATCCCATATGAGACATTGGGCTTTCACCTGAAATCCAAGTCCTCGTAATGCATTCAAATCTTAAGGATTCTCCACTGAAAGTGAAATCTGACACCTCGTGTGTTAAATATGTATGTAATAGTAAGCAGTTGAACAAGGAGGGAATTTTCGAATTGCAAGTCACTTACCAAAAAAATAATAAATTATTCGGTGTATACAAACATTAATAAATAATAAACACTAGAACTAAGTACACTGCTGTGTGTCTCTCATTCTTACAACAATAATAGAATCATGAAGGAATTAAACTAGAATATGAAAGAGAAATATATTCTCGAGCAATTACTTCCGTAGATATATATATATTTCATTCTGCAAATTTAAAAGGGTAAGAATCAACTATAAATGGTATTTTGTGTCCAAGAGAATAATGGAAATTATGAAATTATTTAGTAAACAAATTGGAGAATTTTATTTTCTGGTGTTGTGTATATATCACAATAATTAAGTAACACATGCTTTTACTATATCACCAATTATATTTCCTTAACTTGATTACAGTCTTAGTTAACCTTTGGTATTATTAATATTCACCAAAAATTGTTCTTGTTTAACCCAGCAACGGTCATTACATTTGAGGGAAAATAATTTAGATGCTAATGATTGGTGTTTTAAGAACATTTCGTCTTGAATAACGATGTTTCCTTCCTAGATCTGGAAACAACTACTCAATCTTAACAAATGATATGTAGTCGTATAACAAACCAATGTTTCTATTAAATTAACATTTTAAAGATACATCTTAATTTGTATTTAATTCATTGTTTTTGTTATTGATATTTCCAGAACATAGCTGCAAACATTTTGTATTTCTCTGTTTACCATAATCAATATAATATCTAATTACATTACCTGTGATAAGGATGTCGAGAAAGATATTGTTAGGTTTGTTTATGGTGCATGCATTCATGTTATCAGCGAAAAACGATAAATGACTATGTTTGTTGGTGCCAAGTACTTCGCAAGTAAAAATCAATTACAATTTTTATATTTCAGACAGTTTTATCGTACCATCACAAGTTAATTTTGGCAATAAGAAAATCCATGGACCTAAACAAACACAATTTCTCCACACCAGTATATTTATTTCGTAGTGCAAACTTCATTAAACTTTCATCAACACATATTTTTGAAATGTAAAACTATTTTAAATGCTTGGTTTGTGTCCTTATTATTTTTAGTGCTCGTTTGGCGATAATCTCAAGAAAATGATTCAATAAAAATATGTGAAGCAACTTATCTCTGTGATCAAAAAAGACACGATCAATAGTTCAAAGTCAAGTCATACTTGTAGCAGACATTGATGAATGCGAATTTTCTTTAACGAAATAGTACATGCTTCTAAAGATTATATTTCCTAAATGACCGCTGGCTACATTTTTAAATGGAAGAACCACCAATATTTTACAGACAATGAAGCCACTGTAAAGCTAATTTATCACAGGAATCACAACTGCCTTTTTGGCAACAGAATATGTAGATGATGTTCCAGATTTTATAAATAATTACATCTTAATTACGTTCTGATATATTACATATATTGAATAAGTATGCTTTTAACGGAAATGATAATCAGGCTTTGTACGACAGTGCCTCTAATTTGATTCTGAGTAATACAAAATTGCCGTCCGAAACATAACCAGACCATAAGAATGCACATTTAGTTTGCCTTCATGCATGACACATGTCTTTAAATGTATTTTATTATGACACTATACAAGCTCATCTATTTACAACCGAATATATTTCAATCTGTTATTTTCACGACAAATTACGCACACTTTTATTAACGTATCTTCATTCCTGTTATCCTTCCTACATTGTCACCTGTAATAAGAGTAATGTATAATTATAAGTATTAATTGTAAGTCTAATACAATTAGTCTGAATATAGTTGAGATCAATTCAATATTACAATTTAGTATAAAAACGTAGATTTTAACCAGCCATGTTATGACGTTGGAAGGAACATTACTATTACAAAACTGGGAGAGAGGAATAGTAGGTAAAATATTGGACAAAAAAGACTGGAGAATGCACTAAAGAAATATTACCAATAAAAGAGTAATCATGAATCTCAGAAACTATAGACATTTCAATCCGCATATTTACTTGCCTGTTGCCATTGCCTTTATCGATACGCAAGTTTCTTAATTCCTCTTGTGGCGTCTGTTTGTGTGGTTTACATAAGAGCCGGGATTTAATGAAAGTGACTGGTAAAGATGATATTATTATAAAGTAATGTTAACATGTTTATGTAAATAATGAACGTAAGCACCATCAACAGTCGTAAGGTTGTTTATTGTTTTCTAGTGAGAGTTTCCATAACATTAGCATTGCTCTTGAAAATATCCAATTGCTATTGGATTTATTGCGAAGTTCCTGTTGTATATGAATTAGGCTTCTTACGAATTTCCTCTCATTCTCATCCAACATTAGAATATCGTCCGGAAGTCTAAGCTCGTGTATATTCTGTCTATGAACAGTTATCCCTATGATGTGAATGTCCTTAATTTCTCTTATTGCTTACTCAGTGTAGAGAATAAAACAAATTATGACAATAAAGATCATCACCTAATCCCTTCTGAATTATTGCTTTTCCTCTTTCACATTCTATCTCAATTGTCGACTTCTATTTTTTGTATAGGCTACATACTATTCTCTGCTCCTTGTAGTTTATATCTGCCTCATCCTGAGTTTTCAATATGTTCTTCCATTATGCATTATCGAACGAATTTTCAATGTCCGAGCTCCTTCGTGACTAAGGGGTTAGCGTACGACTTGGGTTTGATTCGCGATGGGAACTCGTATTGTTCGAATTCCACATTAATCAGTAGTTCCGTCTTATATAGACTCGCTGCTGAAAGAGACATTCAACTCTAAATCATATCAACTCAACTCAGCTTTTTTCAAGGTCCATAAATACTATATATGATGCTCTTCCCACCGGAAATTTTATTCTAGCAATTGTCTTAATAGAAGTATTGCTTTCACCCTTCGTTTTTCTCTATGAATTAAAACTGCTTATAAGCTTGTGATTCTTCTACCACTGATTCCAACAAGCTTATCATTCTGCGATTCTTGCTTTCCTCTGCACCTGCTGTTTGTAGTATTGCCACTAACTTGCTGATATATGTCTCTAGGTGCCAGTTCTTTTTCATAAATCTTGTTAATTAAGTTCGATAATATATTGTAAACTTTCTCTTCGACACTTTGAAAGATTTCAGCTATTTTCTCTTTTACACCGGGAGGATTTCCGTGTCTTAAATCTTGTGATCCTTTGTCGCATTTAGATCTGAGTATGTAGCGTTCACCTGAATCTTCTTCTACTTCCTCCATGTTTGTAATTCTTCTAATTTCTTGACGCATCCACAGAGCCTTTCTAAACATTTATTCCTCCAGTTTTTAATTTATCTCCAGTTTTAGTCATGGGTTGTGGTTACATCATTTCTTTGGTCTGTTTGGTTTGAAGTTCATATTTACTTTTAAAAAAACATAACTACTATTTCTATATTCTTTTAATTTTCTACTTATTCACATTGTTGTTTTATCTGCTTTTTTTTTTTTTTTTTTTTTTGCAAATTTGCAGTAACTAATGATCTGTTTTTTTATTCTTTTATATTGCGCCTTTGCCTCGTTATTATGTATACTCTTCAAGTACCTTCTCTTTTCTACTATGTCCAGAATTGCATTCATTTTCAATTCTTTCCTTGGTATCTTTCATTCGTGACTTAAAACTTGATTTGGGATAGTAAGTAGTCAAGGTATTATGCTTGACTAATCCTTGTTAATTTTCCTTTGTTAGAGCTTATAAAATCTTACATTGTCTTGCTTGCTTAAGTACTTGGATTTATTTTTTTCATTATCTTGTTTGTGTGCAAGAATTGGAAAGAGCTGCGAAATGTGACGAAATGAGCAAGTAGGTTAAATTTATGTAACTGCGCAGGAAACAAAAGGTGTTACGATGGCGGTAGAAAATAAGAATGGGAAGGTAATGAGCGATAGACGTTCGAAGTCGAGCGATAGTCGTACGAAGATAGAAAGTGTATGTTGAGAACCGTATTTGACAGTAGTGATAAACCATGTGGCCTAAATGTCAAAGTAGAAAATGAAGTAGGCGAGGTTGACAAAGGATTTAGTATTCTTTAGGATGAGTTTGAAAAAAAACTATTACTCAGATTAGGAATGGAAAGGACACCGCGATGGATAATAAATGAATTGAATGCATTAAGAGTATGGAAGAAAAGAGCACGAAAGGATTGTTCAGAGTCCCCAATGACATCCATGAAACCCGAG
Organism: Thermobia domestica; assembly: GCF_964235325.1. NCBI lineage: Eukaryota > Metazoa > Arthropoda > Insecta > Zygentoma > Lepismatidae > Thermobia > Thermobia domestica. Next base: position 11,501,091 of record NC_137457.1, on the reverse strand, counting down.
AGTGGCCAAAAGAATTTCTGAAGACGATCATGTTACCGGTGGCTAAGAAATCAATCCCAAAGAGATGTGAGAATTATTGAATTATGAGTCTCATAACGAATGCAGCAAAAAATTTGCTTCAAATTCTGAACATACGGTTATATGGAAGAACACATGAAAAAGTTGAGAAGAAACATTTTGGATTCAGGAGAGGTAAGGGTATAAGAGATGCAACTTGATTATTAAGGGTGATTGGTGAAATGTTTATAGAAAAAGGGAAAGAGATGTATCCCCATTAGGATTCTACTACAGTTGGACAATTTGCCCATACCAACCGGATGCCGCGGTCGGATTGCCAGCGACAGACGCCGGCGTCTTTCAGCAACGCGACGAGTCGTTTTCTTACCGAGCAGTCAGCAAGCAGCCGGAAATAAGCATTATATGCGCCGTCGCCGCCGTCGAAAAGTTGTCTTGCCGAGCAGTCGGCAAACAGCCGTAAAGGTGCAGTAAATGCGCCGGCACCGCCGTATAAAAGAGGCCGGCATAAGAGTCTGCAGAGGGTCGGAGAGAAGCCTTTACGACTGTTTTTCCGACTCTGACGGTCGGCAACAGTTGACAAAGAATCGGCAAAGGGCATTTTATTTTACTATGTTGGACCGTTTGCCGCCTCGGCAAAAGGTTGGTAACTTTGAACAAGTAGATCGTCGTGCCGTCGCGGACGGGTGCCGGCAGCCTCTGTCGGCACGCCACCGTCAACGGTGGCAATCACTCTATGCAACCGCGACTTCCTGATGCGGGTGTAGTATTAATTGATCTAGGAAAGGCTTTTCACCGCATGAGTTGGGAATTGTTATTGGAAGTTCTAAAGAAAGTTGGGTTGGATGACTCGTAAGAAACTTATATATACGAACACACAAATAAGTGTTAGAATAGGGAATGAAATGACAAAAAAGTGTAATTGGATGAGGAATTCGACAAGGATGCATTCCCTCGCGTACATTATTTAACATCTATCTAGAAGAGTTCATGAAAAATAGCCTACAAAGAGAGGACAGCATTTCAGTACAGGGTAGAATGATGAGGTGTATACGAATTACAGATGATACGGCGGTTGTTGCAGAATCTCTAGAGAAAATGAATAGAATGTTACAAAACTTGAGAAAGAGCCTTGAAGAATATGCGATGAAAATAAATGTTAGCAAGACAAAGACGGTCGTGATTAGAAAGGGTCTGTTTCAAATACGGAAGTAGAAGAGGAGAAATCAGAACAGGAGACTAATTTTCGATACCTGAGTAGTAGTGATATGAAATGTGAAAGAAAAATAAAAGCAAGGATAGGCGAAAGAAGACTTTAGGAAGAACAAAATACTATTTTGTGGAACCGTGAATAACGAATTGAGAAAAAAAACTCATAAAATGTTTCGTGTGGAGTATTGTACTGTAAGGGTCAGAAACATGAATATTTCCCATAAGTGATGAAACGTGGCTGTGGAGAAGAACGGAGAACATTAGCTGGGTCAAGCTGAAAACGAATGAAAAGGTAATAGAAAAGGAATTAGAGAAAATCATAATTTTAGATATTATTAAGAAGAGGGAGAAATTCTGGATACGACATTGGACGAAAAATAACTGTGTCATGGGGGAGGTGCTAGAGGGAATGGAGGCAGGAAAGAGAGGGAAAGGAAGAAGGAGCCTACTCTTAATAGCCAATATCAAAACAGAAAATTCGTAACCGAAGACAAAGAAGTTAACGGAAGACCATTGAGCATGGAAGCTTCTTAGTTGCGGCGAGTGGCATTCCAATAATGGCAGAATATCAATAATGATGATAATGATTGCCTCCCTCTCTCTCTCTGTATATATATATATATATATATATATATATATATATATATATATATATATATATATATATATATATATATATATATATATATATATAATCTGCTATTTTTATTTCCTCTAACTTCTAGAAGTTCAACTCAGACTTTGGATTGACTAAATTGAAACCACTGCCCGCAATTGCCATTTGGCAATTTCTGTATTTCTTACTTTAATTTTTGAACTCTGTTTAAACGGATATGGAATTCATTTTGTACCCCTCGGCCTTATTGCGTATTAATCCTGAGCTTATGAGCAAGATACATACTACTACTAGCATGTTCTTGATGTTAAAGCAATGTCGTTCTCCTCTTTCATTGTTCTTTCTGAGTTATACATTGTTGTCCCTTCTGAGCCTTCTCCTACCATCACATTCCAAATCCTTACCAGAGTAAGATTTTCTCTTTCTTGTATGTCTTCCAGGACATTTCAATACCTTCATAAACATGTTCTACTTCTTCATCATGAGCTGTGATTGGCATATATACCTGGATAATAGTCACATCCCAGATTTGACTGCTATGACTGTCGTTGGACATGTATCCTTTTATCGATTATCAATGCAAATCTAATGATGATGTTTCCCGTACCCAGGTCGATAATTCCATAATCATCTGACCAAAATCACCTTGTTCGAAACTCCTTTTGTTTTGCTGATCCTGACTGCATCCAAGTCTCGTTGTTGGGTGACTCTCCTCAGATTTCCTACCTTACCTTTTATTTAGATCTATTGTTTAATTTATATTGCCGGTCTATAGCAAAGCAACTTCTTGTCCCCTTGAAAATTCATTCACCTGAATGCTCTCACAATATTGTGTTCCGAGTTTATTGCTTTACCAATTTAAGAATGTCATTTGCTATTTACATGAACGTGAAAGGTTATCACGCAGCATAGTCACTGATATTATTTTTTCCTTTCACAGAACAATAAAGAGATGGTTGTTACAAAGTGTAGGCCAGATACGCACCATACGGCTTTTTTTGTAATTGTTAATTATGATGATATATGTGTGTATCTATGATTCTACAAGTAGATTTTATAATATCGACCTTCACGTGCAATTGTAATTTCAAAATATTTGCTCAGGTAGTGACTTAGAATAAACTACGGATGAAAGTAGCACCACACAAGTTCTGGAAATCTACTTTCAAACTAATAGTAAACATATTCCGGGTAACTTTCACTGCTCCTGGAGACTTTAATCCGCCATGCCAACATCTGAAATCATTACTGTCAACGAGTAAACGGTCTAAAAATCTTGATTCCTAAGTTGAAACTGACCATTAGTGAAATAAAACCAAATTCAAGATGTTAAGTAGACTGTTACTATTACTTTATATTATTTATTTATTAATTTTCTGAGTTTAATATGTTACAATTATGCATCGAGACTTAAGAAGGTAGTGATAATGAGATGAATAATAATGGTGCAATCAAGAAATTGGGAAGAAACAAGAAAAACTCGAGAGAACTGGAGCACACAGGTTTCCAAACCACAAAGCCCTTTTGCCAGAAGTAAATACTCTACTACTGACTCACCGCGACGTATCATTTCCCTTTAGTTGCTGTTTGTTTCTTGAGGAAATAGTAATAAGGAATCATTATATTATTGTCTTTCTTTTCAAATAAGCTAATCAATTTTAAGTGCGTGTATTTTGAAATATATTCTCATTATTAATGACAATATTGGTCACTCAAGTGTCCAACATGCTAACGAGAATTAATACAGTACTGGCTTAGAAACGGTTCATAAGTACTGAATTTCATTTCTGTACTCCATACCACAAATGACAGAAAATACCGGTGGTACTCTTCACGTATTATTGAAAACTGTAATTACTGTTTTTTTTCTTGTATGAAAGGAAAATAAATCATCAAACAAACTTCAAATACATTAAAATTAATGTCAAAGTAATATAAATAATATTTTCAATATATTGTTTTCCTTTAAGTTTAGTTTTAGCAGCACGGTCGAAAAGACGTGCGCGACCTATCAGTTACGAAACGAGGACTCGACTTCTGAAGGGTTAAACATTTCGGTAGTCATCATTGACTGGTATTTTGAACCGGAAAAGAGGGAAATTATCAACCAGTATGAGTACAATTAAACTATCATCTTGGGATCAAAGCAAACAATTTTCATAACTTATTTAGAAGACATGAAAACAAAATAAAGTTCTGAAAAAAAATAAATACGACGAAGTACGTTTCTTGCTACCACATAATTCGTATAATCATACATATGAATATTTCTACTAACATTAAGTGTTTCGTACCGAGAACGCTTTAGACTATAATAATTTGAAGAACACACAAATTATAAGAACATATGGGTTTTGTTATACTCACGAAAATTACCCATTATCCTGGACAATAAATTGTCATTTCCTGTAATATTTTCAATGGATTATATTGATATAAAATAATAGAATATGGAATATTAGGCCAACTATAGACAAACATACCGACTGTATTGCTAACAGAAATTCTACATTAGTTTATTTTCAAATAAAACAACACATGGTAAGATGGTACGTTTTACATGTGATGGAAAATTGTATTTGTTGCATTCTAAACTTTACCAAGTGCCTTCCTCATAAAAGTTAACTGAAGTAACACTTAGCCTTACAAGATACATTCGCGAAGTGTCCCCCTTGGGATTCGTGTAAAATTGACTTAAATGCAAAGTTCCCCGTAGCCCAATGTGTATTGTACTAATTTTAGCGATCCATACCGGTAATTTTCATACTTATGATCCTTTGTATATACGGAATTCCAACATACAATACTATAATGGGCGAACACAAAGTTATGTTTAGCTTTTAGACATAAGTGAACGTGAATATGAACAAACTGGAACAATCTACCAAGCCAGCACCTTGGATCCGCCATATTAGATTCAATTTTCGGTTTTTCAAACGGAAATAAGAAAGTGATACACCAAATTCATGAAAATGTTGAAAATTCATTGGTGTATCGATATTTACCGAGCTTATACCGTTTGGAAGGTATTTCACGTTAAATTTCACTCACATCACGAATATTGAATCAAACAGTAAGTTGTGCAGGGCAGTATGCACATACGTAATGTTTTACGTAATTTATCATTGACGAAAGATTCTTTGAAGGTACATACACAGAGACACAAACGTCCATACGGAAATGGTAGGTCTTGACCCAAATCTGGTAGTATACGGATTTACATTTATCATTTTTTATGTAATACAATACCTCTTTATTATAGTATAACATGGAAGTAGTAACAATAACACACAGAAAAGTAATAAGAATATGACACCAATATTGTAATGAGTGTGTTTATACCTACAGTATTTTTCCAATTAGAAATTGTTTCGATATGTCGACATTAGAAACGTTAGCGTAGCAGATATTACTCTGGAATGTTTATCTGCGAACTGTCTATAAACATTTAACATGCAATACCTTCCAAACGGTACAAACTACGGTACCAGTAAATTTCCAAGAAAATTGTACATGAATTTTATGTATCACTTGCACTTATTTCCATTTGAGAAACCGAGAATTGAGTGTAATATGGCGGATCCAAGGTGGCGGCTGGGTAGATAACATGTTTCAGAGAAGTAGTACTTGAGTGCTTGATATAATTCGTTTTGCATATGTCCACATTCATGTCCAGTTACACTAAAGAAACTAAAAGCAATTTTGTGTCTGAGAATGATGGTAGTTTATGATTGAATTCGGGATATATAATGGTCCAGAAATATGCAGTTACCGGTCTGGGCCGCTAAACTTATTGCAGTATACATTGGGCGGCGGAATTTGCATTTGAATGAAAATGCATTTCAGTTAGAAAATTCTTGTTCTGTGTGAATTGTGTCTTGAACCTTTGGTGCAAAAATTCTGTAGCAGTCTGTAGCAAATCACCGAGTATCACAATAAATCTATTTACACCATACATTTATTTACTATTCCCATGGATATTAGGACATGATCAAACCGTTCTTCAATACTACAAGCATACTTAAGGATCATAAAGTTCCAAACTAGGAGGTAAATAATAAAAGTGTCAGCGGACTAGTACTTGACAAAAATGTAATTTGCACAATTTACAATGAAGTAAAAACTAGAGCAGACTGAAAACTCTTGCAAATCGACAATTTTTCTTGCTTATGTGATCATTATTTAATATTTTATTTAGTTTTTTTAAATAACGAAACATAATTGTGCTTTTAGAATAAAAATTATTTACGCCAGCTAAAAGCAACGTTCTCACTAAAACGTATTTTTGTAAATTCATCAGAATTTCCAAGACAGTTAGACGTATGAGCCAATACGTCTCTTTGCTCCTAAAAATTGAATGATCTCTTTTGGGACTGAAGAACGTATTGGATGTAACATTGCTCTGGCTCTAAGACCAGTTTGTAAATGGGACATACGTTACTTCCTTTTAGTGCCAAGGAGAAGAGACAGAGTTACGTCGATTTGTCACTAGGTAGGTATTTCAAAATTATATAGATGTATAAAGAAAAACGAAAATCCGATTGTTTGCTTTACGTTCCTCTGGTTCTCACACGTCGATTAAGATGCAATACTAGATAACAATATTTATTTAAATTGAGTTAAGTACCTTTCTCGCTTGTAAAATAAATTATTCAAATACATTATAATAAGAATAATATAAACATTCTTTCATTCCTTTCTGCGTAAGTCAATTTTGCCAATATGGATATGTATATCAAGTTCCACTTTTTAAGAGGAAGTTGTGGATTTTTTCTTCTGACTGATAATAGTTGGTAAATTAAAATTATTCTCTCTTCAAGCGGCGAGTCTAGTTTAAAAGTGTTCTTAAAACTGAAGACGTAAAAACAAACTATAATAATATATATGCTATCTATCATCAAAGCACTGGCCTATTGCTCTTGAGAGGATAGTAAATAAACAGCAAATATACCTAGTATCCTGTTATTAGTTATTGCACTTTGGATCTTTATAATATTGTTTAAATTTGATTAAAAACAAAGTAACTGCTGATTATGGGTTATACCGGACACTTGCAACTTGAATCAGTGAGTGCGCCTCCACACATTACCTACTTCCGTCGGTGGTCGTACGAGAATATGTACACTCATGTCCAAAATTATTGTCGCATGTCTATAAATACGTTGTAGTAGGAGTATAATTTGATAACGAATTCGCCGGGTTCTTCTTATAATATTAGTATGTGTGTAATCGGCAAGGACATGTATGTGGAAAATTTCATGTCAAAAGAGCAGTAAATTAAAACAATAAAACGAAAATAAAATTCTCCTATCCATTTAGCAACATTTTATTTTACTCATTATAATTTTCGTATTTATAATCCTCATCCTATGAAATTTACCACAAATATACATTTCGGGATTATGCACATAGTATCAGTATTATAAGTACCCTGGAAAATCATTATCAAATTATATTCATACAAGATAAGAGTTATAAATATGAGATAATCATTTTGGACATGAGTGTACAACATTTTTACAAGAATTGAACAGTCATATTTAATTAATAAAATTGCTTGTCGTACACTAATATCACAGGAATACAAAAACTGTTATCGGCAACAAAAACTACCTATTTACTAAAGAAAAGTAGCCAAAACTAATTATTAACCATTTTAGCGGAATATTTGTCCAATTTAACCATTTTAGTGGAAGATTTGTCCAATTTAACCATTTCAGTGGAAGATTTGTCCAATTTAACCATTCTAGTGGAAGATTAGTCCAATTTAACAATTTTAGCGGAAGATTTGTCCAATTTACCAATATTCGGGTGCACTTTCTACACTAGATGTTCAAATGGAAAGAATATTTTCAAGGTGGACATCAGTTATCCAAGTATAACTTTCAACTCAGTTAAAGATATTATGTAAAAAAAATTCGTTTTAAATAATGAGTTGCGGGCCTGAATGAAGCTTTCAGTGGGTCGTGGGCGTACCGCACAGTACACTCAACCACAAAATTATCTCCCCCTAAGTACTCTAATTTCATTACTTGGGGTCCAGGACATTTCCAGATGTGAGAACGCCTAGACAGATGCAACCCTACTTACACGTAACTTTTCTCCACACCGACAGCAGTTGGTAGCACTGAGCAACGTTTTTATCCAGGTAAAATTGTAAAAGTAGGTGACTAACAAAACAGTCCTCCATTCTAAGATGAATATCTATGGTTCGGATCGTGTTTTGAAAGAACACCATATATTAATCTCAATATTGATGTGTATGTAGTGTATTATTTCTGTATATTCTGTATGTTTAGAGAAATAAAATACTGAAAACACATGTATCCAAAAATGCTTGAAAGTAGCTGAAAATATCAAATCTAGAACAATTGCTGGAAATAAGTTTGTAAAGGATTGCCTACATTGAGAGACCTTCATTGAAATCTCCTCATTCCAACATCTTTTTCTTTCTGGGGGAGAGATCTTTCTTGTCGCACTGAGTATGTATTGAAATTGAAATATTTGAAAAAGTTTCACACTGGCCGGGATTCGATCCCAGGCCCGCCGAACAGAAGTTTAACACGCTAACCAATTACCTACCGCGTCACTTAAAGTTTTATCTAAACTTTTAGCTAGTAAAAGTCGTTGCATGTAAGACTATACTAACTACTAATGTTCGTATGCGAAGACGTTCCTTATGAGTCGAACAATGACTTACTCGAGATTTCCTTGTTTAACCCAAAAGCAAGTTATATAGCCCTTCGTCAATAAGGAAAATGTCAATAAACATTCTTTAAGTTGAGACTACTTCATCGTTTTTAACTGCACCCGATTTACATTACTACTATTCTTCCTCATCGTAACTTTTAATTTCCAAAGAAAAAGAGCCGGCAGCATTTACGCCAATCCCAAGACTATCAGTATTCGCACGCTACCCTAGCCAGCTGTTTGAAGTTGGTCACGTAAAATGTACAGAAATTCTTGAGCAAGAGAACAGAGCATAACCAACCCCTGCGGGGCTTTTAACCTGTTCCTTCTATTATTATTATTATTATTATTATTATTATTATTATTATTATTATTATTATTATTATTATTATTATTATTATTATTATTATTACTTTTATTACTTACTGTATCCGTATAGTAAAACTGTAAGCTTATTTTAATGAAAAATCGGTTGTGAAAATATAAGAAATCCTTGGGCAAGGTTTGAACCCAGGCCAAAAACTATTTTCATTACTACAACGTTGCCATAGTACACTCGGCTACCAGGGCCTACATAGTGTTGTAAATAAAAAAAAGTTCGTATTTTTTCAGAAATGTATGTTTTTTTTAGAAAAAAAACATTGCCTCTCGTTTTTTTTCTAAATTTCGTTTTTTTTTCAAATAGTCATTTGTAATGTATCTTACGTCTATTTAAGTATGAAATATTTTTATGTAGGTGTAATCACCGTAAAATGCAACATAAATTAAACGCTAGATACTGATACGCTACAAATATTTTACAATTTACATGAATACAATACGTATTAACAATTCTGGTTTCAGCAGTTTTCATCAATATCAACTAAGAAATAAAAGTAGAAATGGAATTTTGTTTTTTCGTGAATGCAGGCCTTTAATAAGTACGAAAATAATGTCACGAACAGTATAAAATTCCAATAACTTGTCTAAAGGTAAAAACTAATACTAATTTGCCTAATAGTATTTTTCTAAATGTCATATATAAATAATTTGTCTACTAGATATATATGATATGCAGTGCCGGCTCTACCACATATGCAGTGGCGTATTTATGATTTTGTTTCGGCAGAGGCTTTGCTAACTTCGGGGGCATTTGCCTGAAAATGTGAAAATTCTGCAAGATATTTCATATACTTTACTATAGTAAGTAAGATTTCGGGGGGGCTTAAGCCCGGAAGCCCCCCTAAATAAGCCACTGTATATATGCAACACGTGCATTTGCGTGGAACGGCAAGCTTGGATGGTCCGGCAAAATCTGTCATAAGTATATTATTTAAATGAAATATTTCTTTTTGAAAACAGACTTCATGATGATGGTAGTTACATTTACTAAGTTGACCTTCTATTTGAATACAACATTCATAAATTATGTTTAGGTTGCATTAGTTTAAGGCCACATGGACAATGCTAAAGCAAATGGTCGAATAAATTCGAGCACATATTGCTTGATTGTTGTCAAATGCAAGAATTCAATTCTCCAATAGTAGTGAATATCTGTTCCATTTAGTAAGTTATCACAGTTTTGATATGAAAGTAGTCTTGTTTTTGTCAGAAGCAAGTTTCTTATCATTGAAGATAGAAACTAGTTTTTTTTTTTTTAAAAAAAAATGTTAGAAGATGTAGAAGAAAAATCAAGAAATAAAGATAAAAGAGCTAGTTGCGTGCACTGGAATTGCAAACTGAGATTGAAGCTCGATAGTGAATTCTATAAAAAAGATTACTATCTTTCCTCTGCAGGTATGTTTGCTTTATCTTTCACTATCATAATAGATTAACATTTAAAGAAAAGAACAGACACAACGGAATTGCATTTTTAGTAAGCATTTAAGCCTTTCTGAGTGCAACTGCACTTACCCTCACCTTGTTGTTCATGCTAGAGTAGCATACTTAAAATCATGACTTTTAAGATTTGTTCTTTCTGGAGAAAGGGGGAGGCGGCAAATTATGCCATTGCGTGAGGCGACAAATTGACTAGGATCTGAATATAGGATGACTCAATTTGAAGTAATGCAGGGTGTTTCAAAATTAATATTAGGGTTTTGAAACTTTGTAGTATCTATTACAATTAACTTATAATTATAAATATTATATCAAATGAAAGAGCAACTGAAACAGTTTTGTACGCACGCATGTAAATGCATTGTTTCTTCTGTCTGCCGTTAGAAAGAGCAAGTAGCAAAGATGGAGACTAGGAAGCAGAAAGCTTTTTATGTTTTAATAAAGACAGAACCTGTACAGTGCAACCGTCTGTGTGAAGAATATTAAAGAGACGCCTGCAACTACGTCTTTATTGTTTGCAGTTGCTACAGGCCTAAAGCCTACAGGTCTAAAGACTACGGTTTACGTGCCAATTTCGCAAGTGAAATATTCCTGGATAACAATGAAGATTTTCTGGATCGTGTCGTCTTCAGTGATAAATCGACTTTTCACCTAAGAGCTAATGTGAACACTCATAATGTTTGCATCTGACCGTCAGCAAATCCTCAGGAGATGGTACAATTGAAACGAAACTCCCCTAAATTGAATGTGTTTTGTGCCATATGGCGGAAAGTTTATGGACCTTTCTCGCCTATCGACTAGATGTGTGCCGTGTGACGAATGAATCTCACATTGACCACTTGTAGCAAAGACTGTTTGAGGTGCTCTTTTACTTGATGCATTGCTTATAATTTTACGTAAAAGTTAATACGTACTACGAAGACTTAAAACCCCAAAATTTATTTTGAAACACCCTACATTTCTCACCACCAGTGTTGGAACTAAGATGTAAAAAGAAGAGAAAATTTTCCTTATAAAGTTATTGTTTACAACGTTATTATTATTAGTCGAGACTATAACTACAACAACAACACGAGTTAGTAGTCAAAAAAGTGTAATCAAATGTATACTCGATGGCCCAAGTGGCCAAAGTGGCACACACAGGTGTGTCACTTGTTTAATCCGCTCAAGTGTGGACACTAATTAAGATATCGGGATATTATTCTTGCAAAATGTGGTTGGACTATTGTTTATCATGTTAATTTCTTTTTCTTCTGGTGTTGAATTTCCTTCTCAAATTTCACCCCAGTCAAAAATTCGAGAATTTTCTAATTTCGAATTTCCTTTACTTTTTTCCCTGTAGCTTCCTTCGTTGTACAAAGACATCCTTAAGACTTGCCAGGTAGATACCTCGGGTGGATACCTAACTGTTAACATCAATTGGGCGGGCCTGCGCGCAGTGTTGCCATTTAGGGAAATTAAAATTCTCCTATATTTGGGCAAAAAATTAGAAATTTTTGTTTATAAATCCGTACCTATACGTCCGAGTGGAAGTCAACTTACGCCAATCGAACATTTGTCCTTACTTAACAAACGAAAGTACAGTTCGTTACAATGGGGTAATTAGGGGGCACGTAAAATTCGTATTTAGGTTCTAACCCTTGATTTTTCTAGTTTTCCCTTACTTTTCTGTTTACCGTAATATATTTAATATTTTTGGTAATTAGAAGCTTTGTTCCTTATATATCACCATAATACTTGTAGGATATATTAGTGGTGTAAGAATGTTTAATTTACGATAGTTTGCGTCTGTTTGGTAGTAGTGTTGCCAGCTACAGGAAATTTTGGAAAAATATATGTTTTGTCTCTATTATTTCCCTCTTGTTGGCTATATCGGAACAAACGTACCAGTATCTGGAAGTATCGTTTTTGCTCTACACAACGCACTATACAAAGTTTCAATAGGATAATTAGGGGAAGTACAGTTGAGGTTTACAGTGGACCTTGTTCTCTTATTGGAAAGATAACTGTGATTTTTTTAAATGTAGAATGATATACTTTTAATTGACATGCTTACTTTATTAGATATCGTCACAATATTTCTAGGATACATTAGAGGGATACCAAAGCTTATTTTGAAGATAGTTTGTGTGTGTCTGATAGTAGTGTTGCTAGCTACAAAAAATTTTAATTCCAGATTTTAGGGGAAAATTTTGGAAAAAATTCCCTTTTTTATTTCTATTATTTCCTTCTTGTTGGCTACATTCGAACAAATGTACCAGTGTGTAACAGCCTCATCCTTAGCTTACACAGCGCACCATAAAAAGTTTTACTAGAATAATTAGGGGAAGTAAAGTTGAGGTTTATAATAAACCATGTTCTGGAAATGGTAAGAAAATGGTGAATTTCTGAGGTAGAAAGAGATTTTTTAACAATTTCATGCTTACTTTGTTATATATCGCCATGATACTTGTAGGATATATTCTTGAAGCCTTCCGGTTTATTTTCAGATAGATTTTGTCTGTCTGATGGCAGCGTTTCTAGCCAAAACAATTAATTTCTCTATTAGGTGAAAAATTCGGAAAATTTCCCTTTTCCCCTCTATTATTACCCTCTTTCTGGCTACATTGAAACAAACATACCACTACCTTAAAGCTTCCTTTTTGCCCTATAGAACGCACCATAAAAAGTTTCAATAGAATAATTAGAGAAGCTGTACCCCGGCATATTTGATTTTCGCTTCTGAGGCGTAAAAAGTGTCAAAATTTCATGTGTATGACAGATTTTTCCCTCTTTGAATGGAAGCCAGCGACTTCAGGATTTCACTTTACCTTGTCAACACACCAAAGATTTGTTTAGGTGACTTGAACCCATATAGCAGCAGTGGTGCTAGATACAAAAAATTTTTGAATTTCGGTTAGGGATTTTTTTGTAAATATTCACCCCTACATTTCCCTCAGTAATTTCCCACCCGTTCGCAACACTGCAATACAACGTACACCAAAAAATAGCCACATCCATTTTCTGAAAAACAAGGCCTTAACCATATCAATCGAATGAATAATTTTTGAGCAATAAGTCACTAACTGGTAATGTAGGAAAACGCCAAAAATGACCTGTTGCCGAAAGGAATAATCACACAATTTTGCTCGTATAGGTACAAAGAAACAAACGATTTGTAAGTTACGAGGGCTTCGACTCAAGTTCTGTTGATTATTTCAATAATCTGCAACATAAATCAATAAATAATAGTTGCCAGAAAAAAAAACATACTTTTGAAAAAAAAACTGAAAAAGAACGATGTTTTTTATTGAAAAAACTTCACAGAAAAAAAACGTTTTTTTACAACACTAGGCCTACAGCAGTTGGTCTCAATTGCCGCTATATGTAGGTCATGGCTCCTGATGTCCTATCTCTATCGGCCAATAAGATCAGAAGATCTCTGAAATTCTTGAAATCACCCGCTCAAAAAGTCTGCGGGGTCGTTAGTTACATCTGTGGACACGCACGAAAATTAATTAAGGAGACAATATTGACAAATCTGACAATAATATACGAATATATATTATTTCCAGTGCCCCTAATAGTAGACATTTTTTTTACTGAAATGGGCCCACAACTCATTATTGTTTTATTTACCTTTAGTGTCCTGCTCTGTGTATGTAATGCAGTGAATCTGTTTGATGCTTCACCTATAATTTTATTTTCATATCATATATGGAGTAAGACAATTTTGTCTTAAAATGATAACCCCTCAAACGGCGTTGAGCTTCCTTGGGGAGGCAGTGGTTCTTCTGCCCCCACAAGTTACGGCCCTGTGTCGTGGCAATCATTTTATCTTAATTGGAAGGTATTGTTTACGAAATTGATTTCGTAATTCTGTTATTCCTTTTATTATTATTATTATTATTATTAATATTATTATTATTATTATTATTATTATTATTATTATTATTATTATTATTATTATTGCAAAGTCGAGATTTGGCTACATATTTTATATTTATTTATATTTTGTGACATTTCGGATTGGATTTCAAGTCTTTTCGTTGAATAATCAACACACTCTACTTTAGGGGTTTGAAGGAGAGAAATATTATCATGTTGGTTTTCATTGGTTTACTTGCACGCTACACCAAGCCTGGATACTACAATTCACCTTTTGTATATCTACGGGAAGTACCCTAAAGGTTGTGATGCCGATAAGATAATAAGTGAATATGTGATGAAATCAGTGAACTTTGCGCATTAACAACATTTAAAGTATCAAGTTGTCAGAAAATTCATGATGTATTTCGGTAAAATATGACAAATGATGGTTTGTGGATATACTAGAGTTATTCGGATCATGCAGTAGTTTGTCATGAATAGGTAAGATGTTGAGAGTTTTGTGCAGTAATATTGCTATTTGTTTGATTTGGTTTTACAGATTTGATCAGAGATACCATGGGTCAAAGAAACCTTGACCCACCACCCATCGTGACCCACTTTGATCCATGATATACAACACACCTTGGTCCACTCTGACCCACTACCCACCATGACACGCTCCGGCAACCACCCACCATCAACCACTAATCCACAAAAACACATCGTTATCAACTCTGACACATAATCCACGTTCTCTTTTCTACCGACTAAAGAGTTTATACTTGTAATAAAACCAGGTTGTCAAACTCTAACTAACCGGAGTTTGAACTTCTACGGTCAATCCCTCAAGCACCGCTCTGTTACAATAATGATGGATCTGACCTTTATGATATAAAAATGGTAAAGTGTTTATCATGGGCAAAATTATGATGAATTAAAATTAAATTACCATTGCCTAATTATTTCCTTGCTCAATTATCTATAATTTTCAGTGGGAAAACGGATGAAATTTGAAAGTCCCAAATCAAGGTACGTAGACCAACATACAGCAGCTTAAATTACACATTTTATGTCTATTTTTCTCACAACTTTATGGATTATTGTACTGTGCTCTAAGCGCTTCATATAATAAACAAGCTTAAGCAATTATTATAAAGAGCATGGTAAGCATGTATGAATATATGATGCGAAGCACTGTATTTTTTGTTGAGTTGAGTAGATTTTGAGTTTAACATCCTTTTCACCACCGAGGCTAGATGAAACATGGACGTATCCAATACCGTAAACGTCGCCAACACGTAATGGGCCACTTGCGGGTAAACGTCGATCGTCAATATAGAGACGAGTCGAACGATTGCCGCTAGTGTCCCACTGCCGGCAGAGTTTCGTCGAGTCGGAACAGATATCTCGCGTCGGGGTGTTGAAGTTAAAACCGCGTAGCAGCGAGGACTTCGTTTTGGTCCGCGTTCATTCTATTCGTTGCGGAGAATTTCGAAGGGAACTACACTAACTATCGCCAGTCATATGGATGTGATTATTATTACATATTATTTTTTCCTGTCGAATTGTTTTTAAAGTGAGTTCCGGGGGTCAATAATAACCTCTGTCTCAACATCATGAAGCGAAAAACCTTGAGTGCGATAATTGTATGAATTTAGATGAAAACTGTTGTCGATTATTAGAAAGTTAGTATGGGAGAACTATAAAATAAAGTAAATAGACACGCGTTGATTTGTTATAAAATTACATGGCGAATGTCTTCTATCTTAACCCAAACAGTTATCGTCTCATATATACGGTTAAAAGATCGCTCTGATTGACCAAACAAAAATATCTCAACGATTTATCCCTATACAACCGACGTCTCCTTCATCGAGTCCGTGGCGAAGTCGGAAGATCACACGCTCAGTAAAGTTAAGGTTAGTTCTTCGAGCTCCCTCCGGGGTACTTATTTGGCACTTTTGCTAGTGTTTCTTAGTCTCACTTTAATGTAAACAAGTCACACATATAAGCAATTTAACATATTTTGTGGGAGTAATTTTGTGGTTCATTGTCGTTCTGTCGCGTGACAGGATGCTGTCTACGATGCAGTGAGCAGAGAGGGTCGGTGGGGCAGAGTGCGTCATAGGGAGCGGTGGGTCACGGCGGGTGGCGGGTCCCAGTGGGTCAAGGCTGATGATGAGTCGCAGTGGGTCATATGAGGTTGACCCACAGACCCAATCAGAAAACTCGATCAATTTGGCCCACCTCAACTGATTTGACACAACATAGGAAATGGAAGATCAAAAATTGAATGTTCACAATATTTTATTGTTTTACTTCAGGCAAGGAAAAAACGCGCGAATTGTGTTTGTGATTTCTACTGTCCTCCATGTTTCTATGTTTTTGTCCCTGTTCTTAAAGAGTTAGTGAAAAAACGAAAAGTGAAAAAAACGCGTCAAAATATGAAACAAGGTTCCGAAGAAGGCTCGTTAAAGTAATTAATTTTAAAAATAATCCAGTGCCCTGAAATACCAGATTCAAATCAATATAAACATCTGTCCAATGCCGTGGCGTGAAAAATCAGGGCTCGAAGCGAGAGCATACGGCAGCTCCTCCGGATATA
Organism: Thermobia domestica; assembly: GCF_964235325.1. Classification (NCBI taxonomy): domain Eukaryota; kingdom Metazoa; phylum Arthropoda; class Insecta; order Zygentoma; family Lepismatidae; genus Thermobia; species Thermobia domestica. The sequence continues at coordinate 11,484,286 of NC_137457.1, read as the reverse complement.
TGAGTTGTCAATTTAAAGTTGACTACTCTGGACTATTCCTTCTGCATAATACTTTACTATTTTATCGTACTTGAAATCAGAAAGTTTCAGCATTATTACACTGGAATCGTAAAAGTGTGTAATTACTGAATTCGCTGCAGCTCCATTTTTCTTTCACCCTGAACAGTGATGTCTTAGAGTAGTGGCTTAAGCGCTAGTTTCATAATGTTGGGGACGAAAGTTCGATTCAGACTGTTGCAATTCAGGAAATTTTTATAATATACAACACTGATACTTCTGATGTATACTAACATGAAAAATATTCAGTTTATCTGGGTCTAAGAGTTGAGACAACTTCCTTTACAGGTGAAGTGCCAACAACACAAAATTACGTCATCCCTATCAACCTTCGTAACTGTCTGGCAAGTAACGTGTATGGACAAAAATTAGTGTACACATAAGGGCTAAACACGCCCTTACTGTTGTAGTATGGGCCAAAAATGAGTTCCAAGGAATTGTTCCTAGGAATTGTTCCTAGGTGTGCACTAACTGCTAATAGTGATCGAACTTACAATAGGGATCGCTAGTCACGAGAATGATCCTATTTAAGATGTCACCTCACCTTTCTAGTTACAAGAAGGACTAAACTGAATGCATTACTGTTTTCAGCTAACAAATCTTTATATTCCATTTCTTGTTCGGTGCGAGCGGTCCCGGGTTCGATTCCCGGTGGGGTCACTCGGTCGAAAAAGTGTAACACGCTTTTTCAGGCCAGCCACCCTGAATGAGGTTTTCCTGGGTTTTCCTCATTCACACCAGGCAAATGCCGGGGTGATACCTAACTTATAGGTCCCAGGCCGCCTCCTTCCCTCCCCAATCCTTTTTTCCTTCCCTTTCCCCGGATTGTGTGCTCGCCGAGGGACGTCATCCCTCAAATCGTGACGGGCTAAATGGCCTTAGATGCCGAAAGCCCAGAAATCTAAATCCTAAATCCCTAATCCATTTCTTGTTGTCATAAAATGATATTTCTCTCTGTAAATTCATAAACGTAGTAATATAAATATATATATATTCTGTTCCTATGAATACCTTTGACTATGTTACATTTTCTTTATATTGTGGTAATAATAATAATAATAATAATAATAATAATAATAATAATAATAATAATAATAATAATAATAATAATAATAATAATAATAATAATAATAATGCAATAACATAATTAGAATACCAATTACATAAACATTATCTTCCCATTCAGAAAAAATATTAACTACCACAAAGGGGTCTGAACCCAAGTAGCTGCAATGGGAGTTTCCTGCTTTCACATTCTTTTAAACAAATCGCCCCAACCTGAGTATTGTTCGCCACTGGGACGTCATGACCTTTCGACGTATTCCAAACACTACAGAAACAAGAACATAGAGATACAGAGGACAATCAAAATTCCATCCTTGCTCTTCAGAGAAGTTCGGACCCCTAGTGCATTGCGCCTCATGTTCACAAGCTGAACGCCTGGGATCACTCGGCTAGTTCCACCAGTTCAATTTTCGACAAGCTTCAAATATGAATATAAGAAAATAAACTTATAGTTATGGAACATAAACAAAGAACTGTCTATTTCTACACCTGTTGATACAATACCATGAACGTTTACATAATTTCCGTCGTCTTTTCTTCTTTGGAAGTTAAAAGTTAGGGTAAAGACGAAATGTAATGTAAATCGGGATCATTCCTGCAACCGATGACCAGCGCCGTAACTAAGATTTACTTCTGGGGGGCAAGCATTAATAAGTTTATTTATGCCCCCTGGAAAAAGTTGATTTTCTAATTATTGGGACCCCTTTCTCCAAGTATCTTTTAATCTTTATGGGTCCGCGGAGAATGTGGTCCCTTACGCACGGCAAGGTCTGCGGTTCCGTTAGTTACGCCCTGGGTTCATTCCATACATGACAATATTATTAAGGTGACAATATTGATAGATTTAAAAGCCATAGTTATAAATATTCCTCAAATGTGTCCACGACTCATTTTTGTTGTATTTACCTTTTGTCTGCTGTTTTGTTTATGTAATGTAGCTACCCTATTTGATGCTTTATTTCTAATTTTATGTTCGTATTGTATAAATCAAAATGAGCCCCCTAGAATTGCGGGAAGCAGTTGCCCCCGCACACAAGTTAAGGCTCTGCCGATGACGTAGGCTCAACTTCAAGAACATTTCATGATATTTTCCTCATTGAGCAACGTCCAAATAACTTGTTTTTGAGTTGGAAATCTTGAGCAAATCATTAAGACACTCTCACAAGTTTCTTATATTTTCTTATTTAAATTTTTATTTATATTTTGTTTCTATTTGTTTGTTTTTTTATATTTGAGTCTCTTGTTATATTTTTCCATGAAACGACTTTAACTAGGCATTAGTTTGGTGGAAGTTTAAATGGCGCAAAATGAACTTCTATTTGGTGGACCCGGGTTCGAATCCCGGTCAGGCTGAAACTTCTTCAAGTGTTTCTGTTTCAATTTTAATTTAGGTGCATACTCAGTGTGGCAAGCAAGATCTTCTCTTCTCCAGAAAGAAAAAGGTGCTGGAATTAAGATAATTTTAGAAGGTATCTCAATGGAGGCAATCATTTACAAAATTATTTCCAGCAGTTGTTCTAGATTTGATATTTTCAGCTATTTTCAAGCATTTTCTGATTCATGTTTGATCAGTGTTTTTATTTGTATGAATATACAGTATATAATGATAAAATATATTACATATACAGCAATATTGAGATTAACATATGACGTTCATTGGACAACACGCTCTGAACCAGAGAGATTGATCTCAGAATGGAGAAATATTTCGTGCGTCATACACTCAGAATTTTACTTCCTGCTGTCAGTGCCGAGAACAGTTACGTGTAAGCTGGGTTGCATCTGTCTAAGCGTTCTCACAACTGCAAATGACCTGGACCCAAGTAATGGAATTAGAGCACTAAGGGGGGTATACTTTTTTGGCTGGGTGTACAAAGGAATGTTATAAGAATTCAAGTTTGATTACTAGGAGCAAATGACCTTCTTCCAGAATTTAAAGACACTAACACATGCTTAACAGAAAATGCACCCAAACTTTATGAATATTCATTACACTAATTACAATATGCTTTGTGTGCAGTTTTTCTTATACACAACGTTTCATTTATAGTCAGGTAGAACAGCATTTACGGCGAATAATTGTTGATATATATATTTCATTTATATATATGCATTTATATATATTTCAATGCATAAACATATTTCCACACAAGTTACTTTCTTTATTTGACAATAACTGATGTAAAACTGATTGAATCTTAGAAATGATGGTTTGGTTGATGGTTTAAAATATCATAATAGGGCAAGAATATCGTTGCTTTAAGAATATTCTAAGCAATATTACACTCAAAAAATAATTAACTAGCATAAAGATTGTATCTTCACCTGAATTTGGTGGCTTGTCGAGACTTAAATAAAAATGGTTTTATTAACTAATATCTGGTTCTATAACCCAAAGAACTGACCAGAGTGTGCACATGGTTTCTGAATTGGATTTTTGAAGAGGACACTTGATCGAATTCTAGGAGTTTCAAAAATTTTCAAACACTTCAATTGCAATTCCAATAGTTATTCTCTCTAATAAACAGAATGTTGTACTGCGTACAGGGTAAAACCATGGTTAAATGGTTTTAACCAGGGTAAAACCATGGTATTTAGAATAGCTCTATGAATAAAATAAATATTAAAAACATATTTCCTGGAGTTTTTTAAACTTTTATATTTTCAGATTATACAAACAATTTTCTTACTCTTGTATTGTCAATGTTTCTTTAAGCAGTACGTACGGAACACATTAATCGCACGAGTTACCAAGTCAATCAAATATGGCACTTAGAGGATAAGCTACTACAACCAATGGATATAATTATTAAAGTGAGGAAGTGTATTCGTGCGTCAAGTTCACAACAAACCCGGTTGAACTGCTGCAAAGAATCACTGTCTTCAGTTGCTAGATTTGATATGTATAAGATGGGTTGCACATGTCCAAATGTATGTAATAACAGCTAAAGTAATGGATTTTATCTTATTCAAGTATAGCATTAGCTAGTGCAACTACTTATGTGGGTAACGATACAACTGGATTTATAACAATATTATTAAATTATTAATACTACTATATTGTATTGGTGTCATGTAGCAGTTATCCCGGGATTAACGAGGGTACCAATTTTACATGCTGTTCTCGTATTACTCCAAGACGACGAGGAACTCTTGACCTATTAAACCCTAGGTTTTTTTTATCTCAAATTAATTTATTCAATTATTTTACTATCCGTACAGATTTGAGTAATACGGTTACAGACACTATATATATTCATAATTAAATTTAATGAGTGGTATCGTTGCTTTTCTGTTCTGAACTCAATTATTTTTAAAACAATGACAAAGATCACGGCTGATAACTGGTATTTAAAAAGAATAAATTCTTGGAGACATATATCAAAACATTAAATCTCAAGTGAGCTTTTATATCGGTTTTTAGCCTCATTGCAAAAGGTCCTATAGGAATCTGTAGTTACATCCCCTTCCCTCATAACCTTGAACTACAGAAAAATGTTTAGTTAGTTATTATTCCAAAAACAGATAAGAATGAACTTTTATAACCATCCACACATAAGGTGTAAATATAAATTACATTTACTAATGAAACAGTAAAAACGTAAATATATTTCATTCTCAAACATACCTTTAGTCTGGTACTTCTGGCCCATCTTGCTGCGGGTAGGTGATGCGATCTTCTTTTCTATTTGAGTAAAATCAAAATGATTCATATATCTACAGGTAAACAATAAATTTACTTCATTCTCTAAATATCTAAATTTCCTTAGCCTTTATCATCGTCACATAATAAAAAATAGGAATATAATTAAAATTTCACCTGTTCTAAAGTACATATATCTTTAATTATCTTCGTATAGATACAAATTGTCTCAGTTAAAATAATAATTGCTTGCTATTAAATTACGGGGATATTCGTAGCACATTGAAATTATTAATTCAATGGAAAACAACAGAAACTAGTGCAGAAATAATTATGGCGTTGTACCAACATTCTCCCTCAGAAAATCCCTTATTCCTTAATTCCGTACGTGCAGTATATACCTTAATTCCATGACAAAAGACGAATGTTGAAATCTATAGGAGATTCGTGTCTTCAAAACCAACAGACCATATGTGCTCAATTATGTTTGGCATTAGGCTGAGCCGAGGAGGTAGATAACATCAGCGCGATATTTTCAAAAGCATGCTACAACAACTCTGCTGTGTAAAAGGGTTCAATATTTTCCTGGAATATTCTGCCAGTGAATTAAAATAACTTGTACCATATGATATACATGATAGTTTAAAATCACGACATTGTACTAGATACAGACACGACTTGTATAGGATGAAATTAAAACTAGTTTATTGTGGGAAACCTAATCAATTAGCAAACCACCAATAGTATGTCCTTTTGGAATTCGGAAAGTACATTTGTTTATATTATAACCATATGTGCAACTCACTGCACATCTCCGCTCTAACTCTCCTTACACAGTACCTACTTCTCCGAAAGTATCACTTAGTTCCTAACTAGTATAACATGAATATTTTTCGTGAAACAATCCGATGGTTTATTCATTATAATATAAAAACATCTCTTAAGGAACCCCCAGCTTTTCATATGTGAGTTCGCAAAACATAGATACTGTCTGCTGGAGAAATACGACAAATATTTCAGCTAAACGTATTATTGTACACTTCCAATGTATGTAGTATCAGCTGGATATGTAACCCAGGTAACAACAGTATCTACGTTATCTACAGTAAACAACAGTAGTTCAAGGAATGTTCATGTAGTGTTGACCACAGAATGAGACGAAACGAGAAATAATTTTTATAGCCTTGTGTTTTCTATTTTCTAATCTTGTGTTATAATTTTATATAAAATATTAATACTCTTATTTAAAAGCAATTAATGCACAATTTGTTAGAGTTCCTAAACAACGCAGGAGTTCAATAAGTTGTGTTATATAATAAATGGAAGCTATATATGTTGTTTGGATCAGATTGCACATACAAATCCACTTTAGCACGACATCTATTAACTACTGTAGAAATGTATTACAAACTCATATAAATTACCATTGACTTTATTTGAAGCAACAAATTTGTTTCTGTTGTCCGTAAACTGGAAAAGACTTTGAGAGTCTCTGGACTTCAACGCTGCATTGTCATGCTATGGACCTCATTACCTGAGATTCAATGGATCCTTTACTTGACGCTTTCATGTCACTTCATTGTCCATAATTTTATAGGATGGTTTGCGTCATATGGGCCAGATGTTGTATCAGAGGGTACAATATTCTAGAATGAAAGATGACCATCCATACAGTTGGAACTTTCGTGGCATGGGTTGAGAGACACAGAAATGAAGGTGATTACTTACTAGGTTCTACCGATAAACTGACCTAAACGTGACTGGATATATGTGGTCAGTTTTGAAAACATGAATGCGGGGAAGATTTCAGTCTAACTTCTCACAGAGGTGAGTCAAACACTGCAGACATAATTGTGTAATATTTCGCTTGACACTATTAAAGTTCTGCTCGACCCGACTTACGTTACACCATAGCTGTTCGGAAGGTGAAATGTTGTCAATTAACATATTAACCCGTTTTATCCCCGTGATGCCATATGGTAACGGAAAACACCGTTCAGAAAACCAACGCTAAATGTCTGCTCATTTGCCTTGTTCATTTACTAGTAAAATCTAATTACTTAACTAGTAAATGAACAAGGTAATAAACGAAAAGCGTTATTCTTATCTTTGTATGTTGTTAGGAAAGAACATAAACACAATTCACGAAAAAAAAATTAAAAACATAATTCGGGGTAATAAGGGTTAATACTCTATGTTGCAGTAATAAACTTTCGTCAGATGATTCCAAGATTTTTAACAGTGTATGTAAATGTATTTAGGTCATTCTCTAGAAATGGGCAATTAGTAAGACGAGTGAATTGTGATTTTCTGTGAGCAATTACATTGCTCTTAATAAAGTAGGAAATGTATTAGAGCACTGCAATTTTCAATATAATTCTCATTGATTACTTAGATTTATATAATTAGATATTATATATCAGGTCTTTATACTGTAACGAATACTTTGTTACAGTATGTAGTGTTTTAATAGTGCTGAATTCGAATTGAATAGATATATATATATACAGGTTGTCCTGTGAAAAAATTAAAAAAAATGGGAGGTGATAGGAGAGATCATTCTAAGCATAAGTGCTTAAGTGAACATAGGACCTATTCCCCCTCGTTCCGGAGATACCAGTGAGGGTGACCTTTTCCTCTTAGACTTGTCGATTTTTCGTTAAAACATTCTAGCACACTTCCAGATTATGTTACATATTAAACCTCACTTGAAAGCTAATGAAACAAGCTTGCAGATGTTATACAGACTGTCCCAGTACTGCATACAAGAGGAAAGTAACGGATGGAAATTTTTTGAATTCCTGTATAAAATTTCCTTTTGTAAACAATTTTGCACTGTTCTTGTGTAGAAACACTGTCGATAAAGGAACAACATCTGCTTAGGCGAAAATAACACTCTACACCAAAGATCCAGGTGAAGTGAAACGTTTTGTGCTTCGTTAAAAGCCGTAGAAAAGCATTCTTCCTAATTCCATACTCTAATAATATAACAATGTTTCTACTTTTCACAGATGACAATGGTTACGAATATTAATAAATGAATGCTTTCATGCAAAATTGGAAATTCAATACTATTTCCTAGCATACAAGAGCTTTACATTTCTATGCGGGAACACTAATTACAGTTCTGAAGAACAATATCAGGGCTTTATCTTTACCTCTAATAGTTTTCTACTTTTCTTATGAATTATTATTAATAGAATGATTGGAAAATATTATTTAAATTAAGATTCAAGGAAATATTTTCAAACTTGTATAGAACAGTTTTATTAGTAAATAAAATTACAAAAGCCTGAGTTCTATATTGATATTTAATATTTAGCAAATACGAAATCCTAATAGCTGAATGTCAAAAATCGGTTGGACACAGCTCCAACGTTTTTTTTAAAATAAAGTAGTGAAATGTCTGAAAATATCTTAAATGCAAAAACTTAAATAAAGAGATTATAAACTTACTTGGACTTCTTTTTTCTGACGTTACGTCTATGTCTTGACGTGCAAAAAAAAAGAAAGAAAGAATTATAATTTGATGATGAAAGGTTATTTTTAAAGATAAATAAGTTACTTTTATTTTTTTATAATATTCCAGCGGAATTTGTTTTTGGTTGCAAATGTGTCAAAGTAAGCAAATTAGAAATGAAATATTTTAGTTAGAACTAAACACTATCCCAGTTTTTGTAAAAGAACAAACAGAATTTACGTTGTAAATTGCGTCCTAATATCACTGAGTTGTTACAATCGTAGGAATAGTGCAGTTGAAGAGAGAAAACTAAATAAAACAGAAACAATCAAAACAACGACAAAATACTTTATTATTATAAAGTGAATGCAATTGATCAATTTTCCTGAATGCTATTTTAAAGATTGCTTTTTATTTCTTTCACTAAAAAAACTCTTACATAAAATGCACTAAATTAATAGGTAACAGATCAATGAAGAATAGTAATAGTTCTTGAACGGTATGGCAATGGCTGACTTAAGATAATATTTTTAATATTATTTATGTCTGAAGAAAATAACAGGAACTAATGAGCTTGTCGTTTGCTTATTGTTAATCAAAAACCATTCATACTTTATACATTTTTGGAACTAAATACATTATTTAAGTATATTGATACAATATTATATAAGCACAGATAAGTCCAAAAGTTTTACTTTAGTCATGCTTCTTTTATCATAGCTGGTTGCAATTTTTGTTCTAGTATTCACTGAATTACGCAGACTAAGTTATATAAGTAAAAGCCTTCTTATAATAAATATACGAATACAGTTGTGTCATATTTCTTCCATTTCTTAAGCTAATAGATTCAATAGTTACATTTTAAATAAAGTTGTATTACAACTTAACTTGCATAACTGTGTGACGTGTTTGTCCGTCTTTGCTCCTCTTACTAACTACGTTGCTAACATGTATTTAATGTGTATTTTTCGTTTATAGTTTGATGTTTTCCCTAAATATCAACTTCATTTTATCTCATAAAAGTTCAGCTGACAACTCACGATTCGGAGCAAGCTCTGCATGTTAGTAAACACTGAACTGCTACAAAAGAATATCAGATATTAACTTATACTTTACGGATCTTGGTTCCACAAATCCCTTTGTAATTTTGAGCCATAGATTTGAAAACGAAACATAGTACACAATCTCATCCAATCAACATAAAACTTGGGAAATTGGTACAGCGTTATTTGTTGTATAAACATGTAAGATACAATGATGTGCAGGTTTTCAGTACTTGAATTATGAGGATAACATTGTGTGTCATATATTCTTCATCATAATTATAGTTATTCTGCCATTATTGGAGGGCCACTTGCTGCAGCTGAGAAACATTCAAGATCCACGGGTTTTCCGCTAACCTCTTCGTCTTCACTTATGATTTTTCAGTATTGATAATCATCCATTAATGGTAGTCTCCTTCGCTCTCTCCCCCTCTTTCATGCCACCATACTCTCCAGCACGTCCCTCTTGATACAATTCCTTCTTATCTAATGTCTCAATGAGTTTCTCTTCCTCTTTTTAATAATGTTCAAACTTGTTCTTTCCCCACCATTTTTAAGGCTCTTTCATTTGTTTCCCGCTCGACCCAGTTAGTTCTCCACACTAACATTTCGAAAGCTGCCAGTCGTTTTTCATCATTTTTTGCGTATTATCCATATTTTGCTCTATGTAGTACAATATTCCACACCAAGCATTATATGGGTCATTTTCTCAACTCGTTATTTAGGGTCCCACAAAATAGAAATTTCTTCTTCCTAAAGGCTTCTTTCCCCATTTCTATTCTTCCTTTTATTTCGCGTTCACAATTCATGTCATCATTAATAATACTCCCAGGTTTCAAAAACTAGTAACCTGTTTCATTCTCTACCCTACTCATTCTATATTTGACACCAACCTCTTCATTCCAGTCTCCATTGCTTTTGTCTTTCTAACATTTATTTTCGTCCAATATTCTTCACAGCTCATCCTCAAGCTTTCTAACATTCTTGTTGATTTCATTTCAGGTTCTGGAACAAGCGCCATATCATCTGCAAACAGAGTAAGCCTAATCATTCTACCGTCTACTGAAATGCCGTCTTCATTTGGCAGGCTCTCTTCCACTGTCTCTTTTAGATAGATGTTAAATAATGTAGGTAAAAACAACATCAATGACGAAGCCCCTTCCAATTGCAATTTATCTGTCACTTCCTCTCCTGTTCTAACACTTACTTCTTGGTTCATACCAGATATAATTTTCTCATGAGTTTTCGATCATTCCATTCTAGTCCAACTTTCTTTAGAACTTTCAACTACAATTTCTAATCCAATTGATCGAAAACCTTTTCTAGATCAGTAAACACCACATACATCTTTTTCCCTTTTCATATATTTTTCTCCGATCACTTCAATTACCGATCACTCAATTACATCTTGTGCACTTATCTATAGCAAGCCAGAACTGCCCCCTCAACTCTTATTTGTTCTTCCATACAATCATCAGTTTCGAAATCAAAGCAATTTATTGCTGCATGAGATATGAGGAATAGTTATAAAATCCTCAAGTCTCTTTGCGTTCGATTTCTTAGCCTTTGATATCATGATAGTCTTCAGGAAGTCTTTTGGTCACTCCCCTGTTCCATATATTTCATTCTACAGTCGGTACAGCTCTTGGCTACCCTTCTATCCTGTATTCTTATATTCGAATGGTATATTATCGATGCTGGTTGCCTTTCCATTCCTAATCTTGGATATATGTAGCATTTTTAAACTCATACCGAAGAATACTAAATCCTCATCTACTTCATTTTATACCTCAACATCTAAGCTATACGGTTTATTCCCACTGTAATTAAATTCCTCAACATGTTCCTTCCATCTTTCTAAAACTTCACCTCTCGATAATTACCTTCCCATTCTTATTTATGCTACTTATCATAACAAACCTCTTTTTCCACGAAGTTCCATTGATTTCATCTCATATGCGGAAACATAAAAATACACAGAGGTAATATGATTGGGGGAAAATATTGAGAAAAAATGGGTTGTTATAAGATTTCATATACCTACTATAATATAAAGACATTGAGTTTCTAAGTCACACGTGATCAAATGTTAAGCAATATTGTAGAAAACAAGAAGTCAAGTATACAGTGAACTCGATTGGGACAAAGTTTCGGTATCCATTCGGGATAGAAGAATTTGACATGCTGCTTAAAAAATGAAATATTATAGCCTAAAAGTTCCGAGTACAATTATGACTGAAAAGACACGAATCGAGCTCGTAGGATCGGGTCAAATTAGTTGCATTATCTGGTCATTTTCCTAGTTGTTTGGGAGTTTCATCCGCTAAATTATCTAGATTCTAAATTAATTCTTCTTTCCCTTATTCAACTTCCTCAGATTTCATGGCAGACAAGTGTTGCAATTGATCACGAAACGGTTAGTTAATATGAGAAAAAGACAGTTTTCTGCAGTATAACGTGGCGACAGAGAGGAAAGGAAACCGGTTGCCTCAACTCAATCAACTTTCACGAATAGTATTCGGAATGCGAATGTTGGTAATTGCAGTTCGGTATATAAATTAACCAAGTATACAATTTGATAAAATCAAAACAATTCCTCCTAGAATAATAAATCGGCCAATAGGGTCTACATATTTGGCAGTAATTTATTTAATAACATTACGCTGTTAGTTTCCACTAGTTGATAATTAGCATTTAGACGAACGGTGATAGATCTAATGAAATTACATCAAATTTGAATCAAGAAATAAAAAGTTTAAAAATACCTATATTTTTATTGAATTCATTGATTGATTGAATTAGAGTTTCGTATCCCGTTGAGTACCGAGGTTACACGAGACGTGAACCCTGAGATGGATGTGGGTACGAAACAATAAGAACTAATGTTGGGAATGGGATCCAGGTCTAACAGGACTAGGTATACAATCTCAGTAATGCTGTTAATAGTATTGGCGACGTAATACAGTCATAAACACTATAAATAATTATTATAATGTGCATGATATTTAAAGGTAAATAAAATATAATAGGTTAACTTACAATCAATCGTTGATTCAGTTGCTTTTTCATCTTCTTCATCAGCTGATAGTAGAGAAATGCAATATTAAATTAATTAACACACTTTACTAGATGGAGCTTACATTTAGGATACATTTTAGACAGTGTATTTGTTCGCTGTGCAGTTACTATTTTTCAAGATTAATTTAGAGAACATGATCAGCACTTTCGCAGTGCACAATACAAGATTTTTGAGGATTGTACTTTTGCCTAATTTCCGCAAACGATTAAAGGACGGAATAATATATTCCATACCCGTTGTCACATATGTTGTCATTATAACACTGTTCGTTCTTTAGAAAGCGTTACAAATTAACGGTCTCGTTTCCGGCTTACTCTTCAAACGATTCCTATTATTCAACTTACTTTAAAACGTATTGAAGTATTTGTTGGAATATTGTTCTCATTCTTCATCAAAACAAGATGCGAATGCAATAATTTTGAGATGTTAGTTTGTCCAAATTGTGTAGTCTTTCTCCCTTAGAAATTAATGAAAAATATGTTCATGTCGTACAATTTGAGATGTCATTTAACAAACAGAAAAACTGTAAAATCTTGTCATTATACGGCTCATTATCCCTATATATTTAACATTGTTGACATAGTTTTTTTTATTGCTAAAATATCAAAAGTTATTTCAACACTACGGCCCTCTAATGAAAAAAGAGTTTCCTCCAAACAGTGAGAGTTAAGGTTAGCTTGTCTGCATTGCGTGTTTTATACATGGCACATACCGAACTACCATTAGTTATGAATTTAATATTAGCGTCTAGGAGTGTATTTTCGAGATCAATGTGGTACCACATTCTCTTTCGCTCTTCGAACAGCTGTGATGCAACATGAAAAGTAGCAACTGAAACATTACATAATTCTGCAGTACATAACTTAGTTCCGTAAGGCAGAATTCATGCAGAATTCTTTGGCAAACATGTGTCTCCATTGTGGTAATTAGATATCAAATCATGTATAGGTCCGAGGGTATTAAATATCAAAAGAGGCGACCAATTTCATCATGCTTTTCCTCTAACCGCAATATAACTGTTCTACTTGTGATGATGGTGGCATTAGCTTAGAATATAGCATGATTGTCTGTAATCAAGATCCACATGGTTACCTAAAATTACAACACAATAACAGGTATAAATTAGACCAGTGAGTTTTAGCACTGGAATAACTAGAAACTGAGAAATCGTAGGCCACAGATAAGCAAAGACGCCGTCATATTTCACATTATGTGAGAATACATTTAGCATCACGTGATTCTTTGCGCGTTCACAACGCACAAACAAGAGCATTGGTTTGAAATAAAAGAAACAACGAACGATGAAAGCACCCACAAGTTATACATATTGTATATTTGCGGCACGATTAGTTTCGTTCTAAAACATTATGACTTTTACAAGAAGTTTGATCCATGCATGTTGAACATTGAAACTTATGTCGCTCTGGGCTAGGATTCCCGAGAAAAGTTCTCCGATGCATTACTTGATTTCCTCTGTCAGTTGCATCGCAGCTGCTTCACAGTACTGAGTGACAATACACTTTAATCGTCCGCAAGTTCAGCTAATGAGAAACTTTTACTCACCACTGGCCTTCCTTGTAGATGTAGTTGTATCAATTAACTTAGAACCTATACCTCCTTATAAATCTAACAAGGTTACCACGTTCTTCACACTTGTATACCATATCCGAGTCCAACAAATTGTCCTCTTTTGAAAGCAGAGATGCTGCATATTTTAGACTATAAACGTTTGCTTAATTCATTGCATACTAGAGTTCTATTACTTCTCACATAGTACGAAGCTTACTCTAAACCAACATTGATTGGAACTTACTAAATTTAAACAAGAGTATTGTTTCTAACTTCATATGTATCATTTAAGTTTACAAGTACTTTATAGTTCTAAATAAAACTTAAAAGATCGATACTTTATTATACTTTGAACCTTCCCCAGATCCTACATCCAACCTAAAATTTCACCTAGTGCCAAAATCATATATAAGGATTCACTTTCAGAATTAATTTACAAATCTACCAAGCGGTTGCTTATATTCTTTTCGGATAGCAATTAAGGAAAGTGAGGGCAATTGTTAATTCTATATCTTAATGTCTGTTCAATTTATGTATATGAAAAGGATTAAGCAGAACGCATTTACTAAAAGAAGAACAGAAACTGCAGAAATTCTTAAATATTAGATTCTCCTTGAAGCATAAGTTGTACGGATATTAAGGGATGACAGTAATAGTCTGACGAGATACAAGTAGTACTGGAAGAATAGTAGAAACCCAAAATAAGCTAGACCGTGAATGCTCTGATAGGAAATTGCAAACAACGTGACAATCCATTCCGAACAATCTCCTGAAGTCAACACTAATAGATGGGACTTTGTAGACTGGCATTAACTGTTATCTGAGAAAAATCGACTTAACTACTTCGTGGATTCGTAAATAATATCTATTGTTCAAACTTTATCCACGATATTACTACATGACGAAATTTAAGGTTGGCCGTGGCATGCTAAAATATTTCAGTAAAATATTTTATTAACCTAAATCGTTTTCGTTTTATTTTGATTAACATAAATGTTCTTTAAAGTCGATGAGTCCATTTTAAAACACTCAATAATACGAACAGTTCCAACGATCTTTGAAAAGAGCACATCTGAAAGATATTCACATAAAACTTTCATCTTTTCTAAGTTTTATGTTCAAATTCACGTTACGCCAGATGACAAGTATTTAAATTAGATAAAACATAAACCTATTATATATTTTACTTCATTTATGTGAAATCAAAACTTTTGAAATAAATTTTATATATTCGATGCATATACTGTGCATCTTTCACAAAACAAAAGTATAAAACTTTTCAATTTAATTTTAGATTTTTTAACCTTATCTCATTTATACCTCCTTTGATTTAAGTTCCAATCAGAGAGGTAAAAAGAAGAGAACCAGGAAGCCAGAATGCCCAAAAGTTCTGTTTTGTTACAGGGAGATTGATGATTAGTTCTTAGATTGAAGCAACTTTACATGTGGTCGAATAATATTCTATGAAAACAAAAGTACTCATGAAGGTTTGGCCACATAGTCGTTAGTAAATATGGGTCTGAATCCTTACTCTTTATGATTAATGAGTCTGATTTCATAAAATTTACCAAAAAAGAAACTTGCCTCTTCTGAATATTGTCACCATTCTAGAATATCCTTCAACATCACCACTTAAATCTTAGATCCTTGCGGAAGTAAGAAGAGCTACCAACTTCCCTCGCAAATTATAATATATTTACTTATTTCCTCTTCGTATATCTGAGTTGTATACTGAAGAAGTTTATTCCTTTCTTCTAGCAAAACTTTCTCTTTTTCTATTATGCTAAAAAGACAAGGATATTGTAGATACTCTTGTATGGTGGTAATTTTTACCGTGTTATTACAACGTTTGTAACACCAGGCGGTGGCACTAAGAGAATTACCAAGCTATTGACAGTAAAGAAGTATAATATATGTATTTAAAAAGGAAGATATAAATTAACATACGTGCTGCTCCCAAATTTTGAGCAGATGCAAATCCTACATCAGGTACCTCTTCGTCCTCGTCATCAATTCCTTTATTCTTGCCCTTACCACTATTGCCTTGTTCTGAAAAAATCACATTAAATTTAAATAAATCCATTGCATAAAATGGATTTCATATTTGATATAGATTATAACAATCAGTATAACAGAAAATAGATGAAAATATAGTAAAAGTTATAAGGAGTTATATTATTTATTTTTTATTTTGTGTTTAATGTAAAAGTATGCAATTTTCCTAATGGAGAATCTGATGGTAATGTTGATACTAAGAAATAAAAGAAAATGGAGAACTCAAGAATACCCAAAGAAATAGTGTTCGTCTATCAAACATTTAACTTGGAACTAACCAGGGAATCCACGCACCAGAGGTGAACGCTTTACCACTGAGCCACAGCGGCAACATCTCATATCATGTATGCAGTGAATTTGAGGTTTACATTAATAGCAGTCAAGATGTTGATGTTCATCCTAAGGTACACAATATATGTAGTAGATGATGCTGCACAACATTCGTTGTCTGCAAAGGAATATCATTTTTATGGATATAGTTAACATAAACAACTTTACAAATCTATACCGCATCTATCTCATAATGAAACAACACACAACAAAATTATTCCGAAGGAAGAAGTGAATGCTATAAGGTTTAAAGTTTGTGCTTGAAATTTATATCAAAGACGTTAGAAGTCCTAGTTGTGATGTAAATAGTTAGTAATCCAACTTACTACCATGATAATATATGTGAATATTGAATTCTGAAATTTCAGTGTATCTTAGCAGTGTAGATAAATTTTAGTACACAATTTCATTGAAAAAACGTATAGTAATTAACTGCACATTAGAGGCGGTTATTCCTAGCGCAGCAGAGCATAGTAGATAGGTGGTACGTTGGGATGAATTTTAGCTTAGATATATGCCATGTAATGTTACCTACGATCTCATAACCAACATACGTACTGTCCTTAAAATAAACTTGTAATCTTATATTCTAGTCTTACTAATTCCCTCTTTGTATGTATTTCCACTGCGAAGAAATACAGGACTAGACAAAAAATCTAAAACACTTAATACAAGACACGTAAGTTTGGCCCTCAATTGTACAACACCTGTTGCGGTTGCCGATAGTTTTTTTTCTTTCTTCAATATGTCGTGTGGATGTCCCTCTTCCGTCAGCAGTAACCAGTTCATTTGTGAGTGTCGTGGTGTAAACGTGGTGCGGTAAAATGAGCAACCTGACAGACTTCCAAAGAGGCATGATCGTTGGTCCCCGTCTGGTTGGAGCTTCAGTGGCAACAGTGGCAAATATTGTGGGGATATCGAAAGGCACTGTCCAATGTCACGAGGACACACAAGTCATGGGCAAACGACGTCTGCAAAGCACAATAGTGGTCGAAAGACAATCTTGTCATATAGGGACCGGAGGGCAGTAAAAGGGTTGAAGCAACTAAAAAGAAGACCGCTGCAATGAGGATTATGTCTGAACTCAATTCAGGCCTACAGAACCCGGTTTCGTTGAAATCAGTGCGACGGGGAACTTCATAAAATGAGAATTCATGGCATTACCGCTATCCCCAAACACCTGGTGACAGCAGTAAATGCGAAGAAGGTTATCCAGTGGTGCAAGGACCACAAGGCGTAGATTCATGAGCAGTGGAAACGCGTAATGTGGTCCGATGAATCGAACTTCACCTTGTTTCCAACAACCAGTCGTGTTTACGTATGGAGGACATCGTCGCAGGCCTATGATACAGACTGTCTGCTCCCAACTGTAAAGCATGGGGGTGGTTCTGTTACAGTATGGGCAGTGACATCGTGGTTGTCTGCAGGTTTCATCATAGCCCTGCATGGAATGATGAATGATAAGGCGTATGAGGCTATTTTGGGGGACCAGGTTCTACTCATGGCACAAATATTATTCCCTGATGGTGATGGTATATACCAAGGTGATTTGGCACCCTGTCACACTGCAAAAACAGTGAAATCATGATTTGAGTAGCATGACCAGGAGCATGACACCTCTTCTGGGTCTCACAATAACCAGATCTGAACACCATTGAGTCATTGTGGTCGGAGTTAGAAAGGTGTGTTCGGTCTCATTACCCTCCACCATCATGCCTTGAGGACCTGGAGCATGTTTTGGAGGAGCAATGGTACAAAATTTCACACACCACGATTCTTGAGGTGTATACGTCCATACCACGATGGATGCATGCTGTTTTGGACGCAAAAGGAGGCCCCACACCATACTAGGTATGATTTTCCCACCTTTGTAAATGTCTTTGATTTTTGTCCAACCCCTGTATGTTTTCTCACCATTCTCCTTGAGAATTTTATATCCTAATACAAGCAAGATGACGATTTTGTCGTGGACAAGATTGTGTCTCTGTGTTTCCACATGGTTCCCCACTTTCCTTCAAAGTTTTCATTCCACCATTATTTAATCGTCATTCGGGTGCTTTTATCATCTGCATCACTTACCCTAACAGACGTAATCATGGGACGTTCAACCGAGACATCTTTTCATTTCATCTTTGCAAGTCAAGTAGTGTGTTTTTACATACATAAAACAAAGTTTACCATAGCAAGGTCCAGAAAATTGTAGGTCCATTGCAGTCCTCTCCAGAACAGGTATAACAGAACGATAACTTCAGGTGATTGGACAATGATACGTCGAGTACGGACCTAACCCTGTGCACATAAAGTGTCAACTACTTAAGGAATCCCTATTATCTTCGTTGAGGGTGTAGCCTTACGTTACCGACCACCACCAAATATATTATCCACATTGTTAGGAACTCAAAATGAATTAAATTAAATGTCATACAAAGTCAGTGTAGATCCTCGCAAAATATCTCCCCATGTTGGTAATGTGTTCCCTAAAGTACAGACTTAGTGTTACATCAGAATTACGAAAGCAACAAAATAATACACGAAACAAGCTGATATTAGGTACAAATATTCATATAACCTAGTGATTTAGTATGTCTCATAATGGAAAAAAATATTATATTATTTTCAACCTTGAAAGTATGTTCTCGACCACAGAGTCACTAAACCAATTATGAAAGTTATAAACGTTTTTCACACTGTTATAATGATGAGAAGTTCCTTCCTCAATTGCATAAAGCAAACATACAATTCCTAAACAGCTACTTTGTTTGCGAGTAAAGTATATGTTTTCTTTTATATTCTTAGGTTTGCAACGCAGGTATTTATATTTTCATTCAAAACTTTTGTAAGGAGTTGTTTGTGCATGAAATTTTAATTAATACTCCACTCGTTTAGTGTATCTTGTACCCTGTAAGAGTATGCAATGTAATGAAAAATTTTTCCATACTGTCAAGAAGCCTACACGCCAGTGATTGTCATTTATCACTCGTTAAATATACGATTTCTAATTTCAGTTTGTATTAATTACAATCTGTTTTCTGAATTTACTTTAACTACGTATCAATACAGACTTTATAAAGTTCTGACAATGTAAGAAAATTGAACTACGAGTTACAATCATTTTAAAACTATTTTGTAGATACAGTACTTATAACAAATTTTATAAATTCGTTTAATTTAGTATGATTACTCATTAATGTGCAAATTGACTTTACGTGCAGTATATAATTTATTGGCTCAAGATCTGCATGACTAATAGTTTCGTGAGTAGTTCTTATTAAATCAGATCGGAAGAAATGTAAATAACAATGGACAGATTTGTTGATTTTGAGTTTAATTCAACTATTGATATGGAGTTCATATGACAGTTTATGAGAGTTCTATAGCCTAACATTAGATCCGCAATGTTTTTTAAGTTTTTCAATTTAGATATTTTTTGTCCGAAAATGAAACAATCCAGAAGAGTAATTAAAAAAGGAGAAAAAATGAATAGAATAAAGCTGAATGAATAATTGCTATGTTAATTAAGGCTTTAACCGAATTCCTTTACTTGCAAATTGCCCGATATGCAAAGAATTGTTGTGGTGTGAGCCAAGTAGTAATTGACGATTTCATTAAAATAGGCCAAGAAATGTTAAAAACATAGAAGCAGATGGTACAAAGTTATATTCAATTCGAAAAATAAACATCGGTAAGATCTCATTCATAACAACAGGTAATTAACTACTGATAATCAAATTGGATCAACCCTCCGTTTATAACACGATATCCACTCTTATATACTAGCATATTGCAAACAACCCTGGTTAAACATTGAATTCAGAGTTTTAAGTAATGAAAAAATGTATTATTATAATATAAATGGGTGCATAAATTTCAATTTGCGCGAAACTAACACTAATTAACCAGAATGTGCTCCTCAGAAGCAGGAACGCCTGTTAACAATACGGAAAATAATAACATAGTAATTGTATTGATGTTTTTGGCCAAATATGTGTAGGTTAACAAATAAATTATCTGATAATTTTCTCACTCTTTCGTGGGTCAATCCCAATGTTAATACTTCATTCACTACT
This sequence comes from Thermobia domestica, assembly GCF_964235325.1. Lineage (NCBI taxonomy): Eukaryota > Metazoa > Arthropoda > Insecta > Zygentoma > Lepismatidae > Thermobia > Thermobia domestica. Next base: position 11,463,918 of record NC_137457.1, on the reverse strand, counting down.
AATATACATTAAAGTGTTAAATTGTGTTTTCCTAAGATTAGTGCCTGATATTAAAACTTACTTCTTGGACAGTCCGGAATAGGTATACATGTAAGATTATTGACACTTAGAAAGACAGTATTCTCCATCTCACAGAAACATCCAGGGATACAAACATTCACACATTTCTTATTGCTTGAAGATGCTTGGTCACAATAACTCGGCTCGCAACCAGTTCCACAGGGCAAGTACTTCTGGCCCTCAGGACAAGAATCTAAATAGTCAAATACAAAAAGTGTTATCAGGTAATATATGCTAAGGTCGTGTTTTACAAAGAAAACAATAACAGTATATGTGTATAATTATTACTGAATTTAAAACGTATATTGTAATTTTGAAGGTATAAAAATGCAAATGCTTTAAAATTGAAATTATGACAATGGGACACTTGTGTGAGTGGAATGTTTGTTCACGGGATGGGAACAAACCATAATAATTATATATGCTAGGCAGTGAAACTATAACCGCTACCAGGTTATAGAAGGATTTTTTGTGGACACCCTGTACATTTCGTGGAAACAGTGATTATTATTTTCGATTTATACTTTATTCTGCAACGCACATAAGTTCTTTCTTTGGTGGGAATTGCTTCTTTCCCACACAATTGGACAAAGAAGTCTTTCATCGTTTTCTCATATATATATTTAAAACATTGCTTTTGCTGAGAACATTTCAGTAAGTGACTAACCATTTCAGTGTTTCTTCCTGACTCATTATATACACAGTATATATTCTGCAGTTATTGGGAACTGAATTAAGTGCTTTCTTTAATCACCTATGGAAACATTACAATAGATTAGAGAAATAGGGCTGACCAGATGTCCCAGTAGCCAAAGTGGCACCAACCTCACAGTTTTTGCAGTCCGTTATCTGTACTTTCTCACGCCAGTGTTATCGCCGTGTCTAGTGCATTATAGGCAGTTGACTAAAATTTAACATAAATTGTTTTCTATATTCTGTTTGTATGTGCATACAGGTGAGTTAACTGAGTGATTTTTGAAATGAACTGCCAACACTTTTCCGTTGACCATTGCAACCCGTAGTTTGAGCTTGGATGCTCGAAGAGTTCGACTCCGGTGTTCTACGCAGCCACCACGCACTTTGCGTTGGTTAAGTTTTGTGAAGGGGCACAAGCTATTTAGCCGGTGAAGGACGATTTCTTACGGCTAGCCCCAACTAGTGAAATCCCAGGTCCGCAGACCTTGTGCGTTTAAAAAGTTATATACGCGCCCTCCAATATCAGTATTCAATTGTGGAGACCTTCTTTTCGTTTATTTACTGAAGATTTACCTTTACACTGCAGGACTGTTCAGCGTAACAACTGGATTCATCGTGGGACGATCCAGACAACTTTTCCCCAGTGCTAATCCCCCAAGTGTGTCAATGGTGTGAGAGAAGCATTTACAGTGAAATCCGAATCATAATTTTATATATTTAAAGGGCTATCGCGCACTGAAAAGTTAAAGCGTGATTTCAGCGACGAAAATTATTATATTTATCTAGTGTTCAGTGTTGTGTCCATTCCTCTTCGCTTTTTTTAAATAGTGTTCTAATAAATAAATCTAGTGTTATTTAATCCAGTGTGTTTTCGTTGTTTGTATGAGTGCTGTTTGTGTGCGTTATGGTCTGGATTACCGTCTGATCGTCCGGGAGGTTTTCGAGACGAGACACCCGAACTTCTCGGCGCCTAATACTCATCTCATGATTGAGACTGACGAGCGATTTGGAAACAGTTTGTAACCTTTCTTGGAGAGGTTCTTCATCGTCCTGTCCAGGTAAGTTAAAGTATCAGGAGTATACTTATTGGTAGTACCACGAGCCACGGACAGCGAACAGAATACGGAGTGGTTACAAATAAATGGCCGCCCGAACAGCGACTTGACACCCAGTTGGTTACAAAATAAATGTTCGCCCGAACAGCGCCCCGAACACCAGGCGATTACAAATAAATATTCGCCCGAACAGCGACCCGAACTCTAGGACGGTTACAAATAAATGGAAGCCCGAACAGCGACCGAACTCCAGCCGGTTACAAATAAAAAGCCGCCCGAACAGCGACACGAACTCAGGCGGTTACAAATAAATGACGCCCGAACTACCGACCCGAATCGAGACCGTTGGTGCTCGAATACTTGTAAGATCAATATTTTAATATATCATTTCTCTTTCAGCTCAGTATCAGGAATTAAAAAAGAAAAACTCTTTCAGGTGATTTTAATCATGTTTTTGTGATAGTCTAGGTTATTTTGTTCAAGATGGCATACAACGAAGCAGATTTGTTTACTAAGATAAGTTTACTTTTTAAAGAGAATATTGACAGATTAAAAAAGGAAAATAGAGAGAACCTAGCTAGATTAGAAGGAAAAGTAGATGAGAATAAAGAAAATTTTGTTGAATTACGTCAAAATATAGACGCTTTACGGGACGTGTTTCGTGAAAATAGTCAGCAAACGGAAAATGTTGAAAACAAAATACCGGAATGTGAACCACAGTTACAGTCAGATGTTCCTACTGAATACGAAACAACGGAATTTGAACCTCAGTTAGTAACTGATATTCCTAGTGTAAACAAAACATTGGAATTGGAACCTGAGCTAGAGACTAACACTCCTAATGAAAAGGAAACGCAGGAATCTGAACTCCATTCAGAGACAGGTAGTCTAAATCAACCTCGTAACAAATCTGGCAACGATTTTATCTATTCAGGATCTAGTGACGCCGCTTGTAGTAGAAGTAGTGAAATTCACGAACATATGATTGTAGACGACAGAGGTCGTAAGCGCACAACAGCTGTCACTAACCACAGAATAGAGAAGCACAAACGAGGTTATAGTTATAGCAATAGGCAAAGAACGCAGACCGGAGCGTAAACAATACGAAATTTAAAGGGAATCAGAACCGAGAGCGCATACGAAAGAATAACAGATACAAAAGAAGTCGTAAATCACGGCCACGTAACCTGAGTTATCACAAACTAGACAGGAACCGCAATTTGTGTGACATTAAGCATAGATTTGTACATAGAGTTAACCGCTGTAGGAATAGACGAACAAACCGTAATTATCAAAATAGAAATAGTAATCATAGGAAAAAAAAAGTAACCAAGACTTTGTGTGTTGATACAAATTTTTCTCCTCGGCGAGCGACGCATTTCTAAGCGATAAACATGTATTCATTTTCTTCCTTTTTGCTTTTAGTTTTGGCGATGCAGGGAAAAAATGAAAAGAGAACTACGCATTGTTTTTAAACTCCTTTTGCTTCTAGCTTTTAAGTGTTCAGCAAAGAGCAGATAACACGTTATTCTTTCTTTATTTTGATAAGATAGTCGCTGAATTTTTGACCACCTGTGTTTATGGTTACGAATAACGGGTGATACACAGCTGATTAATTCTTTTCCTCTTTTTGTCTTTGCTCCGTGTAGCACTTCATACCTCAGTCAGCTGTGCATTTTTGTTGCAAATTATCACTGACTTACTATTAGTTTAATGTCATTAATTTTTCTTGTTTTCATTTCAGATGTTTGAATTTAGATTTTTTAGTAAATAATTAACGTATCACATACGTAGGGGAATTGCATCTTAAAAGCAATTTGAAATCTTGGCGCGATTTCCGTAACCCCAGCTAGTGGGAAGATATTTTGACCTTATAACATATTTCTATTGTTTTTCATTTTAAAAAAATCTTTTTAGAATCCCTTCCCACTTTCCAAATTTTTAAACATGTTATCATACGTATAACTCACAATTAATGTTTGATTTTCTTTTAGATTTTTTTTAAATAATGCATCGAGATGCCCAGGAAGAGAAATTTTTTAGTTATTCATTATATGTACTTGTATATTTGTGATTAAAACTTAGTACGTATTCTCATGCGTAGAACATGAAACTTTGCAATTATCAATGTTAAATTTCTTTTTTAGTGTTAATCTTAGATTTTCTACCTGCAGTAATCCATAATTATGTGTATTCTTAGGTTAGATTTTTTGAGTATATTTTGATGTCTAGTAACTTTTCAGTGAATATTTTAATGTTTATGAACCGTAATTTTATTATGTGTATTTGTATATTAAGGTGTTATTAAAAAAATCAGAAAGTTATATTGTAGTCACAGTATGTCCCAAAACTATTTGGAATTTAGTAGTAAAATTGTTATTGTTATGGAGGATTTTTTAAAAAAATCAACATGGCCAAAGGTTTTGGATAACGAACCTTTAGGTTTCAGCCATAACAAACAGTATGGAGGATTTTAGAAATCAACATGGCCAAAGGTTTTGGAATACAAATCTTTAGGTTTCAGCCATACTGCTAATGACGGATGATTTTCTTCAAAAATCGACATGGCCCATTATTTATGAGGTTTCAGCCGTCTCAGAAATATTGATATAGATCCCGAAAAATAAACTTATTTTCTTTCCAACAGCATGAAGCCATAATGTTTTATGAAAATTACTTTGTCGATTATTTCGTATGCTCGATGACTGAATCTTAATGCGTTAATAAGACCATTTTGAATATTTGTAGTGAATATGCCTAAGGAAGCTTGTTACAGCTGTTTTGTAGGGAATTTTATCTTGATGTTTCAGACCGACCAGAGAGTTGTAATGTCGTTGACTATATTCTTGTTTGTATCTCATGTTTTTCTTTTAATAGGTCTCATGTATTTTGTCTTGTAGAGACATTTTACGGTGCTACTAGAGCATTTGTATTTTGTGTGTTTACACATCTTTTCTAGGTGCAAGACGTATGTTATGTTCCAGGGAACATACGCGTAGTTTACTGAATATTAATGTTTATATTTCAGTTTTGTGCAGAAACATTTTGTAAGTGCCTATGGTTGCAGGCCTTTTCTCGTTTCTAGTTTCGCCTCGCAGGTGTCGATGGCATATTTTGTGTGTAAGTACGTGTAGTATTACACATTTTCCCACCTATAGTTTTGGTCAATTTATGACGTAATGACCGTTTGTTTTCAGGAATGTTTGGACGAGCGAGTCAACTTGCTTGATTCAGACCTTGAAAAACTTGGATCAACACTGTATAGTTTTCAACGCTTTATTAATAAGTTCTTTTGCAGATAATACCCATATGTTCTGGAAACAATACAATGTTTAAGTTTTTAGAAGTGAACAACAACCATTATTCTAGCCCTACGCTAATAATAACTTTGTTTCAGAATAAAACCATTTGTTGTATTGAGCATTATTGAATTAAAGTCTCGATTTTCACGACGAGCAGATGGCATTTGATCTTATGGCGTGCCAAATTTTCTTCATACATGTCAACGAAATCACAATCTCTTCTTTGATATGCAGAATCATGCTTATTTCTTGGAATCACTATGAACGTCATCTTTGACACTTAAGTTTATTTTTTTTATTTTTGAAAAACGATTTTTCGTTCTCTTCTGCCAAACAACACGAGGCACAGTTTACAAAAAAAGGGACATACAGGCGAAAATCTTATTTTGTTTACATATTGTCAGTTTATCATGTGTTTACATTTCCATTCATTTTATTTTTTCTATGATTTTCATATTTTTCAAATATATTGTAGTAACATCGAAACTTTGATAATAATTTTAGTATTTTAATACGTTTAACATGTTTGCTATTTACATATTCATTCATATTCTAATATTTTAAATACAGATATCAGTATATTTACTAATTTTATTGAGATATCTGATAATTCTTTAAGTCGATGTTTTCTTGAATAGTTATTGAGTGTGCATATTTACTTCATATTACACAAAATAAAGTCATCGTAACGGAACACTTAAACATTTTACAAAAAGTATTTATGTGTTTAAAAAAAAGCATTTAAATAGCCCTATAACGTATTTACTTCATATTATATCAAATAAAGTGATCGAAACGGAACACTTAAACATTTTACGAGAAGTATGTGTGTGTTTAAAAAAAAGTAAGAATTTTAATAGCCCTACAAACGCTTTCTGCGAACTTTAAAAAAAAAGTTATCATACAGGTGCTTAAACCATACCACGTTTCTCACACCAGTGTTAAAAAAATCTCCCCTTCTCCCCTCATCAAGTTATCGTTGGAGAACCATGGAGGATACTCACACAGGAAGACAGCATGGTTTCAACATGTGAAGAAACGTAAGATAAGGAAACCCAACTGCATCAATTGTTCAAGAGGATCTTATTACTTCATGGAACACTTGAACTGGACATTGCTCACGCAGGAAACTCATCATGTTGTAGTGAGTGAAGAAATGCTTTAACTATTTTAAATAGCCCTTTTTCAGGTGAAAAACCATTCATCGTTTATACACGTAAGTCTCACACCACATGACAGTGTTGCCAACTAACTGATTTTAAAATTTTGGTGAAAAACCTAATTTTATTCATACTTCGTCATACGGCCAAGGGTTCTCAACCTGTCTACGTGTGCACTTGACAGGTCGTTCCACTTTCAGGCGCCATATATAACCGCTACCAGGTTATAGAAGGATTTTTGTGGACACCCTGTATATTTCGTGGAGACAGTGATTATTATTTTCGATTTATACTTTATTCTGCAACGCACATAAGTTCTTTCTTTGGTGGGAATTGCTTCTTTCCCACACAATTGGACAAAGAAGTCTTTCATCGTTTTCTCATATATATATTTAAAACATTGCTTTTTCTGAGAACATTTCAGTTAGTGACTAACCATTTCAGTGTTTCTTCCTGACTCATTATATACACAGTATGTATTCTGCAGTTATTGGGAACTGAATTAAGTGCTTTCTTTAATCACCTATGGAAACATTACAATAGATTAGAGAAATAGGGCTGACCAGATGTCCCAGTAGCCAAAGTGGCACCAGCCTCACAGTTTTTGCAGTCCGTTATCTGTACTTTCTCACGCCAGTGTTATCACCGTGTCTAGTGCATTATAGACAGTTGACTAAAATTTAACATAAATTGTTTTCTATATTCTGTTTGTATGTGCATACAGGTGAGTTAACTGAGTGATTTTTGAAATGAACTGCCAACACTTTTCCGTTGACCATTGCAACCCGTAGCTTGAGCTTGGATGCTCGAGGAGTTCGACTCCGGTGTTGTACGCAGCCACCACGCACTTTGCGTTGGTTAAGTTTTGTGAAGGGGCACAAGCTATTTAGCCGGTGAAGGACGATTTCTTACGGCTAGCCCCAACTAGTGAATTCCCAGATCCGCAGACCTTGTGCGTTTAAAAAGTTATATACGCGCCCTCCAATATCAGTATTCAACTGTGGAGACCTTCTTTTCGTTTATTTACTGAAGATTTACCTTTAAGCTGCAGGACTGTTCAGCGTAACAACTGGATTCATCGTGGGACGATCCAGACAACTTTTCCAAAGTGCTAATCCCCCAAGTGTGTCAATGGTGTGAGAGAAGCATTTACAGTGAAATCCGAATCATAATTTTATATATTTAAAGGGCTATCGCGCACTGAAAAGTTAAAGCGTGATTTCAGCGACGAAAATTATTATATTTATCTAGTGTTCAGTGTTGTGTCCATTCCTCTTCGCTTTTTCTAAATAGTGTTCTAATAAATAAATCTAGTGTTATTTAATCCAGTGTGTTTTCGTTGTTGGTATGAGTGATGTTTGTGTGCGTTATGGTCTGGATTACCGTCTGATCGTCCGTGAGGTTTTCGAGACGAGACACCCGAACCTCTCGGCGCCTAATACTCATCTCATGATTGAGACTGACGAGCGATTTGGAAACAGTTTGTAACCTTTCTTGGAAAGGTTCTTCATCGTCCTGTCCAGGTAAGTTAAAGTATCAGGAGTATACTTATTGGTAGTACCACGAGCCACGGACAGCGAACAGAATACGGAGTGGTTACAAATAAATGGCCGCCCGAACAGCGACTTGACACCCAGTTGGTTACAAAATAAATGTTCGCCCGAACAGCGCCCCGAACACCGGGCGATTACAAATAAATGTTCGCCCGAACAGCGACCCGAACACCAGGCAATTACAAATAAATGTTCGCCCGAACAGCGACCCGAACTCTAGGACGGTTACAAATAAATGGAACCCCGAACAGCGACCGAACTCCAGCCGGTTACAAATAAAAAGCCGCCCGAACAGCGACACGAACTCAGGCGGTTACAAAACATTATGCACCTACATCAAGTAATGCCTATCCTGTATTTGGTCTAAGTATATTGTTTCAAACCTATTATATATGATTATGAGACTCGTTCTTATATTCAGATATATATTTTGAAGAATATTATACACTTTTAATTATATTCCCATATCAAACTGGACGTACCTCCGTAATCCACAACAACATAGTCTGGAGCATCATCGCCTTTAAGTTTTTCCACATCTGAAAATAATGTCAAAATCAAAACTATAAAACGTGCATTTAAGTCGACATAAGTTAGAGGCGAAATTATTATGCACGTGAATATATACAGAAAAGTAAATTGTATTCAAACTTAATTATATGGTAACCAAACAGGCTGAGATTGCAAAATGTTAAGAAATTTACATAATTGCTCCAAGCTTGATAGATTTCTCGTTCTAAACATCAAGATTATCGATAAGTCTAAATATGTTGCTTAATGTAAGAACTGTATATTGCTACCCAGATTTATCTTTGTTAAAAGTATTACGATCGATAATACACTCTGTACCACAGCAAAATTGTCAAATTATAGACAATGAGTTATTTTGTGATTTTTAGAATGAATAACGTTATCGATTACGAGGAAGGAAATCTAATTTCTTGCAAGAATGATATCTTGCGTTCAAAATATTAAACGGAATAGCTAATATTAATAAACAACTTTATATTGATGATCCCAAAATAATATATTTTCGAAATCCTTTTCAATTAAATATCTGCATGCTAAGCATACTTTTCACGAAAGATTTTAGCTAAATCCATCACTTATATTTCCATCAAGCTATTGCATTTTATTCGATATACTTAAAATGTTAGCAAGCCTATCGAATGTTTGAGTTTTGTGCTTATCGAAACTTGGAGGACGACTTCTATCTTTAAGTTACCAAACAATTTCTACTTTCATGAATTTCAACCAAATTATGTACTCGAGTAGAGTATTTTTTAATTCTTTGTTATTAATTGCAATGGTCTGAGATTTATTTCGGAATTTTATCTTACTCGTTTTCAGTTGATAATCTACTGCTTATTTGCTCATATGAGAAATTTGATCTTTTGTCAGCATATCTGCTGTAAATATTGTTAAATGTTAATTTATTTCTCTGCTACGTATTGTTATTTATAACTGCGATAATTCTGGCGTACTCTTGGTGATTTCGAAATGATTCTCATTTACTTTATCTCCAACTTGGTACCTCTACACGTAAATGCATTTCTACATCATCTTGCATAAGATGTATATAATATTGTGGACTCGACGTAACAAGCTTACATTGTCTCTACAATAAGTATTTCTAGAGCTAACTTCAGAAAATAAATTTCATAAAGAAACCAATACAAGTACTTTAGGTAATCATCAGTTTTGGTAGAACTACTTCCATCCCTTGTTTAACTGTACACTGAACTGTTTGTATATATCTGACACAGTAAAATACATAAAACTGCTGATCAGTTATTAATTCTTACATATGTAAAATGTGACAATGTGAAATTATATTCTTACAACTTAAACATAAATTTCCATACACTTATTCGTATAAGGCATTTACTGATAAAACTGCACACCATGGTTGAAAAGCATATTTTCTTTTACATTTGATAATAAACTGATTTTAATATTAAGTCAACAAATGTACACATCAATATTTACCACTCAACTCCGTGATTGTGAAGTCTTGTCCAACGGCTAAAACATAATGAAATACATTTTTTATATACTTATCGGTGGACTTGTATACTTCAAATTCTAATTTAAAAATTTGAAAGTTTAGGATTTTTAAAACAAAACAAGGAAAGTCCAATAAATGTTCCAAATAAAAATACTGCCATATTAAAAATTATTAATTAAATATCTGAACTAACTTCACAAGGAAACACTATAATATTATTTCGCCTTTTTCGAATTTTATGCTATAAACTTCACAGAAACTTTCATTACAATTGAGGGGGTCAGCGCAACAGTAATCTAACCCACATCTTTTAAAAACGGAGAAAAATCAAGCTAAAGTTAAGCACATGTGGTTTCTTGTACAATATTCCTAAAGCAAGAACAAGTGGTTGAATGTGCCATGTGACATATGGGGACATATGTGACATAGCTCAAAACCCCCTAATGTTGGATAAGTCACTGTGACGCTGGCATGTAGAATGTAAAAAAAATTAGAGGTAAAATATTGCAGCGGGATAGACCGCTGGTACACTTTAAACATGGAGTATATACCAACAGGTTGCTATCAAAATATTATTATATTTTTGTGCTTCTTTACTTTTATTGTTTTCCTTTTTCTACCTTTTATTATCTTCTTATTTTGCACCTTTCTTTTTTATCCAGTCTACAACTACCGATACATAACTATTAGGCATATTCTACAATGTCAAGAAACTTGTCATTCACATCTTGTTCTCTCTCACTCTTTTCGGTTATGGCAACTAAATCATTATAACAGGAATCATATATAGGAGGAACATATTAAAGTAACTCTAATAAATTCCTAATTTTCTTTGGATTTAAAGGACGTTGTTTGTTATATTTCAGCTTAAGAATAATGATATGCAGCTCAAATGAATGTTTCGGTATTCTCTTGTTTCCTTTAAATGGACAGACAAAATGAGGCTGTTCAATGTCGTAGTAGCAATATTTAATGGCAGACTCCCACGATTGTTCGCATGATACATGTAAAACTGATATGCGACTGAAAGCAACAGATTGGTCGTCTGTGGTGACTTTGTGATTAGTTATTTTTTGGCTTAAAGTTTGAGTACTGACCAAATTATCTTGTTGCGTTTCAGTTACAACGAACTTTCTTGTACCTGTCTTTGTATCTTTTACAAGTGTTACAAAGTCTGCAGACGTATACACATATTTTGCAAATGCTTTGTTTTCTCTATGAGTGCAAAGTGCCTATCACATGGTAAATAACTGTGTCCAGGTACAAGGTACTTGTGTTCAATATGTTTAATCAACTTTTTGTGGATTGTTTGCAAACAAAAACACACTAATGAGCACAATATTTGAGCAAACATGAAATAATTTTCTCAACACCAACTCCAGTAATATTTTCTGTCCATACATACATTTTCACATTACCTAAAGTGCAGTCATGAGGTCAGGGCTTAATACTACTCTCTGAAATTTTATTTACTCTCTGAAAGTAATTGACACATCTTGTAGAATTTTCATATTTCCACGAATAAAGTTAGCAATGCCCCCTCCCCAGAAACAAAATCGTAAACGAGCCAATGGTTCTGAATGTTTCTCGGTAAATGTATTCACTAACTACATCTGACTAATGATTTTCTTTCATCCACGTTATATAAACTTTATACATCTTCCTGATGTTTAAATTTTCCTATAAATATTTTTTGGACTGCACACGCTCGACAATAATGAGAGTTACGTATAGGATAAATATTTATGTGTTAGATTACAAGATTTGCTTGATGTTTACTTGTTTTGTTAGATCTATTTGTATGCTTCCCACAACCGTCTGCTTGTGGTGTTCCTTTGTCTTTTTTTGGTACTTTGGTTTTACCAGTTTTACACTCAAACAAGGCGGGATTTCGTTTTAGGGAAGAAGTTTGTATTTTATTAAACAACGTTACGAGGTGAAATTGGTCTAATCTTCCTGGTGGACTGATAGTTCACCTCAAATGACAACAGATGGCATCATAATCTCATTTTTGTATCTTTTGGGGTTAGACCACTGTTGGACTAACCCCCTCAATTGTGAAATAGCTATTAAAATCTAATTACATTATTCATTGATCATTCTATTCAGGGGATAGTATATAGTACACTTATTAGAAACGAATAAATGACGGACTAGGAATGATGTAACATGAACATGATAGATATTCGAAAGAGAGAACAGCATTCAAATATACATATAAAGTAAATGGATATACTTCAAAACAGTGTAGAATATCATATTAATAAGTTATTGGTTGAAATGTTATCATTAAAGCTTTTATAATGGTTTGTGGAATAACGTTATAGTAGTCAACACTTATAGGAAATATACTATTATATTATTCTGCATAAAAGATGTCCTATTTCCGTTTATTTTACCTTGTTAGAATTTACAGATTGGACGGACAATAAGAAGTGTTCAATTTTACTTGGATTCTCCTGCTACTATGTCGCAACGTTTAAATGTGTGTATAAGTGAGCACTTTAGTATTCCACAATATTTTTGATTACCCGGAAACAATGTTTATACCATACGATGGGCACGATTTCTTGAAATTACGACATAATCACTTGCAGACACATAAGTGAAATTCATCTCATAATGTATATAAATATATGACATTTCTGCCGGCAGTATTACTGAGCTTTCGGCTGTCACTGCTGAGCAGATACACTATTGATTATACTTTTAGGACCATTCCCGCATATATACAAACGTCATGGTTAACAATGAGATAATCGATGACATAGAAATGATGCATGAAGAAACTCGTGCCAACATTAGAATCGATCTAAAGGGTTATGGTTTTTTATAAGTGTGTTCACGTATACAACTCGTTCCCTTCTGCCTTGCCATATAACTCAAACTGCATTCTGATCATTAACATAGACAATGGGAGATTATACTCCGTCAATTAAGCAACAGTTACAAGACAGTTCTGAGTGGCAACTCTCATTAATGAAGGGGGACCTGAGACTTATCCGCCCATTGTTTCTCCTTCCCGGTGTGGTTTTTGTCACGTTGTTTGAAGACTATCATTACTTGAATACTGTTCATTGGAACACACGCAACACACTCAATAGTTTTATTTTCGCTATTCAGAAATCAAAGAAGTCCTTCACTTTACATTATCTCTATCTGTTCAGTTCACTGCACGCTATCGTCCTGCTCTTAGTCATGTGGTATAAAATTTTCCACATTACACTGTCACTAAAGCAAAATCTTGGATCATAGCCTGACCGTCGCCACCCCAGATATCTTAAGTGAGTTAAGTTGAGAAATATATGTACATATATAGCACAATAATACAGTACACGTAATAAATTGAAGTGCAATTTGAAATTTTATGGATAATGAATGTGAGCAGTCTAAATGAGACGGATGATTGCTAAAAAAGAATAACTATAAAATAAGTAATGAAGTAAGATCTCCGTCATCACTAACTTCCTTGCCCAAATATCGAAACACGTAACAAATAAAAAAAAGATGTATTAAAACAACAAAGTAGAGGAGTAATTGAGTAAACAAACAGAATAAAGAAAAACTAAAGAAGTCAAGAAACTAACATAAAGTAGAATTGAGAATTGACTTCAAGAAGCATATGAATTATAGCACTAAAAAGGTCAGAGAGAGAAAAAGAAATATAATTAAAAAAACAAATTTTTAGAATAATAAGATATAATACAAACGAAATGAACTCATCCACCTTATGACAGTGAAAGGTACACCTTGTCTCAAAAAGGTTGAGCGCATTCTTTATTGCTGTTTCGAGGCAAAAATTTTCTAAGTCCAACTTCGGGTATCTTCGGGAAAAAGTAAACCAGGTTCGAACCTCGAAGCCAACCTTTGCAATCGGGAAAAATCTTGCAGATGTGTTTTTCTTCTTTTAAATATAATAAGACTTGTTACCAATTATATATAAAAAAGCAACATTGATTGAAATACTTAATGATACAATATTTCGAAACTGTATTAATGCCAGCACATGCTTGTTTGTCATTTTGCTCTCCATACTTAATGGAATATTTAGATACGTAAACGAATCTTTCCATATGTAAAAGAATGGTGAAAGTTAAGACATAGAACATTATTCTCTCCTGAGTACTAAAATAAAAGTCAAAGTAGAACAAAAACAGCGTTTGCAGTGGATATGAATGTAATTATTATCTTAAATACTGTTATATATCGCTAGAAGTATTATTCGTGGAGCGCTTGTGTTAGCTCAGTGGTACGCCGTCGGATTTCTAATCGTAAGGTCGAAGGTTCGGTTCCTATCTGAGTCAATGTTTTTTATGAAATTCTATTTTCCTTAATGCATGAAAAATTATATAAAATAATTACATTAAAATACGTCAGTTGTATATATATAACATATAATCATTGCAAAACATAGTGATTATTATGTTTAAAATATAACAGGTGTTCACAGTACGTTGGTATTCTATGATATATGTGAATGTTAAATACAAATTAAGAAAATAATATCATAAATAAATTATGTAGTGTATTTATTTGCAGCTATTTGGCATATAGGGGTTACTTATGAACTTTCGTATTACAGCATGTCATTGATATTCTTGAAAAATTATCTGAGGCATAAAAAGAGGATATAAACAGAGAATCCAAAGTCGGAACGCTCGCAAGAAATTCATGAACCCCAAAGGTCACGTGAGCAGACTGGAATTGTCCTAATGAAGCATGCCACAGCAGAAGGTCTTTACATAGATTTTCAATTCAATACCTGATGCAATGTGGAACTGGTGATGCCTTTGGTCGCTCTTTCTCACTTTCTCGCTCGCTCACTCTGTATTTATATATATGAAAGTGGATGTATGTGTGTGTTTCGACATAATTCTGATATGTCTAGAGCAATTTCAACCATATTTCTCACAATCTGGAAAAGAGTACTGTCCAGATATATATCTAAAATGCTAGAAAAGGATCGATATTAGTATCGAATCCATAGCTTCGTGGTTGCTTAGGTAAACAGTTCTACTTTCAATTCAATTCCAATTAAGCTCCTATTAGCACCCAGGGTGGTTACCTAGCGACAAAAACATATCGAAATCAACCAATATTAGAGTCGAAGCGTAAGTTTTCAGTGCCGCATTTCCTATTAGTCCAACTAGGCCCGTGCCTAGAGGGCAACATATTTGAAGAGCACAAAGTTTAAAATTTTAATTTTTTTCGTATGAAAAGTTAAACAAATCGAGAGCAAATATACTATTTCATGAGCAGTCCTCTTTTACTATTCTAATATATTTAATGATAGCGTAAGAAATCTGAAAATAATTCAGAACATGTTTCCCATTTATTTTTTGTTACGTAATTGTAGCTGTAGCATCTAGTGAGTGGTATTTAACTGCAATAAATTCACTAATTAAGCATATTCGAATTAAATTTTATTTGTAAGTTAGGGATCAAGGGACGGAGAAATGTGTAGTTATTGGGGGCGCCGAGAGCAAAAGTGCGTAGGGACGCCGAGCTTCTAAATGCAGCACTGTTCGCTTAATTAATTGGTAGAAATTTTAATGCCATTTAAGACCAAATTTAGTCCTAGCAGTAGCAGTATCCGTTTGCTGTCCTAGGAGGAATGAAACAGACTGACATCAAAATTATAAAAAAAGACCTACATTAGTGTCGAATCTATAATTTTGGGGGTCTCTTAGGTAAAGATTGGAACTTCAGATGCCATGTAAGTTAAGCCCTCATTAACACAATGAAGGAGTTTGTGAAATTTGTGACATGTAGAAATAATTTAAAATAACCAATGTTAGTATACAACCCATATCTTTCGTGGTCGCCAAGTTCGTTGGGAGCAGTTCTGATGACCTTTAAGTTTAAGTTTAACTTCCAGTAAGAGTAAGATCCCCCAGCACATCTAATAAGGAGAGCGTAGTTCTCGAATGTCTGGGACAACCTTTACCAAACTTGGGGGACATATTATTTTCAATCTAAGAAGAAAATATTGTAGTAGTATGAAGTTATGGAAGTTGGGAGGTGTGACATGTAAAAATAATGTAAAACGACTGATCTTAGTGTTTTATCCATAATTTTCTCGGTCGTTGAGATGGATAGTGATGCTCCCAATGGAGGTTACATCCAAATTCATCCCCATCTTCACAGGATGATGGCCTGGGAGAGCTAAAAATAAAATCTCAAAAATTACTTAAATATTTGTCGAATTCATAGTTTTCGGGGTGAGAAAGCGTTTTTAATAACTTTGGAAGGTAATTTGTACCCACGTCAAGATGGGCTTTTTAATCATATCAATTTCTCACCTTAAGAAGAAATTACCATTACAATTATGATATTAAGCCAACCTTCGCAATCGATGAAAAAATTATGTGGATGCATGTTTTGTCTTTTAAATGAAACAAGACATGTTAAAATCAAAGATGGAGTGGGTCAGTGAGTCGGTTGGTAAGTGGGTGAAATGGGTCAAGATTTGTGAGTGGATCAGTGGATCGTGGGTCAAAAGGACGTGACCTACTGCGAAACACCACTCACCGTGACTCACACCGGCCCACCCGGTGGCCACCCTTTTAGTCCAAAGATATTTCGTCCAAAGATAATTTCGTCCAGAGACATTTAATCCAAAGACATTTGGTCCAAAGGACAATTCGTCCAAAGGAGAATTGGTCCAAAAGACATTTCGTCCATGGATGTTTAGTTTAAAGCACATTTCGTCCAAAGAACATTAGGTCCGGTAACGCTTGGGGGTCAAGGGTTTGTTTCTATTAGAAGAGTAAAAGTGATGCATATAACATTATGACTCAGTAGATTCTTATTCCTAAAGGAAATTTGAAATAGAGATTTATTCCGCAATTTTCATTTTGATAGAACAAATAATGCTGATATATTCAGAAAAACGTAAACGCCTGAAAACAACATGGCCGAACAAAAGGGGTGAGGGAAAGGTTGTAGTGTGAAGTATGTTGCTGTAATAACTGCTAACATGACATCTAAAATTTTCATGTTGTGAATGAAATAGTTCTAAAATAAGTACCGGTAATTAAAATTAATGGAGTTTAAATTTGAGTAAGTTAAATATTAGGTATTCAAACCCTTGTGTTAGAAAAGTGAAAAATTATGTGTCAAGTATCTTTGAAGAAATACTGAGAATAGAAAAATACACATGTGTGAAATATATTCTTAGTGTCCAAAGATAATACTCTTAAACAGTCACATTCTTGGCTGCAACATTGTCAAAAGTGATTGACAAATATAAGATGAAAGTTGGAACATTTCGTGTAGAATATACGTATCTTTTCAGGTTAACCACAAGTCTGGTTTCTATTTGTAGACTATTGATAGTGTGTAACTTCGGCAGACGTTTTTACATAATTAGAGAGTTGTATGACAAACCAGAATTGTTAACTTGTCTTGTATTTTTATTTCAGTGTTACTCCTTATGCAAATATAGTATATACTTTTGCTTTCATATTAATTTTCTCGGTACAGCACAGTACATTTAAGATATCCATTGCAAAGTCTCAAACCAAATACAAGATTCACATGACCATGCGGAGGCAATGTTGTCCGCAAATGAAGAGGGAGTATGCTCTTCACAGGGTTGTTTATCATTTTGGGAGGTGAATTCCTTAACCAACGAAGCTACAACTGTATTTCTGCGAAGCTAAAACTGTATTTTTGTAAAATTATTAATGAAAGCAAAGAGAGGTGGCCATTTAGTTTTCAGGCGTTTACGTGTTTTCTGAATATCTCAACATATATTTGTTTTATCGAAAAGAAAATTGCGGAATAAATCTCTATTTCAAAATTTCCTTTAGAATAAGAAGCTACACAAGTAACACTTCCCAAGTGTAACACTCCAATTTTGATAAAAAATTGGCAGGCAGATACTACACATAAAATAAGTAAATACGTGTTTTTTTATTTTTGCGGAAAAACGGTTTTAGGGGGCAAAAGCCCCACCCAAAATTTTGAAAGTTGTCGCCCGAAAGGCAAGAAGAAGTGGACCGAAATGAATGAAATCGTGCACAAATATTGTAGACGAAAAATGAGGGAATACGGGTTTCGTGTTTTTCTAGAAAGAATGGTTGGGTGGGGCGCGGACCCTTCCAAACCTTTGCTCATGAAATATCAAAAGTGCTAGTAACAGTATGTCAGAAGTGCCTAAATTTACATGAAGAATTGCAACGAAACTTTGTGTATGGACAATATGCAAAAAATAAATGGACACGGGTTTTTTATTTTCTGAAAAAAAAGGGTTATAGGGTGCAAAAACTCCCACCCAAAGTCTTGAAAGTTGAAGCCCGAAAGCCAAGAAGAAGTGGACCAAAGTGAATGAAATTGTAGTAGATATTGGATACGTAAAATAAGGCCTTTCGTGTTTCACAAGTGTCTTCATCTGATTTCTTCAAATTTGGCAGATCAACAACAAGCACAAACAGTATAGTGTATTTTATAGCATTTCAGGAGGCACCTTTAACCCTTACAATGTTTTTCCGCATAAACAAAAACATGTGTCGATTAATTTCCTGTTTGCTGTTGATGTGCCAAATTTGAAGCAAAACGGATAGGGATACTTCAAAAACACGAAAGACCTTATTTTACATAGGATCTCTAAAATGTCTACCCACAATTTCATTTGCTTTGGTCCACTACTTCTTGCGCTATTACGGTAATATTTATTTTTTTTTCGGAGAAGGCCTAGGCCCCAACACTGTTTTCCGCACAAATTAAAACACGTTTCGTTTATTGTTTTGCGAATTGTCCCTATACGAGGTTTCCTTGCAATTCTCCATACTCTTTAAGAACCTCTGACGTATAATTATTTGTACTTTTGACATTTCGTAATCAACAGTTTAAAAGGTCCGTGATATACGCAACCGTTTTTTGTTTTAAGGAAAATACGAAACCCAATTACCTCAATTTACGTCTACAATATCTGTACACAGTTTCATTCAATTCTGTACACTTCTTCTTGCCTTTTAGGCCTCAAATTTCAAAATTTTTGGTGGGGGATTTTGTCTCTTAAAACCGTTTTTCCTCAGAAAATAAACTCGCATTCGTTTATTTTTTGCGTATTGTCCCTACACAATATGTCGTTCCAATTCTTCATGTCCTTTAAGAACTTCTGACATACTGTTATTCGCACTTTTGATGTTTCACGATCAAAGTTTTGTAGGGGTCTGTGTCCCACCCAAACCCTTTTTTTTTTTTAGGAAAATACGAAACCAGTAATCCCTCATTTTATGTCTACAATATCTCTGCACAATTTCATTAACTTTGGTTCATTTCTTGTGACCTTTCGGGACTCAAGTTTCAAACTTTTGGATGGGGGCTTTTGGATGGGGGCTTTTGCCCCCTAAAACCGTTCTTTCGCAGAAAATAAAAAAACGTATTTATTTATTTTTTGCGTATTGTCCCTACTCAAAGTTTCGTTGCAATTCTTCATGTTCTTTACACACATCGTACGTACTGTTATTAGTACTTTTGATATTTCGTGATCAAAGGTTTGGGGGGGTCTGTGCCCCACGTAACCATTTTTTCCAGGAAAATACGAAACACGTATTCTCTCATTTTACGTCTGCAATATCTGTGCACAATTTCGTTCACTTCGGTCCACCTCTTCTTGCCTTTCGGGCGTCAACTTTCAAAATTTTGAGTAGGGGCTTTTGCCCCCTAAAACCACTTTTCCGCAGAAAAACACGTATTCGTTTATTTTCTGTGTAGTATCTACCTGCCTATTTTTTCAAAATCGGAGTGTTACACTTGGGAGGTATTACTTGTGAGTCATAATGTTATATACATCACTTTTACTCTTCTAATAGAAGCAAACCCTTGACCCCCAAGCGTTACCGGACCAAATGTTCTTTGGACGAAATGTGTTTTGAACTAAACATCCCTGGACGAAATGTCCCTTGGACCAATTGTCTTTTGAACGAAATGCCCTTTGGACCAAATATCTTTTGGACCAATTGTGTTTTGGACGAAATGCCCTTTGGACCAATTGACTTTTGCACCAATTGTGTTTTGGACGAAATGTCCTTTGGACGAAATGTCCCTGGAACAAATGTGTTTGGACTAAATGTCTCTGGACGAAAATCCTTTGGACGAATTGTTCTTTGGACCAATTGGCTTTTGGACGAAATGTACTTTGGACCAAATGTCTTTTGGACGAAATGTCCTTTGGACCAATTGTCTTTTGGACAAAATGTTCTTTGGAGAAATTGCCCTTTGGACCAAATGTGTTTGGGCTAAATATCTCTGGACGAAAATCTTTTGGACGAAACGACCCCCAACTACCCACCATCCCATTCTGTTCTGCGCATTGTAGACAGCATCTTCTGAACACTGATGAGCTTGTCTACGTTTTAATTTCAATATCTTCATTTTTCTTCTGAATCTCCATTTCTAATGAAAAAAGCTCAGGCATTTTTGGATTTTGATATTTGCAATTGTAAGAGTGGCATAGCAATAGGAGTTCAATTTTGAGATACAGCTTGTGAGATTTTAGAGGAGCTAACTGCTGGAAAAAAATTTTGAATCACCTGTAATATATGAATTATTATACCTAGTATAAAAAACTGAAAGTAACTATGTCTGCGTGATTATCACGGTCAAATTGCAAAGTCAAATGAAATGACATTTGGTATATAACTGGGAAGTTATCATACGTATACCACTTTCATTATAACACATCCTTAGTGGGGAGTAGGTGTCCGAATTTTTGCGAAAAACTGAGTATCTTACAAGCCGTTCAACTTTGAGAGCTTAAATTCAGTATATAACTCTTTACTAAAAATAAACAGAACGTGTCCTGGCATTTTTATAAATGTGTTTTATGAGCGGGGGGGGGGTTCTATATATTGGAAATTGGTAGTGGGTTGATTTGTAAAAATTATCGAAAACGATTGATATTAGTTGAGAAACTAATTGAGGAATGAAAACTACAGTCCTTTGCATTTTATACCCACTGCTTTCTAATATAATAATTGCTGAAGCTGGTGTTTAATATATGGATCGTTCAGAGCATAAGACAATCAAACCATAAAGTTGGAGAAAAATAGACATAACATTTGTAATCCAAGCTTAATTTCATGAGCATTTTAAATTAGTACGGCATGCTTAATTATATGGAAAACTAGTTTTTCTTTCTTTTCTTCTTACGTTGGTCTACTTTATCTTGATTTGATACTTTCAAATTTCATCCTGTTTACTACTGAAATGTATATGTAAGCCAAGAAAGAAATAATTATATATGATAAATTTAAATTCATCTTAATTTGGAAGATGAGAAACACTTTACCATTGTATATCGTAAAGGTCAGATCCACCGGTATTGTAACAGAGCCGTCCTTGAGCGATTGACGGTAGGAATTCAAACTCCGATAAGTGAAAATTTCACAGTCTTGTTTTATTTCAAGTGTAACCTCTTCAGTCAATGGAGAGAAGGACGTGGATCATGGGTCAGAGTTGATTACGTTGGTGGGTCGGAGTTGGTCACAATGGATCAGAGTGGTTCATAGTTGGTTGTGGGTCAATTCTGTATTCTACCATTAATTTCATAATTCGCAATCACCCTGTCCTTTAGCTTAAAGACACAATTGTGGAACGTAGAATTTAATATTAGTGATGTAATAAACCCATAATGGGTCGCTTCTTGTTTTACCTTGGTGCATTATACTTTTGCAATGGTAAGACAAGTGTATAGCTCTTCTGAGTAGTTTCACAGTTTCACATTTGTAGAGGTGGTCTAGGGGTTTTCAATGAAGAATTTATTACTATCTTGAACGCTCGCTATTTTGCACAAGTTAGCATAAAGACTCGGGACTCTTACCATTTTTTTTTCAAATTTTAGTAATACTTTTAAATGACATACTACTTGATTCCCCTTACAATTTTCAAATTTTGAGTTGCACCCCTCCTGAGATCCACCGGAGAACCTTGGGGCAAATCTTTTTCTTCGACACGGGGTACCATTGAAATTATAAAATACATGTTTTCCGGTGTTGACATCTGTTTCATCGTTTCAGACTTTTATTAGTGTCAACGGGCTTCATAGATACCATGCTTCTTTATTCTCAAGGTTTTCAGATACAAGCCCCCATGTCGTAAGAGTCAGTGGACCACCGATGCGCAACTGGCGACATTTCGCCAAAAGTTGCTGATCCCGCAGCTACGATCCGTGGTGTCCCCACTTCGGTTTTGAAAATTATACCACCAGCGGCAGAGACTCAACGAAACGCCAACGAACCACAAAATTTCTCCCCCAAAATATGTTAAATCGCCCATATGCTTGATTTGTTTATATTCAGGTGGGTGTAAAAAACACTAGGGGAAAAAAGCAAGTATCCCAAGGTGAGCGCGAACCTTCAACCTTAAGTTTACTTGCCGCATATCTTCTGACTTCGCCACGGAAACGATGAAGAAAATCTCGCTTGTAGAAGGATAAATTATTGAGGTCTTAATTTAGCCAATCAAACAAATCCCTCTATCTCGAGTTCTGTGAGATGGTGCTGTGAACCGTTTCGAGATTTATTGCTTTCTGGTGGGGTACTATCTATGTGCAAAATTTGAGAAAATCGCCGACGCGCACCTTCGGAAACTCTCCTCTTTAGTGCAATGTTGACAAGAGATGGTGTGGGTCAATGAAACCTTGATCCACAAAATACTGACCCACTACACATCGTGACCCACAATGACTCAACACCCAACGTGACCCATTCACCCACCACCAACTATAAACAACTCTGAACCATTGTGACCAACTCCGACCCACTAAAATACATTGTCATTAAGTTTGATCCATTATCCACGCCATTCTCTCTACTGACTTAAGAGGTTATATTTGTAATAAACCAATTTTTTTCCGGTAGTTAGCTCCTCTAAAAACTCATAGCCTGCATCTCAAAAGCCAAGCAATAAGTCCTATTGCCATTGTTATAACTGGAAATATCAAAATCCAAAAGAGCCTCCACTTCTTTCTTCATTACAACCAAATGAAAAAAAGAAGAAAAATGGAGGTCTTGAAAGTAAAACGTAGACAAAGTAGCCAGTGTTCAGAAAATGCTATCTAGAAGGCACTGAGCAGAATGGGTTGGTGGGTCAATGGGTCAGTGTGAGTCACAGTGATGGTGTTTCGCAGTGGATCACGCCTTGCTGACCTACGATCCACTGACCCACTCATAAATATTGACCCATTTGACCCACCGACCAACTCAATCTCTGATTTTACATTTAGTATATCGTTTAAAAGACGAAACATACATCTACACAATTTTTTCTCGATTGCGAAGGCTAGCTTGATACATATACTAGTTGAGATGGTAATTTCTTCTTAAGGTGAGAAATTGATATGATTAAAGAGCCCATCTTGAAGTGGTTACAAACTACATTCCAAAGTTATTAGAAACGCTTTCGCAACCCCAGAAAACTATTACTTCAACAAATATTTAAGTAAGTTTTTACATTCTATTAATAATATCTCCAAGCCCCTCATCCTGTAAAGATGGGGATGAATTTGCATATAACGCCATTGAGTGCCTCACTACTAGAGATGCAAGGGCTGGGGAAAAAACGGCTTTTTTTTAAAAAAAACGGTTTTTTCTGCTTCGCTTTTTTGCTTGGGAAATTTTGGGCTTTTTTCAAAATTCTGCTTTAAATTGATAAAGCAGACTTTGTTTCGCTTCTCCATAACACAAAAAGTCATTTAATTAGTTGTTGATGCCGATAATAATATACAACCTCGAAAATAAACCATGAATTTCGAAAATATATTTTAAACAATTTTACTCCAACATTTTTACATTATGAATTCCAAAGGATTAACCAATGTATATAATAATATAAAAAATTAACCTCCTATATACAAAAGTAAGCAGAGTTGGCAAGAACCATGGTTGTTTCTAAAAATGCCAAAAACCTGTTTTTTGGGGGAAGTTTAAACCAGGCTTTTTTGGGGTTTAAACCAGGTTCTTTGATTTAGATATTCTGCTTTATGTATTTATATTACATATTCACAGAAAAAGTTTGTTTCGCCTTGATGTTATTATGCAACAACAGGGTTACGCTGGAAGAGGTCCCATAAGCAAGAAGTCCGGTCAGTAAATTTCTTAAATTGAGAAACTCCCGCCCTAGCCATCGGTAAAATCCCGTCATTATTTTAAATGTAAAACAATAACGGGAAAATCCTGTTATTGCTTTCCATGTAAAATTTAAACGTCAACGTATTATAATCAGTACGCTAAATTGACGTATTAAATTACAAATTTAGTATGTAAATATCATTGAAAGTCCAATCCAAGCTAATGTTGGAAGCTACGTAGGCAATCGATAAATTTTACCAATTTCAATCAATATACTTAAGCAACCTTGGCTTCTTTATAAAACAACAGGCATGCAGAAATATATAATTTGGTTTCGTTTCGTATGTTTAGGCTTAACATCCTTACGTAATACCTAGGTTATCAAGGAGACTTTCACTTATAGTGACATCCGAACCGCTACTTGGTTTACACATAAAAGAAGGGTTGTGGTTCAACCGAGAATTGATCATGGGACACTTTGATTAACAGGTGAAAAGGAAATAAGACTAATGCAAATGGTTTGACATGTGGAAACGTCACCATGAAGTTCACACGATTCGCATTTTTGTTCTTTTTATTTATTTATTTATTTATTTATTATTTTTTTTTTTTTTTTGGTTTAAACCTGTTATTAAAAAAAAGCTGGTGTAAACGAGCCAACACTAAAAGTAAAAACTTCTTTTAAAAAAATATACAAATAACTAACAAAATTGTATGTAGTATTTTTACTTTAAAATGTTCCATACCCTCTTTTTGAAACAAAATAAAATTAAAATAAAACATGAGAAATACTTAGATTTATATGATACAATTACAGGTTGCACATGTGAACATTCTTAAAATTCTACAGTTAAGTTTTTTATAACCACCATCAAGGACGCCCATCAGGGGGGCAAGGGTGGCGCTCGCCCCCTAGAGGAAAATGTACTTCAGAATATCGAAAATCCAATAGAATTTTTACATTAGTTAGAGCAAAATTTGAAACTGTTTTTGAAACGTCGCTTATACTTGCCCCCCCTTGGAAACATGGGCGCCCTAGACCAAAGTCACGGTTTAACCAGTCCTCAAGTTTTCTGAATTTTTAACAAGAGGGATTCAACGTATCATTACGGAAATCCCCCCCCAAAAAAAGGACTACGGAATACATTTAAGTTAAGCTAAATACAACTGCACAACAAACATGACTGAGTGGTTGGCTTTTGCGCTTCTATCGGGAAGTCCGAGATTCAACCCAGCATTCGACCATTCTGACAAAGCTTTCCTTCATTCCATCTGTGAATGTAGAAATAGTGCGTGTACTGGCCGACTAGGAGTGTAGAAGTTGGCCGACTTCGTTTCTTATTGTTTTTAAATCGTTATTATTACTAATTACCAGTAGTGACGGTTTTGCGAAGGTTAGGGGGTCGGTCTTTCAGATTGAAGCCTGTTCCCCAAAGTTGCGGAATGTCTAAAACGAACGAAATATCTATTAGTTATGCCTTTACTCATAAACTTTAAGCTCCCGTCAAATAAAAATTACGAATGTTTAGAAAAACTAAACATTAGTAGTAAGAAAACCCCTCCCAAAATACTTTTCTAAATTCGCCATTGATTCTCTAGGTTGTATCCGGAAGATTATTGCTAAACATATAAACGAAACGAAATATTAGTTATTCCTGTGCTCATAAACTTCAAGCACCTCCCAAATAAAATTAGGACTTTTTAGAAAACGAAACAATCAGAGAAACCCCTGCCAAAGTACTTTTTTAAATCCGCTACTGATTATTTGTATAAATTGGTATTCAAGGTTGTATCCGGAAAATTATTGCTAAATCATTGCACATATACAATATAACAGAAATGTGGAACTACGGTTTGACGGATATATTGAAAAACGTATGCTTTGACAGATATATATAGAAAAACGTATGTTTAACTTTTGTGCTAGAAGCTAGAGTACTAAGCTCTTAGAAATGAAACATGGATGACAAACTAAAATGATGTAGAGAAGAAAAAAAAATGTCTATAACTCAAAAGTTAAAATAAAGTTAAATAGCCTGTAAAATTGTCCTCATATACTACATTCTTCATGTTAGCTTTAATTCGTAAAACATGTGCTCCATCCATCTTGATGGTAAATTACAGAGCTAAATATGGCATTTAGGTCATGGAATTCTTATCTAACTATAGAATATATTATAAGAAAGCTATTTGGATAGAAAAATCATGAAAATGAAAAAAGCCAAAATTTCCAAAATTCTCGTTTTTTCCCAAAACCATCGATTCAAAAAAGCCGGCTTTTTTGCATCTCTACTCACTACTCATCTCAACGACCGAGAAAACAATGGATAACACTCTACAATCAGTCATTTTACACTATTTTTACATTCCACTCTTCCCAACTTCAATCCCTTGAGGTATCTGAATTCCACAATATTTTTTCCATAGATTGAAAGTAATATGTCTCCCATATTAGGTAAAAGTTGCTCCAGACATTCCGGAGTTTCGCTGGAATATACACGTATACATACATCAAAACATTTAGAGCTGTGTGAGCAATGCTTTTGATGTTGCTCCTGTAAATTCAAAATCCAGGAGGCATAGTCGCTCATACCAAAACGTGGCATTAAATGGCATTGCGTTTGTAAAGTGTCACGAACTCAAACTATGGATTTGAGACTAATCTCAGTCACTTGAGACATTTTATTTTTCATCCTTTATCGCCCGCCATAATAATGGGTTTTGAATCAATTGAATTGATTTTGAGTTTAACGTCCCGTCAGCAGTGAGGCTATATGACACGTAGACCTACTAATTAACGCAAACTACATGAGCTCTCGCTGGGGGCCGAATCTGGGTCTCCCACACCGAAAGCGTATACGCTATACGCTAAACCACAAAGGAGCTTTACGATGAGAGTTAAATTTGGACTTTAACGCTTTCGGAGTTGTAATTATTAATTTCTGCAACAACGAGAACTATGGATTCGACACTAATATCGATCGCTTTTACTTTATATATATTGGCGGAGAGAAAGGGACCACATCCATATACAAAAGCCTTGCAGATTATTGAACTCAAATCCTTTGGAAAGAAATCCTATTCTGCCTTCTTTCTCGAGTATAAATACGTCTCTTAGACATGACTTCGTGTTCGTAAATTTCCTGTTTACATAGTTTTGGGGATCGGGAGTTTTGTGTCCGTAACGAAGATTGGAGTTTGTATAATAATTTCTGTTTATACCCGAATAGTCTCTTTACCTTTCAGAAAGCGTAAATCACTTGCTGTAATGAGAAAATTCAGAAGTAACTTCCGATGACAAATAGCTCCAAATAAATACACTACATAATTTATTCATTGCGATGATATTTTCTTAATTTCTATTTAACATTCACATATATTATAGAATACCAACGTACTGTGAACACCTGTTATATTTTAAACATAATAATCACTATGTTTTGCAATGATTGTATGTTATATATATACAACTGACGTATTTTAATGTAATTATTTTATATAATTTTTCATGCATTAAGGAAAATAGAATTTCATGAAAAACATTGACTCAGATAGGAATCGAACCCTCGACCTTACGATTAGAAATCCAACGGCGTACCACTGAATATTTATTGTACTCTGTCACTAATATTACATAGCAAAATTACATGGAGACAATATAGGCGTAATCTAGGACCGACCACTGGGAAGAGAGTCCAAGATGTGATTCTGAGCAAACTTACTCCGCTGTACGATGATAATGGTTATGCATAACAAGGAAAATGTTCACAAGCACAATTCATGGCCTCCCGGTCTTTCCCGACAGGTGGGACAGAGCTGCTTGCAAAAAACCACTGAAAGATTGTCTTTCAAGATCGACTGAAAAATATTTGCGGCGTTCCCGTTGTAGAAAATCGAAATATAAGCATTCATCATTCCACGGCATGGAATGATGAACATATAACAATGTGGTACCAACTAACCAGAGGACCGTATTATGTTTGGTTTTTGGGTAATACTGAAATGCAGGAAAGAATAGGAGATCGACTGTAAATAAAGAAACAGGTGTACGGCAGATCAAGCTCAACATACGAAGGAGGAGGTTCCAAATAATATCGGCACCTGAACATGACATGTAGCGATGAGATAGTGTGTCGGAGTGGCCACAATATTTGCAGGTGAAGGTTGTGGTACGTCCAATGCGCAGAAGTCGTTCTTGTGTGGCAGGCAGTTGATGAACTATGGTCGTCCATACCGCTTGTGTGTGCAAAGGGAGGACATTGGTTCTTAGATTTTGCCAAATATGGCGCCATTGTTTATTGGGAAACATATCCTGTACCCGGACTCTCACATCTACAAGTGACGCTCTCCACAATTGCTGGTATAAGGTTTGGTGAGTATATGTAGTAGGGGAAGCAAGCGCACCAGAATATGTCCATGCTTGAACAAGATTGGTGACATAGGTAGGACATAATTTGCCAAATCTGCAGAAAGGCGGATTCCTTGGTTGGGAGTATTCGGGCCAGAAACATTCGATCCACACCCGTGTATAGTCCATGTGGGGCTCAACGTCTTGATACGCATCTAGCATGTATAGAACTTGACTTTTAAGACGAATGTTTACGAGTCCAAGGCCCCCTTCGCTGCGAGGAAGATAAATAGTGTTGTGGCGGAGGCGGAAGTAGTAGCCCCGCCAAAGAAACCACATAAATACAGATTCAATTTGGCGAGCGTAAACAGAAGGGAGGGGAAAGATACGCGCGTAGTACCAAAGTTTAGCAGCAACATACTGGTTAAGATATTGGACCTTATGTATGATATGCAGACCTCGGAACCGTTGTAAGTATAGCAGCTGCTTAATCTGAAGAACTATAGGACGCCAGACAGCATCCATTTGTTTGCGTACATCGCTATGAAAAGTTATGCCGAGTACTGTTAAAACATCAACCGTGGGAATGTGAGAGCGTGAATCAGGTAAAGAGGGTAGGGAGAATCCGTGAAATGACAGGAGTTTGGTCTTGTGTTTATTGTATGCCAAGCCGGAGCACTGGGTGAATTCGTCAGTTATGCGGATGGCGGTGAGCATATCTTTGGGCGTAGTTCCTATTAAGGTTACGTCATCCGCAAATCCGAAGACGTGTAATTGATGGTATTCCGGTATACCGGGAGAGGTAATGTTAGCCAGAGCCCGGAGATAGGTATCTAGAACTATCACAAAGAGGCTCGTCGAGATGCTATCACCTTGCCGTAATCCGCGTTGCAGAGCAAATATGTCAGAAAGATGACCGTTGATCTGTACTCGACATTGGGCCGATTGGTATAGTTGTCTTATGACTTGTTGAAATGCAGGAGGAAATCCCCAAGCGTCTAAAGTTTGAAGAAGAAACCCGTGATCAACGCAGTCATATGCGGAAGAAAAATCTATGCCAAGGACCCCCGCTTTAATGCGCCGAGTTTGCACGTACGCTATAAAATCCCGTAACGAACGTAACACATAATAGATGTTATATTTGGGGTGGGTGGCTGCCTGATATGGACTAATATACTTTTGCAATATGGGTTTTAAACGTGCCGTCAGAATTTTGGTAAAAAGTTTCAAATCGGTAGGCAGTAAAGTGATGGGTCGGTACTCCTGTACAGTCTGGGAAGTGGCGGATTTCGGGATAAAGATTGTGATTCCGACGTTACCGCGGATGGGGCCTCCCTGTAAATGTGTATTAAATAACTTGACTAGGGTATCGGAAAGAAAAGTCCAGTATTGTTTATAGAACGCGTACGGCAGACCTTCATATCCTGGCGCGCCCTTTCCTTTTGTTGCCTGGAGGGCCATCCATATTTCCTGAGAAGTTATGGGGCGCATGAGATCACGACCCTCTTCCTCCGTAATCAGTTTGGGAATAATCGACAAAAACTGAGTTGTAACATTGGTGTCAGAAGGTCGGGGTTGTACTAATTTATGGTAATGCTCACGGAAAACATTTAGGATCTGAATCGAATCACTAGTCATATCACCATTCGGGAGTCGGAAAGCTACTATTGTAGCCTGTTTCCGCCGGTGCAATAGACGTGCAACGTCGTAAATAGTGACAGTTTCCTGGGCAAGCCTATAATATGTGGTCTCATTAATAAAAGAAGGCATGAGTGTGGGAGCCTGGAGATTTTGGAGTCGTAGTTTGAGCTGTTGCACTGTGCGTTTATTCTGTAGTGAGGGGGCCGCACACCATGCCTGACTCAATGCTTCATAGAGGAATTCAAACATCAACTGCCGATCGTGTCGTGTTTCGTGTCCTTTACCTTGGAAGAACCGAGCGATCTTAGGTTTAAGAAATGTCGTCCACCAAGAGGCGAGATCTGGAAAATATTGTTGCATCCTTTCCCAATAGGAATATTGTTGTTCCAGTTCCTCCCGATAACCGTCGTGGTGAAGTAAGGATGTATTTAACTTCCAGTATCCTCGCCTGCTAAGGGCTGGCAAGGGTTGATCTGTTTTTATGTGGAGCTTGATCGCTGCATGATCGCTGAAAGATGGTATAATAGTCTGTACGTCAATAATAGTGTGAAATAAGTCAGGAGTGACGTATATTTTGTCAATCCTACTTTTCGAATGTGAAGTACAATGGGTATAGGTCCTCGGTGAATTGGAAACAATGACTACATCCCGTAAGTGATAAGCCCGCAAAAATTCCAAAAATGCGGGACAAGGGGGGTGGGCGGAATTGAATCTGCACTGGTTTCAGTGGTATTCCAATCAGCCATGATTACCATACGAGAAATATTAGGAGGCAGGAATTGTGGCAAACTTTGGCCATAAAATTCAGCCCGTTCCTTCTTAGCTGTATAGCCAGAAGGAGCATATAGTCCGACGACCAGGTGCCCCTGTATGACACAATGAATAATACGTCCGTCAGGGGAGAGAGTAAGATTGGTATGCCCCAATCCTTTTCTGATAAACATCCCTACTCCAGTGGTGGGTCCTAAATTAGCAAACACATCATAGTCCATCATATTGTGAAATGAATCATGTATAAGTTCTTGCACACAAACTACATCCGGTTTATGACATACGAGAAATTGGTTTAAATATGCTTTTTTATCGTCACTACTTGCGCGATTTAAATTTATCGTGAGAAAGGATAAAGAGTTTATCACAGTCATATAGAGGAAAATTTTGTAGTATAACACTTTTGTGCAATGTCGATATCTACGTAAGTTTATGCTACTCAAAGTTAATATGAGTCTTAAAGTGAAGCAAAAAATAACTTACAAAATCCATGATAGATGTTTATGAATATAAGTGCTGCAGGTGAAATTATAACCATACGGCAATGGTAGATTTAAACACAACTAACACTCAAGGATTTCCTGTTTGTATACGTGATAAATACCGCTGTTCCACTCTGCACTCTTGCACTATTAGAATCGGAGGGCACTTGTGTTGTACACACGTGACGTAGAGAAAAAAAACAAACCAACGGAGGCACACACCACACTACTTGGGGTGAATTGGTATCCATTGACCTTGAAGACCAATACCTTATGTATCTGTTTCAAACACCTGCTGTGGGCGAGTCCGTGGGTCTCGATCGCAAGACAGAGAGACTTGGCTGCCTTCCAAGTGAGAATTCAGTTCTTCCTTCCGGGATAATTTGCGTCTTTTTTGTTTAGAAATAACATCGCTAAATTTAATTCCTTGTGTCTCATGCTGGAGAAACTCGTTTTCAAAGGGTTCAAGATGCTCTTCCTGTGTCTCTTTCGGGATCTCACTATCCTCAACTGGTGAGGGATGTGGTTCAACCTCCATGTTGTGTGAGGTGATATGCTGCTCTACTCGTATGCCGGAGGCCTCCGATGTAGGCGATAAAGGCACTCGTTTACTGGGAAGTTGGGTATCGTCCTTTGCTTTCTCAAGAGACGTTATTGTAAGTGCAGGGAACTCCTTTGGGTCCGGAACCGAGGGTCGATGCTGAAGATCATCTTCTTGGTTACCAGATTTCGTAGAAATGACAGGTGGGGCTAATTTGTAGGATGTCTTAGGAGTCACTTTTCCGAGTTCTGTCATGCGAGGAATTGACGGAGAAGTGGTCGGGATTACACTCGTTGCCCCTCGGGGTTGAGCCCCCCGTTTCAGTACACAGTTCGCTACGGTATGCATAGAGCTTTGGCATCGGAAACATGTAATCGGTTGTCCACTGTATGATACTC
Organism: Thermobia domestica; assembly: GCF_964235325.1. Classification (NCBI taxonomy): domain Eukaryota; kingdom Metazoa; phylum Arthropoda; class Insecta; order Zygentoma; family Lepismatidae; genus Thermobia; species Thermobia domestica. Next base: position 11,431,825 of record NC_137457.1, on the reverse strand, counting down.
CTACTTTATAACCATGGACTAGAAGTCGGGATGGCACATGAGATGTCAGTTTAATATGTACATGGCGAGTTCCAGTTTTAATACCAGGGGGATAAGGAGGGGCCCATTCCTGATCTTCTATTTTAATCACTGAACCATATGCACTAAGAGCCTCACTCAATAAGTTGTTCGGTGCCTCGATAGGATACTCAAACACCCGAAGGAGGGTAGTCGGATCTGCTGCGGAAATAATTCGAACAAAACTCACTTCCTTATTTGAATGAGTGAATGGTACCTCACTAGGGGCATGAGCTGCAAAGTCATCGTATTCCTGTTGCGTTTTGAATTTTAGAAAAATACAAAAATTTTCACTATTTAACTGCATGGCACTGATGTGATCAAAAATACCTGGGAAAGTGGAGTTCATCCAATGGTAGATTTCCAAGGGAACTGGTCGAACTGCACGGAACTTCTTGTCAAATTCTAGTTTAAATTGAAGATCTTTTTTATATTCCATATTCACGTTTGCACTGATACACCGACACTACGCCGAAACGGCAATAATTGAGAGTACGGAGTATAACTCCTACTTCAGTAGTTTTGCTTTGATATAGTAATCAGAGCTATGAAATACACTTAACGTATATATGGTCTACGATACTATAGGCTATAGTACACTGTGGAAGCACCAGAGCACCCGTGTTGACTCGACGGCGGCTTGATGCGAACTGACTGAGCTAACACAAGCGCTCCACGAATAATACTTCTAGCGATATATAACAGTATTTAAGATAATAATTACATTCATATCCACTGCAAACGCTGTTTTTGTTCTACTTTGACTTTTATTTTAGTACTCAGGAGAGAATAATGTTCTATGTCTTAACTTTCACCATTCTTTTACATATGGAAAGATTCGTTTACGTATCTAAATATTCCATTAAGTATGGAGAGCAAAATGACAAACAAGCATGTGCTGGCATTAATACAGTTTCGAAATATTGTATCATTAAGAATTTCAATCAATGTTGCTTTTTTATATATAATTGGTAACAAGTCTTATTATATTTAAAAGAAGAAAAACACATCTGCAAGATTTTTCCCGATTGCAAAGGTTGGCTTCGAGGTTCGAACCTGGTTTACTTTTTCCCGAAGATACCCGAAGTTGGACTTAGAAAATTTTTGCCTCGAAACAGCAATAAAGAATGCGCTCAACCTTTTTGAGACAAGGTGTACCTGCAGAAGAATACATTTGCAATAAGTAAAGGCGAGTAGACGGAGCAGAGAAATATAAAGAATATAGGTTGATAAAAAATATTATTTCGAACTTTCGCCAAAAGTGTACGTGCCTGAAGAGGGCTCTGTTACAGGACTCAAGAATTACACAGTACATAATATTTATTGTTACATTGTATGCAGATTTAAGACAGGTTAGTAGAATTTCATGTAATTCAATTTAATAATTATTATTATGTAACGAAAATATTTAATGAAAACATGTCACTACGAAATTTAGAGTACTCAGTAAAAGAAAGAAAAAAGAATAAATATAAGTACATTCATCATGTGGGGCTAATTTATATTAAGAACAGCAAAAATGTATTACTTGGTGTGATAATTAGCGAATAACGCTATTCATTTTACAATTTAAACAATACAATATGCACTTACCTCTGGAGTGGGTACCCAGAATGCCCGTAGTTCCTGTATCATCACCTTTCACTTCGCCTAAAATGATAATAAATGTCATTATGTTAATACTGGTGATCTTAGTAGGTACTAATGCTATAAAGACATTATAATAAAATACTCATCATTTTCAAAGATAGATAATGTTAAACTTTCGCTTATAACAAAATGCAAATATCAATGGAAAATTAAAAACATGTAGACATTATCTAAGCGAACAATCTGCCCTACAATGATCATATTTATTAAATGATAATAGTCTAGACGTTACTAACAAAATTCTTGAAAACCAAGGTACTTCAAGTTAGTAATAAGCACACACGAATTGTGTCCAGTACATTGTATTATGTGCAAGGTAGTGCTACAACTATAACGAAGAAGTGTAAAACGCGTATTTATTAAATTAATATTTATCTCGGAATATCATTAAATAAAATTTTGAAAATGAAATGAAAATAAAATACAAGATAGCAACAACTTGGAAAATGGTAAAATTAAAACTTGTATTCTCACTTTTATTAACCCTAGATTACAAAGGCGTCGTCTGGCAGACTACGCGGCTAGTGCCGAATTCTCACCTCACCCCCTTAACCCTCACTCGCAACTTTTCATATTCCATGTACCTTCGCTATGTGACTAGACACCGAAGGAAACCGATTGTTGAGCAGGTCTGTTTCCGTTTTGCTTAATTTTATTTTGCGTCGTCTGACAGACTACGCCTTTGTATTTACGTAGGTAAAATTTGTATTGTTGATTAACTTATCATCAACTAATATTCTTTAGAATGTAAGCTTTATATATACATACACAACCTTTGTGTTTTAGTATGTGATGTTTCTTTTTCAACTGTTGGGAAACAAAATTGACCTTGAGAAAGATCAAATTTTTGAAGTATTTGGAGGAATCTTGATTTTGAAGATAAAGCAAGTGAAACTTCTCCTGGGTCTTGAAAAAATGGAAATTCATGAAGACTTAGACGATACTGATGCTGACCCAGATTTCAATTCTACTGAAGAAAATGTGACTAGTCTGAAATTTGGAGTGAGTTTAGAGATTCAGGAGAGGAAGAATATAGTTCTTTAGGAAATCCAATTCGAGGATCACCCCAACGTCAAGAAGGAAGATTTGTCTCTTATGCCCTCCAAGACTCAGACGCACAGTACGCTTGCTGCTCAAAGGCCATGTATGGACAGCATCAAGTCAGTATATTCTGTGAATGTCAGGTCTTTAGATGTATCTTGGGACATCTAGTGCTAAATGCTGCAGCTATTTCTACATATGTTAAAAGATGATAGGACTGAATATGTCGATATTCTACTGTGTTTAGAAATCTGTCATACCTTATACGAAATGCATGTTTACCCAGACCTTTATTGAATGTACTTACTTCTGGAAGTATAAGTTTTCAATGTGAATATGCCTTTTCTTCTTTTTCACGCAAAGTAGTCCGTAAGACTAAGCCTTTGCAATAACGTTCGGTAAAAACCACTTTTGTAATCTAGGGATATTACTATTCGCTACGACTAAGTTCTATAATCCTAACAATTCATAACTTAAAATATAATTCATTCTTGTACAACGCGAATTTTAAATTATGCATCTATAATTGGCATAACTGTTTCGCTTAAACAGTTTACATAATCTTCCAACTTCATGACTTTGTGTTCACTTTAGCTTCTGAAATCCAAACATCTGTGTTCTTTCGAACTCGAATTGTGTGCTTTCCTTATAATGCCTGATAATAAATGTATCCTTATGTATTATTACATTTATAACAATGACAAGATTTTGTACCTTTATCTGTCTAATAATATTCAGTGTAATTAAGATTTAAGTCTTGTAATTGAACATAAGTCAAAATCAAGTACTTCTTGAAAAAATCAAATTAGTCCATCCAAGAAATAACTGATGTTAACTAAGGTAAAAATCAAGGATAATAACTACCAGATATCAACATATAGCTTATTGATTTGAAAACACGGTGCATCAGTTTAAAATGGAATACATTCAATTGTATAATTGTTAAATATTTGTTCAATTACGCAAATTCTGAAAATAATATTAATAAATATCAGTATTTAAACTTAATTATTGTATCTTTTCTTAAAATCAGATGCATGATTTTCTTGATGATTTCACGAAACATGTTGTGTATTAATATAAACTAAAAGAATATTTACAAGAGAATATTCTTCAGGGAATATTTACCATGCATACATAAATATCAAAAATCAAAGCTAAACAGAAAATTATGTTACAAGGTAAATATTATAACATGACGATTTTCTAAATCTTTCTTCTAACTTTCTCTGACCTCAAATAGTCATCATCAAAGAAAGATTCAAAATGTGAATTGTTCATATACGTATGACTAAATAATTAATTACTAGAAATTATATTTTGATTATAAATTTAAATAATAAATTTTCTAAATATTAATGTTGTATATATACAGTTTCATTACATCTACTCACCCTTAAACTTGCTGCTGAATTTTAAATTTTTTAATCCATCAGCAATATTTCCTAATAAAAATATATCGTGCTAAACGTTATTCATTTTAATAATTCATGTATTAAATTTATATGAAAATAATTTTAAATAAAATATTTAGTATCATTTTTTTAATCCGTTCATCACTAAAGTATTTTATTGACTTTTTCTATCATTTCTTTTAAATTGAAAGATATAAAATATCATCACTTTTTGTCATGCTACCTCCTTTGAAATGAAATGATGGAATACCATCTTTGAGATTAATTACGTTTATGTACTATAACTAATATTCACAAATCGAATTAACTGGTAGAGCAGTTGTCAAAACGAAATATATTATTTTGATTATGATAAATTCGTATCATGATAATTTTGCATTGAGATAGTGTAAATTAATAAAATGTAATTGCCAAACCTTTCTAAATTAGATTAACGTTAGCATCATATTTACTTTTTCACTTTTATTTCTTTCGCTAATTGAATTTGTATCAAACACGTTTAAATTAACACGTTTAAATTGATTAACTAAATATTGATAGTAAAATTTGGAATGGACAATATCAATTAATCTAATTAATTTTATATAAATGAATCCAGATTTGTGTTCTCTGTTTTCAATAATACTAAGTTGAATTTTTTAACGTATTATTAATTTAATAATTATATTTTATATTATACATTGTTTACCAAAGGATGTAAGATTACATAAGTAACTTCCGTCATGCCTCTTTACGTTTACTTATCTAAACTCTATTACGTTTCTTTCGAAATTTAATCTTGTTCATGGATCTGTACTCCATGCAACTATATCAAACTCAAGCTGTAATTCCGCAATCCACTAATTTTTAGTGTGGTATGTGTTGCTATTTTGAAAAAAGCTTGTTGAAAATAGACTTTACTATGTCCATTTTTGTACAGTATTTACCTTCACTTATTGTTTTTCCAGTCTTATCACGAACTACTCCATAACTTTTCTTCTCACCTGCAATGCAGATATATAAGAACGTCATTTAATTTACCAAGTTTAATTGATCCTTTTTATTTAATTTACTATTTTTCATCATACAATTAAGGAACTAATAAAATTATTCTTGAATAAGAGATTCTCAATAAAGTTGGAATTAGAACATTAACAACAATCATATTTAAAGTAAAATTAGTAAGACAATTTGTAATGCTGTCAATACCACCAGAAATCATTAAATTTATTATATAGGAAGTAATCGAAAATGTTGTAGAAACATAGATTTACAGGTAAGAATGGGAAAAGAATATAAATGTAAGAAAAATAATAAAATAAAGCATTAACCTCTTGTATCATCTTGTATCTTGTACGTACCATCAGCACTTGTATCCTCATACTACTATGTGTATAAAAAATAGATAGTATAAATGCTGAGAAAATAATTCATAACGACAAGAATGTGGTAACAGCGACGTACCCATGTAGTCTTTGACATTAAGATATTTTTGGATTGAAATCTATAGTTGTATGTTCCCAATTGTTGAAACATTTACGGACTACGTAGTAACAAATAAGTTTGTATATAATCATTTGTTTTAAGTGATTATATACATTCAATAAGTACAACATTAGTTCTGAACAACACGTTAATTATATAAATAATATCGTTTTCTGTAAATGTGATTACAAGGTCATAATATTAGCTTCTTTTTGTATTACGTTGCAATGTACTCAACATCATTACCACAAATGAAAACATGATTGAAGTGAAATCTAAAGTCTAGCGTTTAAAAATTTTGTCTGATGTATAAAATTATACAACTTAATTCTTTCTTCAATTTTTTTTCATTTTAGAATATACTATAAAAATGTCAAAAGTTATTATAAATAAATTACCATTATGCATCAATTTAAAAACTACATCAATATTGGATGAAAAATTTATTACTATTGTCTTATAAATATGTTTAATACAGACCAGTTAACCCGTTGAATCTAAATTACTAAAACTTTTCTTAACAAATTTGGAAATGCATATACTGATTTTGATCTAAACATTCTTAACTTGTCATGAAATAGAAACAACGGGATCTTATTGTAAAGATGTTAACACTCTGATTGAAACTGTAAATTGTTTAGATTAGGAACGTTCCTAAATTATTTTTGTTATGATGTTGAACCTACTTACCAGTGTTGACCTTTGCATATTCGCCAGGTCCAATTAATTTCGCGTCAGGAGGTAACTGATCTAATAAAATTAATTTTAAATAGATTAGTATGTACATTTGATAAGTTATATTTCTTACAATATTAAAATCCATTAAAACTATTTACAACTTACAACGAGAAGACTTTCTTAATACAATATTCTGAAGCACATAAGATCCTCATGTGCGTGTAAATTTCCTTCATTACCTTGAAAGGAAATGATTAAAATATAATACTTCCAGTCACTGAAATTCGTTCCGCTACAGCTGATCCACAATTACTTGGACACTTCGTATTTACTCTCACTATCTAAACATATATATATATATACATATGCTATAATTTTAAATTACAGAAAAATACTGTAATACATATATAACAAAATATTTAGAACCAAGTTTTGGAAACTCATAGTGCGCCTTAAAATCACGATGCGCATCAAGATTTCCATGAGTGAAGAAATTAATACTATCTTTCGAAAGATGAGAGAATACCCCATACGATTATCATGGTATCTATGGGAATGCTAGCAATCTGTAATACATTTTTGATAATCCCATCATTCTATAGTTAGAAAATATGCATTTCATATTTTAAATGAAGCATTATTATAGTATCTATGAGAACGCTGGATATCTGTAATACATTGTTGATAATCAGGTATTCGATAGTTAGAAAATATAATTTCATATTTTAAATGAAGGATTATCATGGTATTTATGAGAATGCTAGAAATCTGTAATATATTGTTGATAATCCCATCATTCGATAGTTAGAATATATATACATTTCATATTTTATATAGAACATTATTATGGTATCTACGGAAATTCTGGCAATCTATAATACATTATTGATAATCCCATCATTTGATAGTTAGAAAATATTTTCAGATGCGGGCAATATTCTATGGTTAATTACAGATAACTGAATATCCATGGTACACCTTTGCAAAAGGAATCGATAAATGTAACGAAAGAAAAGAAAATTTGAAAAGTACATAATTTGTTTCTTTAAATAAAACAATTAAAATAAATCATTTGTATTATGACTGTTAATTGATAAACAATCACCTCTAAGTGAAGTAATTAAAATAAATGTATCTACCTATAATGGAACTCTTTATTGAGAACTGTCATGAGCATCACACATAAATCTGAACAAGATGTCCGAAGAAAATTTAACTAACAGAAAGAAAATAGAATATCATACTGAATATTAGTTTATCCTAAGGTGGATAGATATTATTAATTCTATAAGCTTACCTTTGCTTCTTCTACCCTTATATATGGCATATATCTTTGGTTTTGCTGCAGAAATAAATTATTTCAATATAGTGATTCTACTTTGGTATCCCTTACAATGACATACAACGTGGACATTACATCTCGACACACACTATATTTTCCTAATTGTAAACAGTGACAGGAGATATTATCTGATCTATTCCTTAAGATCACACGATTAACAGTTTTCCAATCCAACTTAAATTGTAATTTAATGGTATTAGGTCAGTACATTCTACACTTCAATCATCTGTGTTAGAAAAAAATTTAGAATATATCATTCTTTACTTAGTTCTGCAAACTAAGAACTTTACGATGTTGCAAACATACGAGTAGGACAGTAATAACGCAAGTGATATGGAAAAACCAGGACATATTAAAAATACTTTGGTGTAGACTATTATAATCACGATAAGACTTACTTCTATCTAAAACTTTCTTAGATAAGTATAAGGAGAAGAAAAATGTCATTAAATATTTTCACAACCCAAATAGCAGGAGCGTTTATAAGCCGAAACGGCCGTTATTCAATGTCAAATTGCCCCAAGATATAGTGTCACATATGGATAATTCAATGTTTTATTCAAAATGAGGATGAGTACTCAATACGTTTGATACGTGAACATTTACTATGTGGTTTTGAACTACCTACGTTATGCGAAAGAGGTCGGTGTAGAGAGTCACAGTAGAGTAACTACATGTTTCGAGAAATGTGTGTGTAAAATTTAAAAATAAAACAAAATTAACCAAAGTCCATTCAAATGACAGCAACATATTCTGAGGTTATATACTGCTGCATTGAAAGATACCAGCCATCAGTATATGACAAATGTCAAACCAAGTCAACAGTTTCTAGTCCATTACAATGTGTTACTTTCATGAACTCGTGAATTCGTCAGGAACCAGTTCACTGTGCTACAAGAGTTGATCTCAGTTCAAGCACAAACAAGAATAAACTTGTTCCTCTGATAATGGCTGTCAATTCCTTGCAAAATGCGTTTCCTGTAAGAGATCGGCAAATGTAACGAAAAGCTCCATTTGTTCGATAGTACGAGTTTGCAAAAGAATGTTGAAACAACGACCAATTAAAAGAACCAGTCTTCAAAATGAAGCGTTTCAAGCATAGAGACTTCCTTGGTATATGGCAAATTATAAAACAATGTTCACTCTGTGTTCAATTCTAACGGTCATATATCAATGCATTTTTTATTCTCCACAAATCGAGTTCATGAATGTTACATTACGAAGATAATAGACTGCATTGATGAATCTAAACCAAACTCTCCTGCAACATGATAACTCACAACCACACTCAGATTGTAAACCACAACAAGAAATCAGGATCTTTATGGGGTCAAATAGATATAGTCCGTAGCAAATATGTAGTCCGTGCCTTTTCAGTTAAGGAGTATTACATTTTTGTCCATAATGCGCTTTTATAAATCGTGATTACTTACCAACCAGTATGAACTGGTAAAAGCAGTAACTGCCATTTTGTTTTAATAACCATTATGTGGTACTGACGTAGAATCGAGAAACTGTCACGGATTTAACTACAGGCGGTTCAACACGATTGGCTACATTTTTAATGTTAACTTGCTTTCATTGTTATGTAATAAATACATAAATATTGTTTCAAACTATTCTAATAATTTGATTCACACTTGTCCCTCACTTACATGTATGGCATTCATATGTGTCTCATAACATGTATAGTATTTAGTAAACATTGCGATCATAACTGCGAACAGGGTGGACGTTTACAACTAAATATATCAACCAAGTGAGAAACAGCATTAGAGTGTACAAAACTGTTTGAAATTATGAAATTGTTTTCAATCAAGACTAGAATTATTGCTGTTGTATTATGGAAGTACATGTACGTCACATCTTCGAAAAGAAATTTGTACAACTCATTGAAAAGAAATTAGTTAAATCTTAGAAGCGTAAGAAATTAAATTCAATGCATAAAACATCTTCTAAATTATAAAGCTGTTTCCAGAATACTACATACTAATGAGCATTTTTTTGTGAACTTTCACATTTTACGAACAAGTGTTGATATCTACGACTTCAGAAGTCGAATGTTGGAACTGCTAACACATTTCGTTACTACGAGTATTTACTGTGAATTCTGTGTAACATATCTTATTGTCATTACTTCCATCTTCTTTTAATATGTTACTTAATTTATTGGAATCTTTTCAATCAATTATTATTGCAAATAAATAAATAAGAGCAAGCAACTTATGAAAATATGCTAATATAGAACAACGCCTTCATATGAACGTTTGATTTTATACACAGCAGCGATAATCCTTTACCCATATCTAGCCTAGGGACGATATAAAAAGTCAATACTTTAAAAATTGTGACCTTGATCCGGATTAATTGATACTCATTTCCCTATATGTTTATTTTGTTGGTCACTTTTTTGTTGCTACAAATATTTAATTTCATTTTCTTTGTGCTAATAAAAAGAAAATCTCATAAGAGACACAAAAATATTCCCTTCATTCAACAAAATAGGACTTTTGTGTTTAGTCAGTGTTTTACAGAGTTTTTACTGGTGATTGTATTTATATAAAGTATACAACTCAACGTTTACATAGCTAATCTTATAGGAATATTTGATGAATAAATAAGACATCCTAAGGTCTGTACTGAAAGCAGTTTTCAAAAGAATAATAATAACCCTACACACAAAATTGGAGTTTTAATTTTGACATATAACGCACTAAATAATTCGTACTTCATATAACATTTTTGTTCACAGTCTATAGTTTGCTGGTACTTGAAATAAAGCTATTCAGATTTAAAAATACTGCTAGTCATTAAGAAGTATCCCGAAAATAATATTTTTTTCAGTTTACTGTTAAACTGAAGCTAAGTCAAATATTTTTTCTAATTTGCAAGACAAATATTTATGGATCATGGTCAGCAAAATTTTCTGATTGAGAGAGGGAAAAATAAATAAATCAAGGTATGAAACTGAGTGACATAACTAAGGGACGTTAAAAACTGATTTAACTAGACATTCCTTCTATTTATACTTTCAATTACAACAAATTATGTCCTAAAATACAGTAATCTACTCAGTTCAATTTCAGGATGATTGTTGACAATATTCTGATCAAACATATTTAACTCTTAAACCTTAAGTGTCAGCAAGTTTTCGACCAGGACCAAGGATTATGGCGGTCAACAAGTAAACTCACTAACTGATTCATTATGTGATCTTTAGATATATTAGTTTCAGAACAATGATTTTTTGGAAATGTTTATTCTAAAAATAAGAAAAAAATATTTCGAAATATCCCATAACGAATATAATGAGATTTTAATACTATTTTATTTTTTCCTGTTTGCTAGATCTCCGAAACTATTAGGTGTAAAATCTTGCCAATTTTAATAAATGTTCTCTTTTCAGTTTTGATGAGAGGACAAAAGAGTAGTCAAAAATAACAATAACAGTTTTTGATCTTCTTGTGCACGAAACGCACTTTTCATCACTATAATCCAGTAGATGTGCTAAATATTTAAAACAAATTACATGATAAGTTACATTAGACTTACGTTTTTGGGGAGAATCATGTTGATATGGTTCATCAGCTCCCTTTCTTGTGACATTGAATGATTTCTTTCCTTGAGGTTTTTTAGGATCTGAAAAGAATCGATTATGAACAGAATCGAATCTACTGAAAGAAACCAACAAGAATAATATATATGTATCAAGTAGTTGAAGAACGGGCACAGTTGTTAAGTAATAGACCGCTACACTCATGATTGGGGTTCCTGGTTCGATCCCATGGCAATTTAGTTAATGATGAACAATATTAGCGGGTTTGAACATAATTTTGTTCATTAAACTTAAAAATAAGTAACAGAAAACAAAGTGACAATGTCAAGGTAAACAGAAACATGAATAAGAAAGGACTACTAGAACATAATGCATCATAATTACTGTCATTATGCATCATAATTACTATTCATCATCACCATCTCCATGCTGGTCACTGTCCTCTAAAGACAAGTAGTGACGATGCATACGTGCTAAAATAGCAATAAGTCAATTACATCTTTTTTCTTTAGTTTACTGATTACTCGAGAACGTTTGTACAGTGGTTCTGGTCAAACATTCTCTGACTTACGCCACTTTACCGTGCAGGATCATCGTGGTTTCGAATTTACGACGTTCCTTGTGCTACCATCTTTTGGCTTATTTTCAACTCTGAGTTACGAAACTTTGCTGTCCAACAGGTTATAATTTCAAGTTCACGGAAATGACTTAATCTCATTTAAAAAAAGCATGAGTTACACCACTTTGATATTCAACTCCTAATATACTAGACAACATTACAACTAAAGATTAGACGGAACAGTCATCTCAAAGCTGAATAATACATGTATTGCTTATGTGTATTTTAGTTTTGAATACTTTAAAATTTAGCCATCAAATAATAATAATAATAATAATAATAATAATAATAATAATAATATATTCATCGATCTTCAATTTCAAAATCTATCCAGGGGTAAAATTGTATCTGAAAAGGTAGGGGGACATATTATGTCTTGCCGTCCCCCTGCCTATCTTTGCCCATTGTATTTCCGAATTCCATTCAGATAAACTCGTGGTACACATCTTTTTAATTTAAAACAACCTAGACTGTCAATAGCTCAACACTTCTGTTCTACAGGCTTCCTAAGTTATATAATGAAATATCACACACACCCGGAAATTTATTTAATTCTGAAAGTGCATACAGCTCTGCACTATGACGTCATTTTAATGGATAAATTCAAGTCACCTATTACCAACCTTTCTTGTTATTAATTGATATTGTTATTTATTATTATTATTATTATTATTATTATTATTATTATTATTATTATTATTATTATTATTATTATTATTATTATCTTACGTTATCACCTCTTAAACTTGTTAAATATTCCAGTGCAATTTGGTGTTCATCTGTATCTGCAATTATCTTTGTACATAAATAAACAAATAAATTTGTATGGAACAACAAATATCTGTCAGCCATTATTTTGGTTGTAGAATTGTGTAATGAAGATCAATTTAATTTAGTAACCATTAGATCAAATTAATATTATATTTTGCTAAACTTGAAATATTTGTATGTGGTTATTGAAGTTTCATTTTCCAAAGTGTTCATTTATCATAAAGAATTGAAAAAAATACGTATGAAATCACTTGAACAGATAGTTGTACCAACCTGTAAACATTGCGTCATTAAATACTTCTTTTGAAGTATTTTCTGAAAAGAAATATGTAAAATGCTACTACTTTAGAAATATTAGTTAGATTTAAGGGTTCCCAAATATCACCATACTGTGTTCAACAACATATATAATTATATATTTTTGTATAAGACATAGTTTTTCATTAATTATTTTATGTAAATTGTATCGAAGAGCTTTTGACAAATTCGTCCGTTGGTATTCAGGACCGTTACGAATGATCATTTTTTCAAAAAAAAAGTACAATGAAATAAAAATAGATAAAATGAACAACATAATAAACGATGTATCTTATTAAACAGAAAAATAGGGTATGGATACGTGTAAGTTCCAATCCGTAGTAATTCAGAGAATCGAAAAGTAAACATTTTTGTAAACCTAAAAATTCATGATCTACCACAATCACTGAAATTATTGATATGTGGTGATACTAAAGTACTTAGTATATATATAAATTATGCTTTTCATGATAATGCAGTCAGCATAACACACTAAATTATGAATTCCATGATTAATATTAGTTTTTAAATTTTACTTCTATCTGCCTGTAATATTATAGAAAATATAAATTATATATCATTCGACAAGTTCCATCTAATTGACCAATCTGATATGCTTCAGACAATTCTCACAGATTGTTTCTACATATTGTTTTAGGTTTCTACATCTAATTATATTCCCATTACAATAATAATCATCCTGACAGAGGTAAATACTAAACTACAATGCACCTTACATCTCTTAGTCACAAAAGTCACCAATATTTCGGAATGAACTATATTCGAAGCCGTATATATGTAAAGTCATGCTGCCAAAATGATAGCGAACACAACAATTGAGTCGATTCTATGAATGATGTATTTTTTTGAATAAAGAAATATAAATATTGAAATATAGTGCTAATTCCAAAGAGCTTTATTTGACAAGCCAGTTTTTTCAAAGCGATACCAAGTTTAGGTATTTTTTTGAGTCTTCTAATTTTGTGTTTCTGTCACTTATCTAAAGAATTTTACAATTTAATATTTGTTCGCATAGGAAAATCTATTCACAAGAAAACAGAACAACACACCATTTCCTTCTATAATTATCATAATCAAAAGAAAATTAAATTATATGGAAAATTGCTTAACTTTTACATACCTAAAATAAGGGCTTGTATTCCAAAAACCAAACTTAATAACAGAATCACTTGAATATACATATTTTTGAATTTACCTCTAACTCATAGAACACTTTTCTACATTCTCTGCTTGTTTAAATCACTAAATCATTTTTGTAACATGTTATGAATATGTACGATAAGCTGCAGAAATTTTCTGTTAACTGTTTCTCATATTATACACAAACAGGTTTTTTTAATGATTCGGTGAACTGATTCGTACATTGCCAGTTTCAATAGCTTGCTTGTCCACAGTTGATAGTTACCATCTGTTGTTCATTTCTGAAATTTTGTAAACATCATCCTATTCCAAATTTGTTCCGTAAAGCTTTATGTAATTAATTGTGCTGAAGGCACTATATTACATGTAATAACATATAAGTGCAATACCTGCACGCATTATTATGTACAGAAGTACGTAAATTCAACTTATCGTTTGCAACAGTTTCTGCTATAAAAGAATCGTAGTGCTAACATCAACAATATCAAGATAAATATGGTGGATTATAATATGACGGAAACTGTCATGACTCGTCATAATGAAAATATCATTGTTGGTGAGTGTAATGGTATTAATAGGTTAAGGAATTCATGTGCAACGTTTACTGACTAAAAATCTAAAGACATAAAATAATACATAAGTATATTTCTCGTAGCGATGTTGTAACTGCTATGGTACCTGGTCATTTTATGTACCATCCACAATTATGATTTTTGTCACAATTAACTCTGAGTTTCTATTATATTTAAATGACTACTATGAGAATCCAATGTCCAACTGATGACGACAGTCAAATACAACATAGAAATGAAAATCATAATTCGTAGTCAATGAAAATACCGTATTCTTCAAGTAGAACCACACATTGTGCCATCAGTGAGAAATCGCTTGGAATCTAAACGAAAGAGAGATATAATCAGAGACATCTATTAAGCTATCTAAAACCAAGACTGCCTTGCAAAATCACCAGGAAACCTTCCACTTGGCAAGAAACCGGAAGATGTTGTATTTGGTAGAAATGATAACCTGATATCCTAAAGGATATGGAGAATTGCAACGAAACTTTGTGTAGGAACAATACGAAAAGAAATAAGCGAACACGTGGTTTTAATTTGGTAGAAAAACAGTTTTGTAAAATTGCTTTATTTTACGTATACAATACATATGCACAAGTTCATTCTCTTCAGTCCATTCGTTCCTAGGCGTCCCTAATATTTATTTTTTTCGGAGGAGGCCTTGGCCTCCACCCAGTTTTTTAGCACAAACTAAAAAACACGTGATCGCTTTTTTGCGTATTGTCCCTACACAAAGTTCCTTTTACAATTCTTCATGTCTTTTAGGTACTTCTGATTTACTGTTATTAGCATTTTTGATATTTCGTGATCAAAGGTTTGAAGGAGTCGGTGCCCCACTCATTTTTTTTCAATAAAATACGAAACACGTATTCCCTCATTTTACGTCTACAGTGTTTGTGCACAATTACATTCACCTAGGCTCACTTGTTTTAAAACTTACGGCTGTCAGGTTTTAAAATGTTGGGTGGGAAAATTTGCCGTATAAAACAGTTTCTCCGCAGAAAGTAAAAAAAAAAAAAAAAAAACATGTATTCATTTATTACCTTTGTAGTATCTACCAAAAAACTTAAACAAAATCAGAGTATTACGCTTGGAAAGTGTTCCTTGTAAGTACAAATAGCAACCTGTAATAATGCCGTATAGTAATTTTATGTGTGTTCCTTGTTTAAACTCGAAGAACTACTCCTACTGTTTACTGTTGGAATATGTGAGCGCCTACAAAGAATTAGCACCACTTTGGTGAAATTGAGTAATTAGGAGAATGATTTGGAAGTAAATCATAGAACAGTATGCTTCTTGTTAATTTCAGAGAGTTAACTACGTATAACATAGGAAGATTACTTGGTATGAATCTTTGCAATGAAATGCGTGAATAAGAATGTTGAATCTTCTTTCCCAGTTTACCCGATAGACAGGAAATACCACTGTTCCAATGAGACTATATTATCTATCTATCTATCTATCTATCTATATATATATATATATATATATATATATATATATATATATATGTGTGTGTGTGTGTGTGTGTGTGTGTATGTGAATGGATGTACGTATGTGTTAGGTGAGTTGTATGCGGAAGAAAGGGAGGGATAGCAGTCCGTAAGGGTACTCTTCCGCCCATAGTTTGCCTTGAAATTGGAAGATGTTAATATCCTGCTTTGACTTTCAATATGGTAATTTCATAGATGGAAAGTACAAGAGAGAGAAATATTTTGTTGATAGGGATTCAATGTCTCAAATATACAAGATACCATATTCCTTCTTCTTCATTTAAAGTAATGCGAGGTATATTAGCCATTTCCGGATTTATTATCGTTTCCACATCGGTGGATGGTCCTAGGTCATACCCGTAAACTTTATAATAAAGGGTATTTAAACATTCAATAAGTTTTATAGAAACGCAAGAAAGGTTCAACTTAAACGATACATACAGTCTTGCACTATTGTTTGCTCCCAGAACAGCTCTGATATGATACTGGATTGAGATATAAACATTATGAATGTTATCAGGTCAAATAGTATACTATTCCGTGTTGCAATGCTTCACGGAAGGACAAATCTCCACCAGATTTGTGTCTCATAAACTGATCATAGCTGTTAAATAACAATTAGGTTTATTGAACTTTATACCAATAACCCCAGATACAAACCCCCAAAGCTCTATCCTTGTTAATATTCATATGATCATTCTGCAATATGTCGTAACAGGCTGGAAAAATTTGTACTATACTGTGCACATTGTCCACTGATATGGGCACATGATCGGAGGTAGTTACGCGACCTGCAAATGTCAGCACAGGACACGCTAACAATTTACGAATTACTTCCCACAGTATCACCGAAACCGTATCATGTTCCACGGTTGAGCGAATACACTGAAATTGATAATCTTATTTTCTCTTCCGCTACTCATAAATGTGGCTCATGCTTTTAAATATGTGAAATGCGAAACACCCGTTCATGCAACACTTTTCCAGGCATTAGGGATTAATGTTGTACTTGATCCAGTGCTAAATTATTATTGTTTTTCTTATTAGCGGTTCCCAGGCCTGTAGTCAGCCCAAAAATGTGCGGGTGGCCCGGCTGGAGTTAGGGGGGCCCGATCCAACCATAGTATAGTTCATCACCGTATTATAGTTCAATTGCAAGCCTGCCTTGAAAAGTTTAGGGGGGCTAGCGAAAATTTAAGGGGGCGCCCCCCCTAGACCCCCTCTCGATACGGGCCTGGCGGTTCCACATGTAAAATCGAATTTAGTATGTGCATGTGATGTAACTCGGCTCCGACTACAATTGTCGACATACACTACGAGAGATGATGCTATAATTCTTTGCCATTTGCAGTAGCGTTGCACGAAGAATATAAGCTACAATTCGCTTTACTGCTAGGAAGGAGTTATGATTACCATTTTCGTTCTGAAAGCTGTTCTTTCCCGTTCTGAAAGCTGTGGGAGCCGTTGTCACCTTGGACCTCGTACTTCACAACATACCGGAAATACTTGTTACTCCCTTTCATTTGCGCCACAACCGAGAGAAAACAGTTCTTTAGTAAGTCGACAAGATCTTCAGTTTATACAATGGTGGTGTGTTCAGTTCTTTCTATACTGCCGATTTGCTGATATTCGCTTAATATAGAATTTGCTCTAAGTCTGGATTACATGAACACTTTTAACGCAGCGCTAGCTTTTTGAAACAGCAGACGTTATTTTCTATAGCTGTACAAACATTAAATATGCTGCATATCCATATTACGTTAAAATAAATTTTCAATATCGAAAAACAAATTTCCTTTTCACAGATTCTAATTTACAGCAATAACATGTGAAGTACTATATTAAACTTTTCAAAGAGGTTTCTTAGTCCTTTCTATTTTTGAAAAATAGCGGTTAACGATTGCGGTGTTAATTGAGTACATTTTCTTTATCATGAATTTTTCACTATATTACTTTTATCTCTCTTGTGCTAAGTTGTAGGACTATTTATGAATCTTACGTTTGCCTACGTCACTAGAAATCATAACTTTCCTCTATTTTGTATACATACACATTACCAGTAACGTGTTGCTCACAAATATAGACGCCTTTGAATAATCCCAAGGCTCGCTTGTCAGCCAGACGGTATTTCGTCTGTGTTGAAAGTCATTGTATAGTTCAGCCCTGGCCACGGCGAGCAGATAGTGGAAACTCTCCTCGTGAACGCTCACGAGCATTCTATGAGCAAATACCGTTGTTCGTGCTTCGTGAATCTTCGGGTTTTGTCCTTAGAGGAGCGGAAGTGTTGTCAACCTTGGCGGTAATCACTAGCTTACCAAATAAAAAAAAAAAGTATGTATGGTAACTGATTGCCATTTAGTGTATAGTGTTTTTTACAATGTGGTAACCGTTAACTATAGACAACACAAACTGGTAACAGCAATCAAATGATAAACTATGTACGTTCCTTTTCTTCTTTTTTCTTTCCTTTTGTAAAAGAAGGATGTGGTGGAACCAAACCATCGCTTACATTTATAAAAATTTGCCAGTTTGCCCAATGGAAAACCAGTTTTCAATATATATTATCAAGTTCTTAATCCGAGTGTGGGTTTGTTGTTTCGCTTTATAGGAAAAGAGATAATCTGTTGATACGAAAAAAAAATACTGTAGCACTTGTTTGTAATTATCTAAGTATTATCTCCAGAAAATTAGCTTATGCATGTATGTGTGTACGAATAGGCTTAGCAAGGGGTTGGTTGTGGAGATTAGAAGCCACTATTACACTATCAATAGGAAGAATAGTATTTCTTACTCCACTTTTAAAGTGGGGCCGCGGTGGCTCAGTGGTAGAACGTTCACATCTGGTGCTTGGGGTCCCGGGTTCGATCCCAGCCCCCGCCAAGTGAACTTTGCGGTGGACAAACACCGTGTGCGTGGGTTTTCTCGGGGTTCTCCCATATCCTCCCACTTTCTTCATTCTATCATTTCATTCATTACTCATCATCACCGTCTCCTTTAGCCTAACCGGTATAATCGTGGGACGTAAAACCCAAATATTTCATTTCATTTTTTCCACTTTTAATGTTACTTTGATCGCAAAGAATTAAAAGAGAATATTAAGAGAGCCAAAGAGATTTTCCATTTTTAAGAGTGACCATTAGTGGGTACCATTAGTTTTTTTTTTTTTTTTTTTAACAAGGAGTGTCTTTTTAATAAGGAAAAATATATTGTCCCTGGCTGGTTGCTTGCCGGTAGCTTGTTAAAAGTGAAAAAGAATGTTAAATCATATCAACTACTGAAGCTACACACTTGTCTTTCTTCGATAGTTACTGACTGGTTTTGAAAGTCACGATGTTGTAGGCCTACTGTAACAGCGTAAACTTGGAAGGGAACGTTCCAACTGAATGATACGAACAATTATTCCCAATGTCTTGAACATGAAACGTGGATTGCACGGATAACGCTTAAAGTGGGCTGGACTGCACTGGAATTTCCTTCCGGTAAATTAGTGTTTGGTCGGAACTCAGTTCTTCTGTGTAATTGTCTCTTAACAACATTTGAACATTTCTTTTAGATAATAATATCTAACTAACTCTATGGCCTATGGAACCCGAAGGTTCAATGCGGCGTTTACAACATATTTCCACTAACTTCTGTCCTTAGCCAACTGGATCCAGTTTCTACTCTGTACTCTTATTTCTGCAAGATCCATCTTAATATTGTCTTCCCATCTACGTCTAGGTCTTCCTAGTGGTCTTCTTCCAATTGGGTTTTCAGTTAAAATTATGAAAGCGTTTCTAATTTTTTCCATTCTGGCTACACGGAATGGCCACCTGAGCCTTCTACACTTAATGACCCTAACAATGTTAAGTGAGCGGTATAAACTATGCAATTCCTCGTTATGAATTTCCTCCAATCCCCATTTTCATCCGTCTTTGGTCCGAATACTACTACTACTACTACTACTACTACTACTACTACTACTACTACTACTACTACTAATAATAATAATAATAATAATAATAATAATAATAATAATAATACGCATTATTATTATTATTATTATTATTATTATTATTATTATTATTATTATTATTATTATTATTATTATTATTATTATTATTATTATTATTATTATTATTATTATTATTATTTTCAACCTCCCGTCGTTCTGCTATCAATCTAGCAACGAAAGGCATTCACAACTTAGCAAACGTGAAGCGAGTGACAAGTTACAGACCGAATGCTAATGTAATACAATGTCACGAATTGTGTAAGCAAGCTAAAAAAAAGGCCTGAAACAATTCGTTTCCGATTTTTGCAGTCGTTTTTACGTCTGTAAGCTGACACGTTTAATATTAGTTTATTTCTTTCTTTCTTTCTTTTTCATTTAACTGTAACCTCTATCATGCGTCTTCCTCGATCAAAAAACGTACCAATTTTATTTCCTGGAGTGTTTTCGCGTCACTGCTTTCGAAATGGGGAGGGGGAGAGCACACCTGCACATTTCACGCTTGCGTCTGCTCAATGCTTCAACATCGTGCGAATTTGTGACCAGGCTTGGCCGTAGGTTTTTTACCATCATGTGTGGTTGGCAACACTTATCGGATGAAGTGGAAGGGGCGGAGCTACCAACACCTGTGCTCACCTGTTCTTATCTCCGCTCGTTGTCGCTCACGCTTCGGCTCCGGGAGCCAATTCATGGGCAGGCCTGGTATAGTTCATCCAATGATATGGTGCTCGTGGAAATTGGTTGGCTATAACGCTGCGCTTTAATCATCCTGCTTTTTGAATCCGTATAATAGGTGTTTAGCACACTACCACAAACAGTTCCCAATCGACCATTAGCAATTTAGAAATCAGGTTTATTTCCAACTTTATTTTTTCATTAAATTGATAAGAAATAAATTACACAATAAAGAAATCGACATTGACTAACACATTGTAAAGACAACGGCTGAACATTTTGAATTAAATTTCTCTATATATCAACGGTGCACTGTCCTTGTAGTCACAACCTCACCAAAGGCCTGACATATCTTCCGCCCCGTTGCAGCGGAGTTTGATCCCAGTTTAAACTGGTACAGCATACATGCTCTTATGACGATATGTGGAGGTCTCATGTTCACTCTGTAATTTCACAGGTTCACGGTGTAACTGAACAGCCACATTCAGAAAGTATATTTTATATACCCACACCAACTACTGATCTTCGCCTTATCTCCATTCGCACTCAACTGAATTGAATTGAACAGATGCATTGACAACAGAATTGAATTGAACAGAAGTTTCTTGGTCACCTTTATAAGTCTCGCACGTCCTCAAGTCGGGGTTTTATAATGTTCCATAATAATCTATATTTCAAGTGGGTATCACTTTAAAAATACTTTCCAAATATTTTCAATAATTGTTTTTTCAGTGTGTGAAAAATGGGAATTCCAGTTAATAAATAAATGAAAAAAAGTAATTTTAGACACTCACCTTTCTTTATTTCCTGAGGAGGCATATTTATTAACTTATCTTCACGCAGTGACGTGTAATGATTTGGAGTTTGTCTTACGTACAGAATACCTAAAACAATTACGTAGATATTAATAACATTGTAATAAAGAACAAGTAGAAATACGAGAGTAATTGGGAAAGAAAGCAACGTTTAGTGATATATATATATATATATATATATATATATATATATATATATATATAATGCGTATAGTTTTCGATTTTCCAACAAAGTGGCCATGTGAATTAATACACCTACCATTCCGCTTCACCAACTTAAATATCCTTTTACATAAAGTCGGCCGCCTTGGGAATAAAAACAACCAGTCACTCCTGGTTAGAAGAATCTCTTCTGATCAAAGTACAATGTCTCATACAACACGTTTATGTAAGTGAAAATATTAAGATCAGAATGAGTCAGTTCCACGCTGCATGGTGGATGATCTGTCCATTACAATTAGAGCTAAACATCCGTTCACCGAACATGGCGAGATTTGACGTTGGTATAGAAGAATATAAAAATCTATATCATGAGGCCAGGACGACTGCTTTGGATGGTTCTTCCTAATTTCTTGAAAAAATGCAGCGGACTTCACGATTGATTTTTGCACAATTACCATAACATCTCATAACAAGATGGCCGTAATTGTCTTTTCTGAATAAATTTTGCGGGGTTTGCTCTGCTTCTTTGAAGAAAAGACATAGCCCATTTTACTAAGTATTGTCTCAGAGTTCATATACATCACATAACTCTCGTCACCAATCAGTGTTATGTTGAATTGAAATGAAATGAAATCTTTAAGTTTTACGTCCCACGGGTATGCCGGTTAGGCTAAAGGAGCCGGTGATGATGAGAGATGAGTGAAATGGTGGAATGAAGAAAGTGGGAGGAAACGGGAGAACCCCGAAAAACCCACGAGCACGGTGTTTGTCCACCACAAAGTCCACACGGCGCCAGCTGGGATCGAACCAGGGACCCCAAGCACCGGAGGTGAACGCTCTACCACTGAGCCACCGCGCCCCCCTGTTATGTTGAATTGCCTTCCGATTCACGTATAACGGGAAATAAAATCAAAGATGGAAAGAACTGGATTAAATATTTAATCTTCGTTAGAATGGTTGGTAAACCTACAAAACTTCTGGTTATTACTTAGTATGACTGTAATTAGGAAGTAATCAGATTGTTCGCGGACATAAGGTATTGCGCCGTAAAAATGAGTGAAATATCCGAAAAGTACACTACATTATACAATTTTATTTCGATGAATGATTTCATGCTGCACAAGACACTGAAAACTTGGTGTTGCGTATGGATAAAATATTTATAAAATTGCATTAAAACGTGGTTCAGTCAAATTCGTTCAGGAAATGTCGATGCTTAAAACGTTACTCGCAACAGGACAGCAATCAGAAACTAACTGATAACATTCAGGCTATAGTATAGCAAGATCTGCATGCAAGAAGTCATGGCATCTTCCATGTCCGAAACAAAACGATATTAAATTCTCCGAGAAATCAGGCTAGCAGTAGAAGCTCCTAATTTCAATACTTCACAATGTAATACAAACAACTAACTGGACAGAATTTCTATCTGCGAATCTTTACTGAAAAATATGAAACTCGAGTCATTCCTGGAGTGATAAAAGTAGATAACTTACAAAAACGGCGTACGTGGAGAAGCTTCAAAGTTAGTTTCCAAGCCCACGTTACTACCCAGAACTCCTTTGCCATGAGCTTAGTAGGAATCGAAGAGCACCTTCTATCACTAAGTGCTGCCACCAGATAGATATATAGACTCTGTATGTACTGTTGACAAATAGCATCGAAAGGGTGTTGTATACCACACCCTTTCTGGCAACTCTCCCCACGTATATTTTAATAAAGCGTACGAGATTAAATATTTGATGTATCCTTGGCTGGAATAATTGATGTATCCATCACACATTCCAAACCTGACTCCGTTAGGCCATCTATTGTTTCAGTCTATGAACAATTTTCATGAATGATGGAAGGTTCTATTTTAACAAAAATAAGCCTATAACAGAAACTTTTTTAAAAAATATGTAAGCTATATATCACATATTTTGGCCGTAAACCACAAAAGTTGAATATCGGCAGGTTTATGTCGTTGCTTCTAAATTTACAGAAGATAATCGAAGAAAGTGGTTTATGCATAGTTTTATAATGTTATTTTCAAATAAAATAACTATTTCTCAATTTTAACCACCATGAGCTTAGTACATTTTAGCTGACTTAATATTAGGACTTATTAATCATTGACTTAAAAGTTTTCGAATACTTCACATTCAACTTGTTTTACCTTCTTCGGGAATTACACGTTGAGATTCGTACAATTTGGGTCGACGAAATCTTGAATAGTGTCTCATCTTATACCTCTTTGCGAGCAAATCTGCAAATTAAAAGTAATTTTGTAATTAGAGCATGCTGCAACTTTCATCCATGAAATAACAAAGAAATAAATATTAGCTATAAAGCCAACCAAGAAAGTTGTCTTGCTCTTAGTGGAGGTTCTTGTTCAATTGCCTGCAAACCGAGAGTTCAATGTAGATAAGGTGAAAGTCAGTTGTTAAAGTGTGGAATATCCAACATAGTACCTGCTTGTGGCAGTTCAGTTACACCGTGAAATTACCAAAGTACCAAAGGACTGCGTTAAGGATAAATCATCTAATTGCAAAATGGACAACAATCCTAATTCTCATTTTGCATAACTATTCCAATGAACCTACACCAAAGCCTTCAAAGTGGTCGAAATCCCACTTTCATTTCAGATAAAAGGAACCTTACCAAAAAACTCCCATTAATAATTTCGCAAAAATCTCGCGACTGAAATTTTTTACAAACTTATAATATGCAATAATGGTTAGACCCCTGTAAGATTTAAAGGAGTAACTAATAGTTGTTGGCAGGTTGTAGACTGCAAAAGGAAAGCTACCTTTTTCACGCTTCTTAGTACGATCGTTTAAAACATTTCATAATAATATCTTTGAGCATGCCTAGTTCATGTATATGTCAAATTCTTGCAAACGAAGATTTACTTACAGTTTAATTGTGGATGAACTTGAAAGAAATAGTTGTTAAACAAACTGGAGGAATCAGTTTGTGAATAAGAATGATAAAAATAGAGAGTAGCAGATTACCATGTTAGCTATAGTTACATCTAGAGTAGTAATTGAGAAGTAATTATCTTGGTAATAAGGTAGGTAAGTAAATAAGGATATGGTGACCATTTGAGACTTAGTTTTGATCCTTTTCATCCTCCAACTACCAATTAGATCCATTGACTAAAACGTGAAAATTTATAAATCTCCAACTATGGTTTAAACAGATTCTACAATGTATATGCTTAAATAACTAGATCATATATTTGAAATTCAGAAGACAAATGAGTACAAAGATGACAAAATAACAAAATATGATGAAAGAAAAATTAATATAAAAATACGAAACCCTGACTTCATTAAGCAGATGTCTGGATGAGGCAAAGAATCAGTTACTAGAGCATGCACATTAATTTCCTGACATTTAAGTTGCTTATAGCGCTGTAGATATGATTTACTATTTAGTGTTATGTAATTTGTCGCTAAGTAAGAAAGCTAAAACGATAATGGAAAGATACTGAATAATATTTCCAACATTCATAGAGCATACCCACCTCTTTTCTTGTTTATCATTTTATCTCTTGTTCTCTTGGCGTCGTCTAACATTTTTCTTCGAACGAAAACCATTTTGGAAACTATTAAGAATAAAAGCAACGTATCACAGATACTTCTCACATTTTATTAAATTCATGAAATTATTATTATCATTATAGTCTAAAAACTTTACAGTTTTCTCAAAACTTGTAAAAATTATTATTTTTTGTTTCATATGAGTATATTAGGCCTTAGAGTCAGCAATCAAAGATAAAAGTGATCTTGAAAATTGCATACCGCTACAATTATCAGGAGTTAGAAGCATCTAAAGTTGACTTCAAATTTAGGTCTGACTAACGCCAACTTTTAACCAATTTCTACTACCTATCCTAGTTATCACTTGATAACTAACTCTGACGAGTTCAGTTTTTTTCAAAGCGACGAATAACGAATTGGAAGACGGAAAACAGTCTGGCCAACAACGTCAAGAATTAAGCTGATGGGATTAGTTTTCAGGACCACAATCAGTAATGTTAATCTTAAACAAATGTAAAGAGATAGTTGTTTTAACTTTCATCTAACATGCTATTCTTTCTTCATTCTACGATTGTGTTAAATTCATAATTTAATGTGAATAGAAATTTGGTATAAAACATTGCCCACATTAATTGAGTGATTATAGACTCCATTGGTGATACAGCCGTGCATATTAATATTAAATGCAACATTCGTTAAGAATACCATTGCAATGAGTCGCATAATGTAATAATCTTCGTATTCATCGTTTTGAACGTAGATTATATAGTTTTTTTTAAAGAACCTTGACTCAGCATTTTATATTAAAACATAATGCTAGTACTATATTTATAGTTACATATCTCGGTTATGTTACGGCAAAATTTATGAGCTTTCGTACTCCTGACTTCTCTCTTAGTCTCTTTGTTCTCAGTTTACAATAGCCCCATTTAAAATTGAGATTTAATCGTTATATCATTAATCATTAAAGATTTTATCGTTGCTTCCCTACCTTATATTTCTTTTTACCATATTTTGATTACGCAATCCAGAAGGAAACAAATTGCTTCCTGTTCGATTATTGATGACGTCTTAAAAATAAAATATAACTGATTTCCCTCTACTTGATTCCAAATATAGGTGCTCGTATGTTCATTATCTCAATGCACATTAACTTTCCTTGCGCATTTATTACCATTAGAAATATTTTGTCATTATTGCCAGGTCGGAGAAAGAAACAAAGAAGCTTTCAAACACCTTGGTCTTCATCTAACATCTTCCACTAGAAGTAATAATTTCTTTTTATAACACATACACAGACATACACATACATACATACATACATATATAATCAATTACCTTCCCTTCTGCGCAAATTCTAACACATCCTTCATGTTTCAGTTTCTTCATCTACTAATTTCACTTACTAATAAAAATATATTACCCAACACTATTTTTACCATCTTCTTATTCGTTTTCGTCTGAGCAAAGTAACCATTATCATTCTCGCTGGCACCAATATTTCAAAAGTCGTTACTAATTTTCTACATCACTTTTACGTAATGTCCATATTTCTGACCTATAAAGGCGTCTCTTACGCAGCAGTTTGTGAGTCTATTCTTTTATTCTAGGATCTAAAAGTAACATTTTTCGCTTTCTTATGCATGTTTTAAATTTTCATTTGCACTTAAAGCCCTCAATGATATTATTATGGTACAGAAAACCACTTATCTGTTCTTTACATTTTAGTTACACAAATAAATACTTTAAACTACACCACTAGAGTAGTTTACCATCATTACAAGGTTGAAATAGTACTATATTATTTGTGATAACTATGTTTGAATTGAAGTGTTGTATCTTTCACTGTTGAAGTTTTAAGTGTTAATAATCTCGTTTCAAATTTTGTAAACAACTGCACTGGCATTCACAGGTCTAAAGTTTTAGACGACAATAGCCTGATCCTCATTATAACTATCTTATCATTACAGTCCTGTCACGTTCTTATCGCTAAAGTAATACATCTATTAACTGAAGTGGAAACTGCCAGTATATTTCAAAGAAACAAATGAAGATGTATCACAGAACCGAGCTTCATTAAATTCTGGATAAGAAAAATTTGGAAAGTAATGACATAGTACTCTTTCAGTCCATGCAGAGTATTAAGTTTAGCTTTATGAAGAAATTTGAGAGGGCAATAATAAAGACAAAAGTTGCTTTATGTAAATGTCTTTCAGACGTAAGTATTCGTATGAGGCTTACATGTAAGATGATGCTATTGTGGACCACCAGATAACGATGCTAGATGAGTAATTGTTGTTGTACGTAAACTGTAAGGAATAATAATAATACTAATAATAATAATAATAATAATAATAATAATAATAATAATAATAATAATAATAATAATAATAATAATAATATGAAGAAGAAGAAGCATCACATTTCATTTACTGCCTAATCAATTGGATTTTCTTTCAAACTTTGTAGTTGAAACTAGCGAGGAATGCTGTCATCAAAACTGCAAATTATCGTCATTCCGTTATGAAGGAAACGAGAAAAAAGTAATGATATCAGGATATTAATGGTGAATTTGGAAAAAGAGTCTATTTCCAGAACATAGATAGGAAAGAGGAAATATCAGTTAGCCGCTGCTTTCCATGTCCCATATTGTATAATATTAAATAGCATTATCATCATTTCTATTAATTGTGTATTAAACGATATTTGTATATATCTATTGCTTCTGAATTTGTGAAGACCTGTTGTTTCTGTGAATTTTTTAACCAACATTAACATACTAAATGTAGTGTGACTTATTATAGTGTAAGTTAAATAAAACGAACATTGACATGTTCGATAATATATCTCTTCATATTTGTAATTACAATACATAAATTATTGAAGTTCACCTTTTCTCATACAAGTTCTTATAAAAATGTCAGCGAATGCTTTTATGACGATATTGAAACCTGTCGGTTTGCTTTGCACTTACATCTTCCGATTTTCTATAAGATAAACAACGAATGGTAATGCTTTAACATGTAAAGGTTGCTGCATAAAAGTAATCGAGAACAGAATAATATTGCTATTTAATAAATTATCTTTACTTTATAAACAGATATCATATATTAGTGAGAAAAATGTGTATTAACTAATATTTAACTTACTGTATGGTTTAAATCTTAAATGTGCACGTTGTTTCGCTGAAAACAGACGTACTATATTAGCTGATAGACCCATCTAAATAAAACAAAGGTGCAACTGACAATTTTCTTAGCATTAACAACTCACGTACAACTCACATACGACAGAACATGCCCACTTTTCTAGTCACATTTTTTTCATGTATACAACTATTAGATAATGTTCACAAATATTAAGTGTCAAAAGCAGAATGCTCACCTTATTTTAAAAAAATTCTTGGCGATGTCAGACTTTATGTAGATCAAGTCCGTGATCTTCGTCAGTCGGATTCTTGTTGTTGTTGTTTCCTACTTACCTTTTCATTTCTACAACATATGCTTTTTCATAATTTCGGTCTATATACAACTCTCTTTCAACCCTACGGCAAGTAACCTTAGCATAATATTAGATGTTTCAGGTTAGCAATGGCAAACATAAATTATGTTACGTAAAACTACCAAGATTAGATTCATATTTTTGATCGCCATAAATCAAATATAGTACAATATGCTAAAGATGATGTTGTTGTCATGAATTGAGTAGTTTTACAAATTATTTCGTCTCTGCTTATATATTTCTGTTCTAACCAAACATTTTTGATACTTTAGTTTCAACTCTAAGCGTCAAAGAAAAGATTGTGAGATATATATAGATAAAAGATTTCTTCATGTAGATTAAACGTTGAACAGATCTTCGAAATTTATGTTTACATCAGAAAAATGAAATGAAATCTTTGAGTTTTACGTCCCACGCTTATGCCGCTTAGACTAAAGGAGACGGTGATGATGAGTAATTAATGGAATGGTGGAATGATGAAAGTGGGAGAAAACAGGAAAGCCCCGAGAAAATCCATGCACACGGTGTTTCTCAACCACAAAGTTCACTTGGCGGGGGTTGGGATGGAACCCGGGACCCCTAGCACCAGAGATGAACGCACTACCACTGATCCACGGCGGCCCCATGTTTACATTAGAAGATGTAGTTGTGAAAATTTACTACAAATTCTAGTTTTAAAATATATGTAGAGTAAAAGGTTGTAAGATACAGGGACAATTTGCTTCTAGTATATATTCTCTCTAACAACATATAGAATTGAAAATTCATTTAATTTCTCTACTCAAAAATCAAAACTGTAAATCTTAAGCATTTAGTTTGAATATTTAATACCCATAGTATTGAAATCCTCCATAGTTTCACAACATGAGAATGTTCACGTTCCTTCTTGTCAAACTATGATTATACAATTACCAAAGACATGTAAAAAGAAATCCGATATCTTTTTTATAAAAGGAACAATATGATAGAAAGAGACATTTATTATTATTGATATGCAAGTACATGTCTGGACTATTTTTCAATGTAGTCACCACGAAACCCCATACCTCTTTGACAAAATGGAACGAAATTCCGTATCACCACTGTTTATCCTTCTTACGTCCATCGAGTCCATTTTGACCCAAAACGATTTTTCAACTTATCTTGGACACTACGTTAGCTGGGATCATCATACTTCGTCACTTTTAGTTATTTTACCGAATATGTGTTTTGTAAAAATTTCGGTTATTATTATTATTATTATTATTATTATTATTATTATTATTATTATTATTATTATTATTATTATTATTATTATTATTATTATTACACTCTCTGAAATTATTTAGTTTCTTCCAATATACTGTACTGTCAAAATGGTTAATTTTTGAGATATCTCGTACACTGGCAACAATGTTTTCTTTCTGGATTAGTTTCTATTCGTAGCATTGGATGTCTCTTCGTTGTGCAGTAGTTACAGTTTATATTGGTGTTCAAAATGAGTGCTATAACAGCAGAAGAAAGTACAAAAATCTTGCTTTACCAGGCGATGGAAAAGTGACATCTGAAACAGAGGATCAATTATCAGTGCAGGAAATGTGCAATAGTCTTACAGGAAATGTACAAACCAACGTTGAAGTTTCCAAACACAAATCCATTCGGTGGTGTGCAACCCCACTGTAATCCGAAGGAAGTAATACAAGAGAAAACATTGTCCTTCGAATCCCAGGTGACACAAAATATTCAGTTTCACCTATTTATGATGACTGTTCATCTTTTCTCTTCCTTTTCCGCCATGTGTAAGTAACATTTTGATTATAAATACACACAAACAAGGTAAACATGTATATGTGAGTGTGTGGAAAGTTTCAAATAGCGTGGATTTAGAAGAATGTATAAGTTTGTTGTTTTTATCAGGTGTTTATAAATCTCACAACGAGTCAACAGAAAGTTTTTTGGAACGATACAACAGCTTATCCTATTTTTTGCAGCATTATCCCACTGAAAAGTTCAAAATATGAAGGATGCTTCGAACCTGGCACGACCCCAAAGACGTAAAAGAGATAAATTCGCGGCAATCCGTGAATTGTGGGACAGGGGGTTGAAAATCTACCCAAAATATACAATCCAGGTGCGTTTCTAATAGTGGTTCAGCAACTAATAGTTTCTAATAGTGGTTAAGATAAGGTTATTTGTATAACATTGAACCTTACATAGGTAAATTTAGAAGTGGCCCTGAACGTAATCAAAACGTGCAAATGGTGTTAGATATATCTGTTGTTCTAAAAGGTCACAACATCACATGCGTCAACTTTTTTTTACATCCTCTGAACTAGCAGAGTTGCTTCTAAATAAAAATATCATCCTGATTGAAACAATGAGAGAAAATAAGCCGTCCATTCCGCAAACGGTTCTAGATATCAAATATTGGGCTCAGTATGATTCAAAGTTTACTTTCACCAAATATACAACCATAGCATCATATATTCCGAAGAAAAGAACAAATGTGTAGTTCTGCTGAGCAGATTGCACAATGACAGTAATATTGGTGAATCTGAGAAGAAGAAACCACAAATTATTATTGACTATAATGCAACAAAACTGACAGTGAATACACTAGATAAAATGGTGTGCACTTACTCCACGAAACGAAAGATAAACAGGTGGCCTAAGGTTGTATTCTGCAACATTTTGCACATTTCTGCTTAAAATGCTTACATCCCCTTTACTAAGGTGTTTCCAAACTGGCGCGTACAAAATCCGAGGAAGAGGCGGATTTTTCTGAAGAATCTTGGAAACGCTCTTATTGGAAAGTACAGAGCCGGATTTTTTCTGGATAATCTTGGAAACGCTCTAATTGAAGACTATATCAAACAAAGAAAAAATATGTCATGATCATGTGCAGCCCAAGAAATCGTATGGTCGCTCGATGTAGAGACACACGAGGAGTGTGCTCATCCAACGACGAATAGCCCTCATACGCAGATGAAAAGAGGTAGGTGCCACATGTGTATAAACAGACACAAGAATACTATCAATGCAGTTGTGTAACGAATTTACCTGTAAAAAACGTTCCACTCAGATTTATGGGCAGTGTCAAAAGCTGTAGAATAAATGATCACTGTTTGAAGTAACGTTTAAAAAAAGATTTTGTAGTTTCCACTTACATGGATTTTGTTCTCAGAGAATATCTATAAAATTTAATAGGAATATGACCTAACCTAACCAAAACTAACTTAAATAAAACCTGCTTGTAAATTATTCATTACAGCTTTGGAATATTCAAGATTACTAATAAAACTCCAACTGACAAAAGCAGTATATATATATATATTTTAAAATTATATATTTGTGTTACAGTTTCGGCTATGTAACATAGCCTTCTTCAGACATATTATAAGAGAAATATCCGATTTTGACAGCTTAAATACAATCTGAATGCAAGGCACGTCCCCTTTCTCTTTACAAAACGTAAACGTTTAATGGGCTCTTTTTGCGAACCTATTATGAAACTCTTAATTACTTGTTTGTCACTTACACTTTCTATTCACTATGCCCATCTGCTGTTATCCATAGTATACCTGCTCCTTTTAGTATTCCTGCTCCTGCTGTGTTCATCCTTTTAATTCTTTCTTTCTATTTTGTCTGTCATCTTTTCCCATAACTCATATGTGGCAAGTCCACTAGACCAATCCATCAACTTCTCCTTCCCATATTTCTTAATCCATTAGGCTTCTTTCCGATTTCTTATCACACTCCTTTCCTCCGTTTCTAATCCTTTTATTCCCTCCTAATCTATCTCATCTCTCTTTAATGTGTTTATATATTGCGTTGTTGGGGCCGCGCTGGGTCAGTGGTAGAGCGTTCACATGTGGTGCTTGGGGTCCCGGGTTCGATCCCAGCTCCCACCAAGTGAACTTTGTGGTGGACAAACACCGTGTGAGTGGGTTTTCTCGGGTTCTCCCGTTTCCTCCCACTTTCTTCATTCCACGATTTCATTAATTACACATCATCACTGTCTCCTTTAGCCTAAGCGGCATAAACGTGGGACATCAACTCAGATTTCATTTCATTTCATATATTGCGTGGTTCTCTCTTTTTAGTCTGGCATCGTCCTTATGTTGTTATATCCTTTGTTCTAATTTATTTCCTGTTTCCAGTATGTACTTCATATTGCACTCTTTACAATTACTCTTGTACACTATTCCTTCCTCTTCTGATCTTATCTCCTTTTCTTTCATCTTTCTTTTCTCTCTCACTAAATCTATTAAACTCTTCCCTCCTTTCCTGTAAGTTTTAATCCCTTTCTTTCTTAACGGATTCTTCAGGATCTCGGTTTTCTCTCCTAAACTTTCAATACCAAACCATTCTTTTCCTTCTTTCTCTGTTTCATCCTCTTTTCTTTCGGTGTTTCTTTCTTCTAAATCTTCTTCTGTATCCGTTTTCCTTTAATACCTGGCACAGTATTTCCATGTCTTCTTTCCTCCTTTCTTCGTTGCTATCTATCATTTCTACTTTCTGTTTTGTGTTCTGTATAAAATCTTTTTTTATTTCCCCTGTCTACGTCGCTCATCTTGTGGCAATATATCCCGGCATCGCATTCTATTCTGTACCATCTCGTTTCGGATTTTCCTCCTATTTTCTCTATCGTCATGTCCATGAAGTTGGTTTTTCCCCTTCTTCTATCTCCATTTCTAGCCCAATGCCTTTTCCTTCGTCCTCAATTATTTTTTAAAAAATTCTCCAACTGTCTCTTAGTTGATTTCCATATTCCACGACAATCATCTACGTATCTACAAAGCATTATAACATTTTTGTCACCCGTTTCCTTTTACTTTCTCTTCACAACTGTTCATTACAACCCTTGCTATACCGGACTCGGGGTCGAACCTATGCTTAGCCCCTTGTTTATTCTCACTAATTTTTCACCAATCATGCATAAAATACACTCCCATATAAGCTTTAGGGCCTTCAATACATTCTCCTTTTTCCATTTTCTTATAATCTTATTTTCCATTTCTTCTTCTATTGTTTTTAGCACGTACTCCCTCTTGATGTTCCGAAACACTGCCTTTACATCAACTCTGAACAATACAGTTCTCTCTCTTCTGTTTCCTCCTCGTTCTAGGGCACGTTTTACCTCCTCTGCGTTTATCACTCTGTTACTCTCCTGTCCTTCTCTTATCTTTTCTGCAATCTGTTGTATTTCTTGTTCTAATGTTTCGAAAATGTGACATTGGCGATGTAACATCTCCAAAACGTAATAAAACCCACAAACATGTGTTTACTGGATAGCAAATGTAATTTTCTCATTTCATATCAAAAACTAAACGTATATTTATTCATTTTGTAATTATTTGTTTATTCAAGGAGCAACCATTTTCGTCTCTGCAGTTTTAAAATTAACGCAACGCAATTAATGACGTATATATATGTGTGTTGTATGTTCGTCTGCCTAACTTATTCTTGTAATGAAGAATATAATATGTCTGAAAAAGAATCAAGATAGTGTGTCCTGGTTTTATCATTACACACTCATTTTAATGGCTCTATCTTATACTTTCTTAAGTGTTGAATTTTCAAGACGAAAACAAAGATGGTACTTCAGCAAGTAAACTCTAAAGACTTCCCTCCGAAAAAGTAAAAATCTATGTTACTTTCCCTGAAAACACTCCCTTTTTAATAAAATAATTAAAAGGGATATACATAACAAAATAATATGTTGCAAGTTAACTTACCTATTGTTTAATATTCATTTAGGCTACTCGTTAATTTTTATTTAGTAACACCCTATTGACTGTTTTCCAAACGTTTTCAAGTATTGTTTCTTTAACGTTCTTTCACAAGTTATTCTGTTGAAAATTACAATTTTAGAGTTATTCGCAATAAATGAGAAACACTATCTCGAAACTCTCTAAGTATATTATATAAGTTGTAGAATAAAACTATACCGTCTCTGCGGGCGATTCTTTTGAGCATCACAGGATCTGAAAAGTAACTAGTGTTTATTGTTACAACTATTTGTATGCAATAAATAATATAAAATTAATACTTACTACAGATAGCAATACTGAACTACATTATTTCCTAAAATACAAACTTTTCTATTTACTATGCAAGTTATGTTTAAGTTATTCATTAATGTTTTACACTTATTTAACGTACATGTGAATAATTAACATTAATAATTAACGTTATATATTTACACATATTTTAGATGATTACACTCTGGAACATAATATTGCATAACTTTCTCATTTTATGCAAGCATATAAAGAAAGCAAAGGTACCACGTGTTTACGCAGACAAATATTATTATCGTGTTTAAGTTACTAACCTAAAATTTGTTTATTACTTTTGCGCTTCTTTGTGCTATTGTTCTTTATTAATACTTGGAATTTACTGTAAGGACGTTTTATCAACTCACAAGAAGGGGTCAGCAAATATTTATAAATCACTTTGTTCCCGTTCATTGAAAAGCCACATTCTAATATTTTTTGAAGTTCATACGAAATCCAGAAGCATATGCTGAAATTCTAATCTACCCGTTTTGCCAGGTGTTTGGACAGTTGTGACAATTCCATGGACAATAAACCCATGTCGCTAAGTACGTTGCAGTAGACATTTGAAAAAATGATCACACTTTGAATGAACGCAAGTCACTATAGCCTTCCTTTCCGAATCTGCATTGACTTTGATGCACAAAAGTTACCTACAATATCATACATGACATAATCTTCGGGTACTGAGAGCAGTATATCTCAAGATAATATGACAATGATTTTAATGTATTTTAAATTTGTAACTTGGCATCTATTACTAGGATAACTGAGCCAATGGGTAAAAGAGTATTGAAGGTCGATATTTGAAACGAAATGTGTTACAAGAAAAGCATAGATATCTAAGTAAAATATTAATTATTTTCTTTTGATAGAACCACAACGCATCACAAAATGATGAACGGAACATGCCAATTGCAGTCAACTCAGTATCATATATGTTTAATGTTAATATGATGATTTTTCCACAATTTATAGAGAAACTATCATCATGTTGAATTGAAATTATACTAAGAAATAAAATGTTGCTTTCAAAACATTTAACAATCGTATACTAGATGAGAAAGAAAAACAGTTTGAGTACTCAAATACCATAATTAGCAATAACGTAACTTATAATTGCTACAATATCATATTGCACATTATTAAAGCATCAAAACCTCTTATTATATTTTATGGTTTATTTCATCTTACTTTCTCTAAAATAGCAAGATGGTGTCAGCTATTCAACGCAATCAGAAACGAATGGTCGCTAATTCTCTCTGATTGTAAAAAGTTAATTGAACAGCTGAATACGTAGCATCTGAAGAGAGAATAAAAGTTGAGAAAATATACAATATGAGTTAGTCTTAACACCTGTAAGTGTGTGTTTATTTTGTAACATTTATTAAATTTTGCAACATAAAGACTAACGGACTAGAAAATCAAGAAAGAGTGGTTCTGCTGCATCTCAAAACATTATCTGATCCATATTTACGCAAATATAATCTTTTTATTTATTCATCAGTATTATTTCAGAATCCATCTCAACTCTATTGCCAGATTACAATTAATTAAAAATTGATAAACTAGTTAACATTTAACTACATAGGAATTTTACATAGAAAAATAAGAAATGGAAAGATAAAGACATGAAATGTGTCCACGATATATCAGAAACAAAAATCCCGCACTCAGGATCACACAACACACACACACACACACACACACACACACACAAACAAACAAACATTATATGTATGTATGTATGTATGTATGTATGTATGTATGTATGTATGTATGTATGTATGTATATTTGTGTGAATGTACTCATTTCGCTTTTCAAAATACAAGACCAAAGTGCACATTTAAATGTTTTCTCAAAATTATAAATATACTAGTTAAAGCAACTGTGAGTTTAACTTTCAGATCACGATTCATTTAGAAACTAAGAATAAAATCTACTATTAAACGTAATTTATTTCAAATAATATATTTGAACTATACACAAGTGATGTCTTATATTTTAAAACGTATGATACAAAATCTGAGAAAACGTATGTATTTCTGATTTTACTGAGGTCTAGTAATATTATTTCACAATATTATACTAATAGTAACTCAAATATAAAGAAATGAAATCAAGTATTAAGCAATCCATTTTATAAATATATTGCATTAAGTTCTAGTTTTTGTTATGTTTCTGTTACTATTACTTATTAGGAAGAAACAAAGAAGCAGAACAAATTCTGTTGTAGAATATGTTTTATATTCTGGATCTTGACAACCAATATTTGCATTTTTTATATAAAAATTACTAGCACACTACAGTAAAGATTGCTAGCAGACAACAAGATTGAAACTTAAGCAAGTTACCAATACAATGTTTACAAATCTGTGCTTCCCATAAAGTACTAACATGAAAGAAAATGAACATAAAACGTCTCCACTCTACACATCATTATTTGAACAAAAGAGACTGGGGAACATGGTGGCTTAACACTTGTGTGTAGGGTCCCTGGTTCGACCCTTGGCCAAGTACTCTTGTGGCGGACAAGATCACGTCCATGTTTTTTTCGGAGTACTCCACGGAATGTCCCACTCTCATTTCACCGATTGTTCCTCATCATTCACTTGGCTTAATCATCGTCTCCCTTAGCCTAGCAGGCACAATCTCGAGAAGTGAAACTGAAATATGTCATTTCATTTCTTCTCCACAAAGGAGTGATCATTTTATTACCATCAGTGTCTTGTATCCTCTTATATCTCATAATTGATTTTTTCCACTCATTTTGTCCTGATTGAAACATGCGTATAAAGTGTAGTAAAAGGAAAAATCTTATTTTCAATCCTCAACACTGAACACAATGGATTATAGTTTTCTCTATTTAAAAGGCTGTCAGAAATTCACATCTCCAGATCTTTTATTTAGAAGACGACCAAGGACTAAGATACCGAATGACTAGAAGAAAAATACAAATAAACACCGAAAAGAATTGTATTATATTACATAAAGAAGAAATAAGATTGATACCTTGAAATTAATATAATGTACTTACTTGTTCCTCTTAAGTCAAAAGCAGCAAATAAAGTTTTCCTCTTTGATCCTGTTTCAGATGTTAAAATAGACATTAGCAATATTAACAATGTGAAGTATACGTTATAACATACTAGTATGCTTCTTTGCCTTGTGTGTTTTAAACTTAATTTTTATATCCTGCAGAAAGAATCTGAATTCGGAACGACTAAAATGACAATGCATGTTAAGCTAATGTAAGACCTTAATCTGATGGAGAAATTCCAAGATATGCAACTTTCTTGTTACTCACCAATTTGTAATTATAATTTTAAAAGTGAATCACTTAGGATCACGTAGAGTTAACATACTGATTCAATTTATAATCAATCTTCTGTTAAATTAGCTGATTTTGAAATACTGAACGGAACATTAAAAAACTGTTGTATAACGTAACAAGTTTTAAAATTTGCTGCGAGAATATATGGAATAATATAGAACCGAGACTGCTGCTGGGGAAGTTCCAGACACAGGAGAAAAAGTACAAATACTATAGATTTCAGAAAGTTGCAATAAAAGAATTATATCTAAAGACCGAAGATAAAGTGACGGAGAATTTGGAATGAGAAGCAAATTTGCGATAGAACAAAAGAGGAATAAGCTAGATTAAAGAAAAATACAGATTAGCGTTAGATATTGTAAGAACGCTTTCTTGAAGTACTTTATTATGACAATTTTTTGTTACAACATTAGTGTATTGTTTGGACAGAAAGTCTTACAAGGTTTGTCTAATTAATATGTAAAAATGTTACATATTTCAGTTTTAAATATTACTTTAATGTAGCGGTGTGATTACAAAGTATTATGTTCTAAGTTAATAGTAAAGGAAGGTACAGAGACATTAGCGGAGGTTCAAAATAATTGTGCATGACTACGAATTTTGTGGACATGAGGTATAAAGCTACGTATAAGGATTAGGAATAGGATTTGGTTTTATACCTAAATATTATCTATCCATTGCATTAGTTGTACATATATTAAGGCTAATAGGCCATAACAGTTCATTTATTTACAGTAAGTTTGATAGAAGGTAACTTATAGCGTGTTTCTCTAAAATATTTCCCCATCCGAAGAAACGACTATCACATGCAGCATATCAATAGGAAGGTAATTCTACCACATTCAAACAGAATATATAACTGCTGTGTAGAACAATTACAATATGTGCTACAAATAACAAATTTTGCATTAAATATTGGTCCAAACACTTGATAATATAACATATTGATATGGGAAACTTTTTGCTTAATATAACTGACTTTATTATATCCAAATAAAGTATAACTTTTCTCCTGATTTAGCGAAATATCCCTTAACAGGCATGACTTAATAAGGGACACCTCTATAATACAGACATATGTTTGCCCGCTTGAAAATATATGTTCCCTTACTTTAAAAGCCCTCCCTTTTACGGACACTCTTAGATATGGACGCTTACAATCCTTCCCGACACAACCGTTTCAATATACACTTCAAAACTGACACAAATTATTCTCGGTTCTTGCGATATATTACAATAGACAGACAAATGTTTTCCTCGTGAGAGTATCTATAATGAGTGTAGACCTGGTGAACCACCAAACAGAACAGCTTCAAGCTAAACTTGAAATTCTACATTTCTTATGCCCGCAATAAACTGCTTTCTGGTGGGAATCCCAGGAAACCTTCAATAAGCAATAACACTCATACAGGTTTAGTCATGTAGCCAAGAATTCTGCGCACAAGGTCTTGCTGTCTCTAACAAATTTAGTCCTTTTTTCTCTGGGCCTTGCATCTGTCCCGACAATTGAATAGATAACAAAACATTGTTTGTTATTGTAAAATAAGCAATGTTTTCTCTCTCTCTCTTTTTTTTTTTTTTTTTTTTTTTTTTTTTTTTTTTTTTGAAAAGCAATATTTTTAATTTTACTTATAATACTGGAGCAAGTCTGGGTTTTAGTTTCTCGGGTCCATTTTCACTTTCTCTAAGAGGATATTTTTGTTGTTGGGGCTGGGTCAATAAACATATTCACTCACAATAACTTGCCTTTTCATACATTCCGCAACGAAGATACCGCGCCAGTATACCAACATACACACACAGTTACATACAGTCATGTTTGTTTTCGCAACTGTACTGAGAATTCTCAAAAAATATTTGCTAATGAGTTTTATTATCCTTGTAGAAAGCAAAGCATGCATTAATAGCTAAACAAAAGTGTTTAGCAGGTTACTTGGATCCTAACGCATCTTTTCAGAAGGGTTTAAGAATTTGAAATAAATTTTAAAAGCTTTTTCTCCCAATTTACCGTCCAATGTAGGAAAATATCCAAACATCTTTGTCACATTATTCTTAATCAGTTGATATGCAGTATGTGAATTAATGTATTTTTTGCAGGGTGATGAAATGTACTTAAGAAAATTATCATATACGCATTATCGTCTGCAGTATACGAATATATTAACACATCCCCCAACAATAGTATTATTTAATAGAAATTAGTTTCTCCTTCATCTCTTTCAGTAATTCAAATACATACCAAATAGTGTATTTTCATACTGAATTTTACGTATTTACGCCCATTATTAATGTATTTACTTATATTACTGCGTACATTTACGGTTCTGAGAAATTAAATTCCTGTGACCTTTCTGTAACGGACGCCTCTCAATAACAGACAAAATTTCATGTCTCATTGGTATCCGTTATTTTGAGGTTACACTGTAAATGCTGTATACTGTTGTATACGGTCATAAAATAATTACACAACTCAATATAGCCGTATGTAGGAAGTATGATACATAAGTTGCTGAAAGTGAACGAAGACCTCTCTATTACTTACTTCAAACACCTAATATACGACCGTTTCCAAAGTAATCCTATTGTAGAATATACAACTGTATTGGTATATTAGAACAAAGCAAGCCATTCTATTAACATCACGTTTCCCCAGGTTCGATTCTGGTTCATATCATTTTGTATCTAAAGATGACTCAAATTAGATGATGTTTCATTCGATGTGGAGGCATAAGTTACCTAAGTGAAGAGTCAAAATAGTAAACAACGACAGCAACGTTTGATATGAACCCCAGTAACGCGTCGGGGTTATATACAGAAGCATTGCAATATAAAAATGTTATTATATGTTTCGATACACCTAAGCACGCGTACGATACTTTGACTCCAATAATGTGTTAATACACATAAAGTTCACCGTCTCCATTCTGCCTTCAATGCTAGTACCGAATGAATAGTATCGTGATAATTAAGACGTAAGTTTTCTGGCATAACTTTGTGCCTTCCGTCACTCTGCTAGATTTCTCTCAATCTTCATGAAACTTTGGTTTTGTATGAAACATAACTTCTTGGCTAGGAAAAGTACCTAATTTTATATAACTTTATTTACTAAAGAATTATGTTCAGTTTATGTTTCCTTGATTCACGTGTTCAATCAGCAAATCCTTTCCGAATTCTGTTAAAGATTAGAAATGAGTGACAATTTGCTAGCAAAGGTAATAAAATTAATAAGATTCCAATTAAAAACGCATTGAGAAGTATATACCGATTATTAGGTTCGATTTCTAACATAACTCTCATGGGTTTCATTTTGATATTGTAAAAAAAAAATATTCATCGTCATTACCCATTTGGGACCAAATTATTATTTTTCTGATTTATTTCATTTTATGAAGTTAATTTAGTTTATTATTGCGTAAGTATCACGAAAATATAACATGTTAATTTTTCCTGCGCATCAGATGTGACTTACCCCTGTCCTATAAATAGGACGCTGGCCCTTTCTGATATACTAGAGACGACATATTTTTAACTAATTGCATTCTATTGTTTTAATGAAGCAATTCAAATTGTTACCACTAAGTGCTTCAAGGCATTGAGTGATCACGGCCGGTCTATCGAAGCACGAAGTCTTCCTGATTATATATATATATATATATATATATATATATATATATATATATATATATATATATATATATATATATATATATATATATATATATATGTGTGTGTGTGTGTGTGTGTGTGTGTGTGTGTGTTTTCAATTAACGTTTATTTACGAAAATTATACAAAATACGATATATGGCACACAACAAAACAGAACATACAAGTACCAGTATTTAGAACATCCAACAATTACGTTTAAAGCACAGGTAATTGCTATTTTGTAATTTCGATCTACCTGTGCTAGTTTGTTACACGTGTTCGACTTTGATTGAAGTTTATTTTTCTTTACCTTCGTGGTATTCCACGAAACGCTTTTAAACATAATGTGACATTACAATTTTCAAAGTATGATCATGGTTTTGTAGTGCATTCATTATCATGGTATATTTACGTCTTCTTTTCGATAATGAAGTAACCCCTTCCAGCGCGGCGTACATCATTGAATACATTTGAACAAGTGATCACCAAGTTTGATATAATTTGACAGAAATGTTGTTCCTCAATTTCACAAGATGCATATTGGACAGAGTTGGTTTCTTCACACACGAAAATCACGAGTTAATCTTCATGTTAATAATTCGTGTAAATTTCACGCATTGTCTGTTATATCAATATGTAGCAAATTGAGGTGGTCGATACCTCTCATCTGGTTGTTATAATGTAAGGAAGCTCAATTCTAATATGTTCATGATGTAGTCGGTTCCATCTCTTCGTTCGCGAAACACGATGTATTTTCAAAATTTGTGCCAATTACAACATGCCACTTGGCATTATGAACTTACCTCCTAGTCGAATCTGTATTCATGTGAACTCCGTGCATATTTACTCAACTCTTTTGAATCAGTCAGTGGATACTGAGACACACAAGTAACGGTTTGCAGAGTAACGGTTGCTCTGAATCCCAACTCACGAAGTTGAATTAGCAGATCTCTACTTGCGAAGAAATACTCAAAATATAGCACAAGATTTTTCGGATCATCTACGATGTGTGGTATATTGAGAACCACTCTGCAATCTAAAGAAAAATTTTCTCTATCGTTATGTATATTGCCACGAGCACTCTCCTTTTATCTTCATATCGTTTCCCTAACAGAGATCAATTTTTTATAACAAGTTTTATAACCGCACAACAGAAAATGATGATCGTTCTTTATCTCCACACTATAAAGAACTGTCTCCCTCATTATAGCTGTATTGCAATGTGTGTCTGTTGAAAATACAATAGAATATCTCTGTGATTTGTTTACAACATTTCTCTTTCAGTTCGGTCAAGTTTCTGTCAGTTTGTACACGAAATTGGGGAAGCTTTGTGTATGATGCGTCCATTTTTCTTCAAATTTGAACATTATTATAGAGCAATTTTCTTTTCCTACCGCTTATTTCTCTACTGTAGCTATACTAAAGCTTAGATACAGATTGCATTCAATTGAGAAAAGCAAAAAAATTGAAGTTTTCAGGTGTTGAACAATGAATGATAAGCGTAAGAACGCGAAAAAATAAAGGGCGTTGCTCTATCTATATATTCGCTTTTATTGGTAATATATTGATTTGGACCAGCGTCCTATTTATATGACACTAATGTGTCAACATCTCTAGCACTGAAAGTTATAACAGAACTAAAATAACTTTCCTACAGTCTGATTGCCGCATACCTATTGCTACCTGACACATATAACCAAATGCATTGTTTGCATTAAAAACAAAGAAATAACGTTCCCAGAACCATACCCAAATAAAGTAACTCACACAGGTAAATTTAAGAGTCCATCTTTTACAGAGGGGAAGGAAAAATATATAAAAAAATTACAGTAAATTAGGGCAGGTCTCCAATTGCTCCCTGTAATTAGCAGAACTCGAAAACTTTCCTCGTCTTTGTTATAAAAAATAAAATATCAAGTGTTCTAAAAATAGGACGCTGGCTCCAAATGGGTTTGTTCACTATCATTAAAGTCACAAGCCGACCAAGCAATATTTTATTGGTGATGTTTTGTACTATGCTGCTATATCAATACCACATATACAATTTATTTCATGTTATTTTAGTGTTATAGTGGAATTTTTATAATACTAAAGCATTATCTTCATATATTGAAACAATTTGCTTTTGCACTTTTCTCATAAAATTACTCGCCCTAAAGCAACTATTAATATGAAAAATGTATCTTACCAATCCTTTTTTGTACATGGAGAAAAGGTTATCATTACACATGGAAAACGTGACAGAATGATCTTTTGTTTCCCCTCCCCACCGCAATGTTACTTAATTAACAGGGTCATGCTTTATATTATGCGCACATTGCCCGAAATTATGAAATTGTAAAGTTCATATTACATACTTAAATTGTCATATACCACAATAACAGGTAAGAGGAAAATATAAGAAATAAGTTAACCATATACTTACTGGATGGCTTAAAAGCATTATAAGCTCGTTGTCTCCCTAAAAGTGATAGAATATTTATTTTGTAATATTGTATGGCATTATGCAAAATATATCATTTCTTGTCTATCGTGGAAATAATGAATGTTGTCCAATATGAAAACTTCACATTAGCCTCTAATTATGTGACAAAAGTGCCACAGAGAATCATAATTTCAACTATGCTTAATTATTTTTAGTGGCAAATTGCCTCCGTTAACTTGAGTAGAACATGTAAAGAAAATATTTAAGCAAGTATTAGCGAAGAGGAATAAAATAATTAAAATATATAAGAATACATTATTATAACAATTTTTATGATTTGAAGGAATGGAAAAGATTGTGTTGAAATCAGAATT
Organism: Thermobia domestica; assembly: GCF_964235325.1. Lineage (NCBI taxonomy): Eukaryota > Metazoa > Arthropoda > Insecta > Zygentoma > Lepismatidae > Thermobia > Thermobia domestica. Next base: position 11,387,217 of record NC_137457.1, on the reverse strand, counting down.
CTCTAATCACAGTTTGTGCTCATGAATACAGAAACGGCCTTCTAACGATCTACAAACTTTCCACGGATATTTATTTTAATGAACTCTTCATTTTTCTTGAAAATACATACAAATTTAAACCTATAATAACCCTTGCTATATGGCTGATTTTTAGTTTAGAGTTCCTTTGAGTGCCAAGACTATGAGAGACGTAGATAACCTAGTAGACAAATTAGTAAAACATAACAGAAATCACAGAAGTTCCAATCAAAAATTTCTAAAATCCCTTTAGAATTATCTTTTGTTCCGAGCATTTACGTCAAACATACTTGTTAATCCTGACTTATTTTTTTCATTTTTATTTATTAAGGAACAGCATAAGTGTAATATTAATATTGATATTTCTATTTGATTTCTTTAAGTCTTTATTTAACGAAAACTTCTAATTTTAAAAGTATAATTCAAAAATATACCATCTTTAACAGCAATTTTGTAAACTTCGTTTGGATCTGAAAAGTAAGTGTATTATTATAAAAGTTGAAATTATCTTGAAACATTAAACATTCACATATGTTTCGTACACATCCTAAAAATTAATACGAACACTTGATTATTGATACATTGATAGGAAATATCTCAATTATTGCACATTACAGTATTACACACTTTTGTATATCAAATTCTTGTTTGTAAAGTAAACTGAGAATTAAAAGAAGTGTAGATAAGAGTAAAGTTTATTAATACAGCGCATAGTCGATACATCAAACGTCTTTTTGGGAATTTTGAATATCAAATTATCATGTGTCTTCTCTTGTTCTTATATTGGTGCTACATGAGTTGATATTGGAAGTGGAAAAAGTACTTAACTTTTAATATTAGTATTACTAGAAACAAAGTTTGAGATAACATATATTGTTGTTATACTGCACCAATGTTGAGGAAGCACACATTTGTTACAATTTTGTAATTACGACAATTAATAATGAAACTAAAGATTCAACAACTACATTAACTTCCGGTTTATATATATACATATATACTGACGTAGTTCTTGTATAAGACTTAATATTCCTGTACATTGTTAAACTTTTTGGAAAGAACAAACCCCGTCTTTAGTGGAGAGTTTTAATAGCTAACCGAAAAAAATCAACTGGGTACAGTAGAGGTTTCTTCATGACAAGACACTTGGAAAACTATATATATCTTAAAAAGATACAATGATATTTAAAAAGCTGTGGTAAAAAGCGTCCAGCTAGAGAATTTCATTTCAAAGAACTTTCTCTTAAACATTTAACAAAGTAATTATTATAAAACGTGACGAGCTTATTAATTTGGCATAAGAAATATGCATGTAGTTTTTGTTGGTATACGAGAAATCTATTTACTTTGTAATTCGGGAATGAACTCAGGAGATGTCATTTATTGATTTTTTTTTAGAAAAATGTCAGAACTTATGCTTAAAGTTAATCTAAGAAATGGTCTGCTAATTGTTAGCTGTAAATGATGTTTGACTTTCTCTTAACTTCGATAATGGATATTAAAGTTTTCTTGCTAGACATAAAGCTGTTTCCTTTTCACAAACTTTCTGAATTTAATAAAATTTGATGTTGTGAAACGTTTCTCAGATCCAACTTGTATTGTTCTGTCGTTGATTTACAATAAAAAAAACAAACGTTCTTCATGATCATTTGAACATTCTAATTCTTTAAACAAATGCTAAACTATTCAGTATAGGATCTATTGAAAAGTACGTATTTTTGCTGAGGTGCCTCTTATTGGGATTAGTGTTTTAGTATTTGCGCTCGGTTAGGTAACACACTTCGCAGTGTTATATTATTAAATATAATATGCGGAAACTAAAATTTAATTCAAATAGATAAGAACAGAAGTCTACGAATAAGTTTTGTGAATACAGCATTGAAGTTTCGGGTTTCATATACTTCATAATTAGTAACGAAACAATGATTACATTCTTCATGTATATTCCAAGAAAGCAGAATCTATAACATTGGCAATATTAAACTCGTGGCATTAATAATTACTATATTAATGAGGCATGTGTCTTAGCTGGTTTGAGCAAAGAGGAAAAATTGCATTCTATTATAGAATGATACCAACAATAAACCTTAATATTGCATATTAAGAAAAGCTCACCTTGTCTTTTTTCAGAAGTATATATTTTCACCCATTCCTCGGTTGATCGTTGTTTCTAATTACAACTGAAAAGTATTGAAGTTTATAGGGGCTAAAGGCTTCATTAAATTTATACATACCGCATTGTGCTTCGAACATGCAAGTATCTTTCGTAATTTCTCAAAATTATTTAAATTTTATGGACGACTTTGAATTTGTAGTATTGCAACTTCTAGCATTATTGTATTTAAAAAGTTTTGACTTAAAATAGAATATGTGTGATTCATTTAACATAAATTACAAAATACTTACTGATCTTTCTCAAATCTGAACCAGTAAATGAAATGCTTTTCTTAGGTCTTCCTTAAAAGAGATAGAAGGTTAACGATTAGAGGCTAACTGAATCCAAAGTTAATTAAATTTGAATATGGATTAAACAAATACGAGAAATCAACATTAAAATTAGAAAGCAAGAGATTTGTATCTCGCAAAACAAACTCCATGTCAACCGAAAGACCTTCTATTATTTTTAACCGTTTCTTTACTCTAATGGCTGTATTAGAACTGATATATGTAGTACATTTTACAATTGTCGATTCTAGCAGATGTATAAGAACAGGAAATTCATCCGTTCTAGAGTTCTTGAATCAGTGTCATAACACCATTTTCGTCCTAATACTACCATTATTTCTCTGTAGCGATCAAAGTTGAGAAAGAGAAATCACATTTCAGGCAAAGCCGATTACAACAGATTCTAAATTGAACTTTTTTCTATAAACTTTCTATTACTTTCCTTTTTGACACTTTGCCCGATGAGGGTCGCTATTCAAACAAAATGTTGTGAACATCAACCACTTATGATCTCAGAGTACTAAAAAGAGCAGAAAGTATATATTCTTGAGTTTTCTGAGTCTCTACACTTCCTGTCAAATTACAATTTCTAACTATGTTTCAACCAATATTTTTGGTTTCTTGTAATTAATATTGATGCCAGAAATGATATAGTTACACTACTTTTTAAAATCAGATTCAAGTACGGAGACGAAATGTAATATTTTAACACCGAATCGTATTAAGAAACTATGACTTATTATCTTGTTCAGTTTCTGCAGTTATGTTTGTCGACAAAGAGACAGTGGAAAGAATATTACTGTTCTATAAATCTTTCCGCAAACATGCATTGAAATTCGGATATAAATAATTTATTTCATTTGCACATCACAATTTTGCATGTGAATAAACATACTGCACAGCTTTTTAAAAGCAAATTTAATTGCATTTTTTGGGTCATGGTTATCTCTCAAAAGAATGTTACTTAGAACGACCTACTTTAAGATGACATCAGAATCTAGTACACAAATAATCAAACATTTCTTTTCACAACTAATTCGTAGTTCTGAATTGCCATACTAGATGACATTTTTCCGATTTTTCTTCCAATAGAAATAACTATTTGCTAAAATATAACAAGTTTTGGTGATAACTTGCTATATTCATGTACATTAAGCTAAATTCACACATAAATTCTCTCATTCAAGTTTCATTCATGTTATGTAAATGTACGTACCGTTTTCGTGTGTATTATCTTCTCCTTCCCTGACATAATTAGACACTGAAAGTTATACATGTATATATTACAATAAGGTCACCAGAGTTGATACAGATGAAAACTATCGTAAATATCCTTCATTTACCTTTGTAATACTATAATCAATTGCTGTTGCTAAAGCATAATATATAATAAGCAAAGTAAGCTTTTTTATCCAATAGTAAAACAAGTAGAACTAGCGTTGTAATTACTTTCACGAGGGCTATTATTTATAAACATAAATTTAAAAATTCCTCTTACGGACACAGTTCAATTTAAGGATAAACATACGCAATAGTTGGACACTGGTAAGCTTGATCTTACTTCCACCGTTTATTTAAACAGTACGCAAATGTATGCCATTAAATATGAACTCAGCATCAAATCACGGAATCTATATTATGACGGCATGCTAAAATTTAATATATTTTTCAAATTGGCATCAGTCAGGTTTGTTTCACCACTACCTAATTAAGCGACCAATTCATTGTTTTTAAACCATGTGTGATGTTGTTACTGCGCTTAGTGGACCAAAATCGACATAATGCTACAATGATATGACTTGGACACCTCAAGTTTCCTTTGGACTTAAAATGCTAATGACACTTTATTCTTTGTTCCATGTTTGAACATAAATAAGCACAAGCATTTTGTAGCAGGTATTGATTGAACTTGAGGTATTATATTTAATATTCTATATTTACACGACTCGTCATATGCTCACGTCTGAGAGAACATGAAACAAGTTACGAAATTGATGAAAGATATTCCCTTACGTGACCTTTGTATTAGCACCTAATATAATAACATATTTCACGTTCTATTCAGATAGAGAGAGAAATGAAATTATTCAGTTCCATAAATCTGTGGAATACCTAATAATGTATACACAGAAACACAAGTCAAAGTAAATAGATTACCTATCTATGCTCACAAATTGAAAATATACAATAAATGATTTGAATTATATTCCCAATCATACGAGGCGTATACGATAGATTTCAGCCGATCTTAATACATATATGGAGCCATATTCATCTAGCATTAATGTGAATATGATAGGGATGTTGACCACGGTAATATGAAAATTCTTCGTTATAAATAAATCTTCTATATTTATATTCATTATAATAAAAATAAAAGAATATTTTTACCATTTGAATATATGGGAAGCAGTGAAACAATCCGTTCTCGTGCTGGGAATTCACTTTCAATAGAAGGAAACATCTGGTACTTACCCAAAAGGTCTTTATCTTCTCCTATGGGAAAGTATGATACATTAAGGGGCGGTTACTGCTTTTTAAAACATATAGTTCAATAGTCAAACATGATAGTATTATAACAAAATATTAACGATTTACGATTACTGAAATACTATACTGGTTATTTGGAGACTATAAGAATCAATATGTAACTTTCCAACCTTAACTCGCAACAATGTTTTACCATATTTACAATTTTTACAATATTTTTTTGTTTGTGTGCCTGTGTATACGTGTAATCAAATATAAAAATATTACCTTACTGTTACGATGTATATAAACAATTAGTCGCCCAGTTTCAAAATGACTCTTGTCCATTTACAGTAAATCGCAGAAAAATTGCAAAAAAATAAGATCTGTATGTTTTGTATAACTGGGAATAACTTCAGTGTGTTTACGTGGAAAATTTGAACATCCCCAAATATTTCAAGTTTTGCAAATGAATCGATCCTACAGTTTTGTTTTTTTTTTTTTTTTTTGCTTTTTTTGTATTTGATATAAATTAAAAAGAGCCATTTTAGAACTGAACGACTCAATCGTAGTTATACAAGGGACGTTCAAAATAAGTTTCAATCTGTTGTAAAGTTTCTACAAAGGAATGCAATTAGAAAGAAACATGAGGTTGACAAGCGCCACCATTCGTCTGCAAGAAACAATAATCGATTCGTTATCACCCATGAAGGGGCCTGCGCACAAGTGCGGAAAGAAAATGCTTGTTTGGAAAGTGCAGTCTACCGTCATAATTTCAGACGCTTTGAAGGAGCATGCACACGTTGGTAAGCTTGTGTAAAGAAGAAGTGTGTGCTGTCATTTTATATGAAAAGTCAAATGGCTTACTTCCTAACATTAAGGAACTTCTTTCTGTTTAAGGTGATTCCATAGTGACTGTGTAAATGGCAATCCTTTGACGCAAGTGTTTGCATGAAGGCAGGGTATACTTTTTTGACCAAGTTTGAACCAGAGGATTTTCGAATGACACTACTGAGAACATTGCCAAAGTAGATGACTTTGGTCAAGAATACGATAGAGTAAAGGTACACAAAGATGCACAAAAGTTGAACTTTTCTGTTGGAAGAGATTGTCACATTATTCAGTATAAAATTTAATATCGTAAAATGAGCCCAAGACCTTCGTCAACTGAGTAGCGATATAGTCGGAAGATGATAACGAATTGCAGCCTTGAAGACGTAACGAGATACCAGCAATAACGCAATGCATTCCTTATGTGCATTGTGGCAGAGGATAAGGTCTTTCGCCGTTATTACACTCCAGAATACAAGTGAATTACTATGGCATGAAATCATAAACAATCTCTTATGTGGAAGAAGTTCAAAATGGATTGATAAAATGGAAAGGTGCTTCTTGCCATTTTCTCTAATGCTATCAGCATTCGTCTTACGAGATCGCTGAATTAGGAATAATGCTGACCAGTATTGTAAAACTTTGTATAAACTGCAAAGTGTAATTCGACATCAGTGACCTGGTTTCCTGTTTACTGCTGTTTCTCTTCTTGACGATAATCTCACCAGTACTAAGCAGCGCAAACATTACACAAAATTGAAGAATTGCGGCTTAAGGGATTTACCACTTTCTATACCCCTTGGGTTTAGTTCCGAATGATTTCCATCTTTATCCAGTGTTAAAGTCTACACTGCAAGGAGAATGTTATAAAACAGAATGTGAAAAGAGTGCTAAATAGTCATAGCTCTGAATTATAAAGGTTTAGAGGAAATAGGTGCAACCTTAAGAAAAATGGTTCAATCTCATTGGGGATTACGTGGAGCTGAGAGAATCATTATTTTAGATTGGAAAGATTTATATATTTAGCGTTCCATGTATTACTGTACGTGCAAAATTTAATTTAAAATTTCAATTATAAATGTTAAAAGTTCATATTCAAATACCCCAAAGTACATTCATGTGAATTTTGAAGGGGCATTTCAATAACATTCATATTCATTATTTCAGGTAAACGACATTGCAAGATAAAACCTTAAACACATTACCACAAAAAAATAAAATTTTTCCTGAAGTCGCGACAGAGGGAGAGAGATACACGACTAATGTGAAAAACGCAGAAAATGTAGAAAATCTTGACATAAGTTCCAAATTTAGTTGAGGGCAAACCAGGTACCAGAAAAACGTGTAGTAAATCACAATTCCAAATAGAAGTACATGCTGTCTTGTATTATGAATGGGTCGATAGGTGTCGTACTCAGCTACTCACCAACGCTTACAGAGCCCCAATAAAGACAACGTCATATCTCGTCAATCAGTTCAGTATTGTTGTGCAATGTTCAGTGAAGACATGGAAGCTTCTAAGCTTGCCCATCACGAGTAAATTCAAAATACGGCAGTCTACAGGGACAATTTTCTTCACTAGTTTTAGTACGCGTTACATGGAATATCGTATGATAGCCATATTGCTGTAAATGTCAAAATGGCTCCGTATAGCCACAAATAACAAAACGAAGTCTGTTGCTCTACGGAAAAGAGTATCAACCTTGAATTTAAAAAATCACCTTTTATTAACATGACTAAACCTGCTTTCTGAATATTCCCTGCATGTGATAGTTAATTAAAGAATCTTTCGCGCAGCAGTACATTCATCACACATACACATTCTGCTTTTATTTTTTTACGTGTAAAGTGGCAAGGCTGATTGCTGTTGTGTTACTATCAGGTGACTAAAATGTATTTTGCTATTTGCTCAATATATTGTGTTTGTTCTCAAATTTTAGAGTAAGTCAAACTGAAATGAAATCTTAAAGTTTTACGTCCCATAGTTATGCCGGTTAGGCTAAAGGAGACGGTGATGAGAAATGGATGAAGTGGTGGAATGAAGAAAGTGGGAGAAAACGTGAGAACCCCAAGAAAACCCACGAGCATAGTGTGTGTCCACCGGAAATTCCGCATGACTCGAGCTGGGACCCCAAGAACCGGAGGTGAACGCTCTACCACCGAGCCATCGCGCCCCACTATGTCATACTAGTAAAAGCTTCAAAACGCTTGATAACTGACTGTTCAAACTAGAAGATGTAAAGAAGTGTTACAATTCGTATAATCAGATTGCTGAACATTCAGCAAAACTGCGCGATTATATACCTTTTTCTATAAAGACCTAAATGTTTCGAAAACCTATGAAAAACATTTGTTCTTCTTACACAAGGTATATTATTACAAATATATTACCAAAGAGAATTCAGTCACCTTGTTATAAAAATATTACGATTTTTCTCCGTAAAAAGGGACAAATCACAGAAAATTTGAATGTTGTTCTGGAAAAATAAATGCAGATCAGCATGCAATCAGTCGTGACATCGAATAAATCCTAGAAATGCATCACCATACTTTGATGACCCATTAGATGAGATCTTAAATCAAAAAGAAGCTGGACGTCCTTGTGCCAATTTATTTAACCTGAAAGCTTTTATTTCGTCAAATATCAATCTTCGAAACTTTACTAAACCCTATCGCAACTGACCCAATTCTATTGAATTGCGATTGATGAAACTTACGAAAACAATGTGCGAAGAAAATAGTCGTCTATGTATTATATTCCCAAAATCATCAAACGATGAAAAGTTTAAAATTATTAAACACTAATATACATCGTGATTTCTCCTTGTGAAAATTCTATCAAGATTAACAATACGATACAACCACGAAAAACAACACGTCCTACGCAAACGGATTTTTCAGTGGCATCAAAACATAAAAACCTTCAAAGTGATAATATCAAGCTTATTCAAGGTGATGGTGTCCAAAACATATTAGTTAAAATCTTCAAGGTGTCTATTTTAAATTGAAAAAAACATATTTTCCAGAATAAACAGTGCCTTGTTAAAACTAAAACAGTTTTTAGTGATACTATAAAACCAGGCATTTTTAAAAATTATTATCATTCGACCTACACCTGCTAACAGTGTGGTATGGTACATTTATTCTGCGTCCAGAGGAACCACCCAGGACTGACAGCGGTGATGGAAGGCCTGTGTTTGTGAGTATGAGCTTTGCGCTGATGAACTTTTGCATGACATAAATGTCGTGAAGGGAGGACTACAAGACATTATAAACACACGAGAGTATCAGGGATTTCTCCTTGATAGACCCCTACCAGTGTACTACTTATATTTCACATCATGATTTTGTAAATATTGTTTGTACCTATATCGTTTACATTTATGGTGACGGTTTTAATAAATACCACAAATATATGACACTTGTCATTTTATTAAAATTCTGACTACTTAACGTGACAGTTTATTGTTGCTACATTCAGTAACATAATTAGTATCATATTATTAGTAACATATTAAACATATTATGGCTCCCCCAGAGGAATCTCTCTCGTGTGGTTCTTAGTGTCTGTGTTCCTCTTTTCACACATATAAGGCACTTTTTTGCTTTGTTAACTCCATTGTGGTCATTTCATTTCTCACATTCTCTTGTCATGCCCACGACTCGCAGTCAGGCTTCTTTCATTCCCTTAAACACACCTCAAGCTCAAAATTCAAACAATATGGCAGGTATCTCTTCCATCATTCCCGATATATACAGTGCGTCCAAGGAACAACGCGCGGATTTATTTTTACAAAATTTTTTGAAGATCGCACTGGTCAATAACTGGGATGACTCAAAATGCATAAAGATTTTCGAAAAGTCCCTTTCTGGACCCGCTCAACATTGGTTCTCCACCCAAAATCTCTCTACCCTTCCCTGGTCAACCGTCCAACAAAAATTCCTAAAACAATTTGGCGACGAACAGGTTCCACGATCTCGCATTCATCAGTATAGGGCTCGAGTTCAACTCCCTAATGAACCACTTTCTCATTACGTTTTCGCAAAGAAATTTCTGGCAGATCAGGCATACACGCAATTAGATTTTCAGGAGTTTCTTTTAGAATGCGTGTCGAGTATGACACCCGAGAACATACGTTGGTTTGGCACTCGCACCATATCTGACTATCCCACATTTATTGATGAGGTTACAACCTTAGAACGCACTCAGCTCATGGCCCAAAAGCGAGAAACGGACTCTTCCTTTTCACGCCAAACTTTAGATGTCCCAACTTCTAGCGCCATTCAAGAACTAACTCATCAAGTTTCACAGTTACAGCTTCATCTCAACACCCTTTCAAATTCTCAACCTACCTCTGTTCATTTCGCTCCTACCCGTTCTCGTTCTCCTAGTCCTCACAATCACAACACCCTCTCTCCTAACCATAAATCCCTTCCCTTTCCACGGTCCCTCTCACCCCATCCGCCGTCCTCCTGTCTCCAACATTCTCATTCCACCAATCCGACCTCTTCTTCTTCTAACTCGTGTACTCATTGCTCCACACACCCATATCATTGTTGTCAATGTACCGCCTCCTCTCATTGTCAAACTGTCCCTCAGTCTCCCCCAACTCGTAACACTCCACGAAATGATCACAATAACGACTCTCGTAAAAGAACAATAAGCGTTTTAATAAGCATTCTTCCCAACCCCAAAACGTCTATACTACACAACAGCCAACCATACCCATTCCCCCATATCCATTCTATCATCCCTTTTTTCAATATCCTACCCCTACCCACCTACCCTCACTCCCCTCCCCTTCCCCTGTCTCCACAAACTCTCGTACCAATAAACCAAAAAACGCCAAAAATTAGCGCGAGAGCGCACCAGTCTCCTCGCGCTTAATTCTCCCTCATCCCCTTCTTCCCCTCCCTCTTCCTCAGATTACCTCCAATTACCGTTGCACTTCAAAGGCAAATTACCTTACGTAAAAGCCCGTTGCATGACCAAGGATGTTTTCTTTTGCCTTGACTCTGGTGCTGAAGTCAGTCTCTTTCCAGCCGACCAACTCGACCCTTCGGTTCGTACTTTTAAGCTTCACACGGTTCTAAATGGTCTTTCATCATCTCCGGTACATCTCTCCCGTGCTACCATTCTCAACTTAAATTTTAATGGTCATCAATACTCTGTACTTTTTCGTTTGGTTCCTTTCAAAAACTTTCCTGCTATCCTTTCCAGTAAATTTCTTCAAGACCATCAAGCAACCCTTGATTTTGACAAAGGCATCCTATCATTACGTCATCTAGGTCGCATGCCTCCAGCCGATAATGCAATACACAGCGTTAATACAAACACATTTCACTTTTTCAAAAAACATCCCACTCCTCACATTGTTTTTCAAGCACGTAGGAGACTTGTCATACCACCCCGTTCAGCTAAAGCAGTTCCTCTCAAGGTTAACGGTCACTTTCCAAATACATCCTTCCGGCTACATACTCCTATCTTACGAAACTTAAGTAACTGTTATATGACGCATGCTGTTGTTTCCATAGATAACCTTGTTTTGCCACTTGCAAACGTCTCGTCTCGTCCCCAGATTATAAAGGCCAATACTCCCATTGTTATTGGTTCTATATTTTCACCACCGGAACAAAACACTAACGCTTACACCATCAGACAGGTTCATTTTCCCACGGACGAGGACGCTTCACGACACAAAGCACAACGCCTTAAAGAAATCGGTCATCTCATTGACATTAACAAATTTCACTTTTCCCCTGACATGAACGAACATCAAACTGCTCAAATGAAGGCGCTACTTTCTGAATATGCTTTTCTTTTTCAATGGCACGACAATGATTTTACAAAAATACCCACCTTTTCGGCCACGTTAGACTTAGAATCAGACGTTCCCTTTCAGTCCCCCCAATTCGTCATTCCACACAGACTTAGACCGCGAGCAAGAGAGCTCGTCCTGCGCCTCATTAATCAAGGAGTGTTTGAACAATCAGATTCTCAGTATAGAAATAACATATTATTTGTTTTAAAACCAAATTCCATAACTGAGCTAAGGGCCGTTTTTGATCTCAGGGGCCTTAACTCCCGTTCCAGAACAATAGCTTCTCCTTTAGAAGATATACAGGACGTTCTCGAGTCTCTTTCTGACTCAGTTTGGTTCAACTCCTTTGATTTACACTCCAGTTTCTATCAATTAGACTTAGATCCCAAGGACAGACCGGCCACTGCGTTCTCCATTAAGGGTCTTTCTCTCCCTTTCAATCACCTTCAGTTGACATCTGTTCCTCAGGGTTTCAAAAATGCCTCCATTTTACTTCAACAAGCTCTTCAAACCATTTATAGGGACATCTTCCCCAACAATATTACATCATTCGTTGACGACATGTATGTCCACGCAGATTCATTCGATCAGATGATGATTGTACTTCGTGCCTTCTTTCAGCAAGCCGCCAAACATTCTCTGCTCTTTAACATTAAAAAATCAGTTCTCGGATCAAAAAGAATTAAATGTTTAGGCCATATTATTGACAATCACACTCTACAACCTGACCCTGATAAGATTTCGGCTTTAGCTCAGGCACCCAGACCGGCCACTCTCAAAAGCCTCAAAAGCTGGTTAGCCAGTGCAAATTTTTTCCGACGTTTTTTCAAAAATTTTTCCATCATTCTTGCACCCCTTTATCAGGCTCTGTCAAACAATCCTAAAAAGCTCATCTGGACTCCTGAGCGCGTTCAAGCATTTGAAACAATGCAGAAACTTCTAACCTCACCCCCCGTACTTGCTCTATATTCCACCTGCAATACACACCACATTCTCATGACAGACGCCGCATCAGTAGGCGTCGGGGCGGTGTTATTACAGAAAGATCTCACTACTAACGTTGTGCAACCTGTTTGCTATGTCTCTTCCAGACATCCCAAAACCGTTTCCCCCCTTCCCATCTTCCATCAAGAATTATATGCAGTGTACTTTTCTCTTCGGAAATTAGAAAAATATTTGTTAGGCCACCATTTCACCCTAGTTACTGACAATATTTCCCTTCTTGCCGTTCGGAAAACAATTGTTCCATCCCCAAAAATTTTGAGATGGTTAAACTACATTAATACTTTTGACTTTACAATCAAACATGCAAAAAGCCATCAGAACCCCATAGCTGATTATCTTAGTAGGCATCCTGCTCCTCTTACGCAAGACACGATAGACATGGACAATGAAGTTGTGCCTGATTCTGTACTTCTAACTATCGATAACAACTTGGATCTATCTCGCCTACAGGGTGAAGATAAATTCTTCTCCAAAATTATCGAGACTCTTAACAAACGAGACGAGACAGATCCTTCATTCCAACGTCTCAACAAACAATACGTTATTCAGAAAGGCATACTTTACAAAAAACTGTACCGAGTACCTAACTCTCGATTACTGCTCTGCGTACCCGATAGTCTTAAACCAGCTTTATTCGATGAGTATCATGACTCAATGACTCACATAGGTTTTACCAAGATGTATTGGATGTTGCGATACAAGTATTTCTTTCCGCGCCTAAAATCCTGGCTAGCTCAGAAACTTAAATCATGTAAAGGCTGCGCCATCTTTAAACGCAATTACATGCCTAATAACCCCACAATTCAGCGTTTTCCTCAGTCAGGCCTATTTGAAACCTTTTCTTTGGACCTAGCAGGCAAGCTAATACCTAGCGATCCCGAAGGTTTCCAATACTTTTATGCAGCTATGGACCACTGTACTGGATTCACCATTACTCATCCCATAACAACTCCAAACAGCGACAACTTCATCAATTTCATCACAAACCATATCATTCTTCCATATAATACTCCTCGCACTATCTACTTAGATCTTCAGAGTTCACACCGGTCTACCGTATCGTTAAACTTCCTCAAATCTCTTAACATAACAGTTAAGTACGGCCTACCCTATCAACATCGTTCTCTAGGCACAGTCGAACAAAGATTAGGCTCCTTGCAAACGAGTCTCAAATTTCTGTGCCAAGACAACCAGAAATTTTGGCCTCGCTTCCTTGCGCATGCCACTGCGGCTCTGAATAAATCACCCTTAACTTCCATTGGTCTCTCTCCTCATTTTCTCCTCTATGGCGTTCATCCCACCTTACCATTAGACAATTTGCTACATGTTCAACAAGAAACTTTGAATACTAATGATCGCCTACTTGCACTCAAAGAAATGAGGGACCTCGTTGAATTTCGAAAACACCAAGTTTTCACTGATCTGAAGAAGCGCATTGAGAAGGCCAATAATCCAACACAGTTCTTCCCTGACAGTTTAGTTATGGTCTTAGATACCTCAACAAAACCTAACACTTGTAAGCCATTATCCCGTCTTTATAAGGGACCCTACAAAGTGATTTCGAATGTCTCGGCTGATGAGTATCTTCTAGATATTGATGGGAAGCCAACGGTCATTGCTAAGACCCGTTTGAAACTATACATCCCACCTACAAACCCAGACCCCGAATTTGAGTATAAGTACAAGCGCTTCCTCAGTACCTCTAAATAGGATCCGACCACACATTACTTCAAAACCCAACTACCAATTACATTTCACGTTATGTTTTGATTATCTAATTTAACGTTCCTAGTGAAACATGATCCCTTTCTGTAGTACCACACTGGCAAAACTTCCGACTTTGTCTCTCGTTATGCCATAATTACAGATACAGGTAGGCAACACACATTACAGGCAATATTTCTCCCGTGCGGCATTTTTTTTCTTCCGGTAGTTCATTATTATTGCATATGCTTCGTCTCCTGTTTTTAGGCAACCCGCTGTACATGTACTATTTCTCCCGTGCAACGACTCCTAGTTACGCTCATAACAAACTCTACGCTTTTCCTTCTCCCCATAAGCAATATACCGGCATCATTCATTATTCACGTCATTTTTCTTTCCTAGACGCGTAAGGAAAGACTTTCCATCTCATTTCCTTCTTGCGTCCTTTTTCGGGAACGGCTGGTCCGACCCCACTTGATATCACTAAGGTCGCTAGGACGAAATGCTTTCTCTCATCCCACACCCATACATTACAGTCAATATATCACAATTATGTGACTTTTTTTCTCTCTCTTCTTTCAGGTTTATTCTCTCCATCCTATTCGTATCAGCTTCAGGCACGTTCATGCCACAAGGCGTACAGTTTGTTAATGGCATTGACTATATTCCCCTTCCCCAAGCGATCCCCTATTCCCAAACCTTTCCTTTAATCTATAACATTTCAACACCTACCTTTCAGTCCATCAATTCAACCATAGAATGCAAAACTAATACTTCCCGGTTGTGTACCCATTTTCAAGATTTTCTATCCTCAATAAATTCTCTGTCTAATGACATTCAAACTTCTACATACTTGGTTAAATTTCTTTCTAACGAAACCCCTTCTTCAAGGACTCCGAGACCCCAAAGAGGTCTTTTTAACTTCATCGGATCAGCATTAAACTTTCTCACAGGAGTTGCTACTGAAGACCAAATACATTCAACTAAAATTAATTCCGAACAACTAAAGACACACGTAGAAGAGCTTGAAAACCATGAATCTGTTCTCAGTTCTAAATTTTCTGATATTTCTCATCAGGTTGCAACACTTGCTGAACAAACTTCTTCTTCCTTCAAAGATGTGCAAACAACGGTTTCTGCTCTCATTGCCGATGAGACACGCCTACTTGAAGCCATGCGCACGGATCACTCCTCTTTTGTTACTTTCTCTAAAATGTATTTAAAATTTGACAACGCGATCCTCCTTATGCTTCGTCAGTTACTTTACTTAATTAATTTTAACGACATTTTTGACCAATGTAAAGAAAACCGGTTATCTCCTCAAATCATACCAGTTCATCAGTTACATTTTGACTTACATGATTTTAATCTCAAATTGGTTTCAAAAAATTTACGCGTCAATCCCGTTTTGACAGCACCGATCATTTACACCCTACCCCTTACCACTTGCTATTTCTTTCCCGATCATATCATTTTACACGTAAAACTCCCTGCTATTCCCCTCCATACGCTACCACGTTTATTTAAATTAGTTCCCTATCCGGTTGCGTCAGCTCAACAAAATTGCTATTTACAGCTTCCTTCCAATTTTGTTGTCTTCATGGATAAGCAAGCTATCCCTTTTTCTCCGGCTGATCTTACATCTTGTTCCTTCTCATCTAAACATTTCTTGTGCAAAATCCCTACTATTTATAATCATACAATAGCTTCTTGTTTACACACTTTGAAATATCAACATATATCGGGCTTACTAAAAAACGCCTGTTCTTACAGCTGCACCCTCACACAACAGTTTACCATCACCCAAGTAGACGATCATCAATTTATTTTAACCCGACCACCCAACAACCTTCATTATCTTTTCCTTAATGGCACTGCCACGCCATTATACATTAATAATTCTTTAAATCTCCGTGTTACTTTACCCTGTGACACAAGCCTCCATTCAGGAATTATCGAACTCATACCCCGCTCTCATTTCTGTCTTCCGACCACAATCATTCCTGTCCATTTAGTCCTTCATCATATCCATATCATTGATTCCGATTTACTCCTCTTACCCGCTGATAGGATTCTCCCTTATAACTCCCTTCAAAATCTTCCCCTTAATTTTAGCCACCGCATAACACCAATCACAGCTACTAATTCTTCCTATAAACCGCCAACTTGGCTTTCCTGGCTTCCCACGGACGACTATCCCACCATCTCTATCTCCTTCTCTCTCATCCTGTTTTCCCTCTCTATGATGAATACCCTCTTCATCTATATTTTACATCGTCGTACACACCAGTTACCTTTAACACCTACCACAACTCAGCCACCCGAACTAATTCCCCTTAACTCACGTTAACTCTCCTTCCGCATCTCTTCCTAAAAAAAAAAAAAAAAAAAAAGAAAGAAAAAAAAGACAATCTGAAAACTAAATCAAACAACTTTTTGGTACTTACCTCGTACCCTGTCCTCCGCCATTTGCATTCCTCGTTCTAGATATCTTGACAAATCCTCTCATTATGATGTTAATAAAACACAAACCCACCACCACACATTCGCGGACGGCACACATTAATTGCCATTGCTACTCGCGTCTCCATTTTTTTTTCTTAACACCCGTATACAAGCTCCTTTTGCTCACGACTGGCAACCTCATGCAGTTTCTCCCGAATCATTTGTCTTCCAGGTCAACTTACGGTACCTTGGCCAGGAATAAACTACGTCTCCCTAATATATATATATATATATTTTCCTTCTGTCCTACTTAATGGCAAATTCACTCTTCATTTCTATACTTCTTCTACTATAACGGAATCTTTCGCTATCCACGACCATACTTCCGTACACAGCACACACAGTAATAGTAAACATGATCATAAAAAAAAAAACAATAAATAAATAAATAAATAAAAATAAAATAAGGGGCTCGTCTCTTACAATTTTTTTTCTCTCTTTTCTTTTAGCATCCTCTTCTTTCTGGTTATACCCGGTGTTGCAGCTGGCGACTTTATTCCCATATCTTTATACATTGCAATCCCCCTCATCTTTCTCTTCTTTATCATTGGTGGCTTCTTTTACATCAAGTTTTTTTTAACTCATGAATTTCGTCGCTCCTTTACCCACCCAACGCCTACCAGCCACACTTACACCGTATCTTACACACCTCCCGCTGCTCCGAACCCAATCTATCTTCCTCTTTTTCATACCAATAACGTCACACACCCCGGAATCTCCGTATCTCCCTAAAGATTGATCAGGTGCCTTCTTCATTACAGTTCGCCATTATACATATTTTTACGTTATCCCTTTGTTCCTTGTACGTTACTTTTGCAATTATCTCTTCTCCCTCTTTTCTTTCTTTTAGTCCTTTAAAAAAAAATAGGTTTTCACAATGGTCTTTAACAAGTAATTCAGTGCCTCCTGTCATGTAATTTCTTTTCCGCATCCGGCCTGTTTTCACAAACGCACCTGGGCTACCCATCATCTTGCTACCCGTTTCCATGGATGATGCCTACCAAGTCGCAGTTTCCTTTTCTGGATGATGGACCTCTCGACTTCCAGACCACAAGATGCTGTCCATTCTGGCTCAAGGATCAAGCCTTCCAGATAGCAGACTTCCAGGAGATAGCCCTTGACTCTCGACGTGCTGCACCACCACGATCAGGATTTCCCGAGTTCCAGCCTTCCCGGATACACTATTGGGATCACGCTCGACATCTACACGGATCCAGCAGTTTTAGTGATTTTTTTTTCTCGTGTGTGTGTTCACTAGTGCCTCCTTCCTCTAGTGTTTTTGTTTCTTTCTTTTGTGCACCAGCCTCATGGTTATAAAAGTCAAACGATGAAAAATTTTAAGGGATTCCATGTCACTGGTTCTCATGAACAGTTGACCATTGTACTTTATTAAAAGGGGGATTATTATATTCCCAAAATCATCAAACGATGAAAAGTTTAAAATTATTAAACACTAATATACATCGTGATTTCTCCTTGTGAAAATTCTATCAAGATTAACAATACGATACAACCACGAAAAACAACACGTCCTACGCAAACGGATTTTTCAGTGGCATCAAAACATAAAAACCTTCAAAGTGATAATATCAAGCTTATTCAAGGTGATGGTGTCCAAAACATATTAGTTAAAATCTTCAAGGTGTCTATTTTAAATTGAAAAAAACATATTTTCCAGAATAAACAGTGCCTTGTTAAAACTAAAACAGTTTTTAGTGATACTATAAAACCAGGCATTTTTAAAAATTATTATCATTCGACCTACACCTGCTAACAGTGTGGTATGGTACATTTATTCTGCGTCCAGAGGAACCACCCAGGACTGACAGCGGTGATGGAAGGCCTGTGTTTGTGAGTATGAGCTTTGCGCTGATGAACTTTTGCATGACATAAATGTCGTGAAGGGAGGACTACAAGACATTATAAACACACGAGAGTATCAGGGATTTCTCCTTGATAGACCCCTACCAGTGTACTACTTATATTTCACATCATGATTTTGTAAATATTGTTTGTACCTATATCGTTTACATTTATGGTGACGGTTTTAATAAATACCACAAATATATGACACTTGTCATTTTATTAAAATTCTGACTACTTAACGTGACAGTTTATTGTTGCTACATTCAGTAACATAATTAGTATCATATTATTAGTAACATATTAAACATATTATATGCGAGAAGACCGTCTGCAGTTTGTGTTTAAGCACTAATAAAAGCCCAGGAAACTAATGCTGTTCTTTTCGTGGAATTCAAAGAGCACCGTGCATCTTGACCTGCTGCCACCAAGAAGACATAGATTGATAACTGTTTTTTCTTTACAACTAGCGTCAGTACAACTAGTAATTAAACAAACGGTCGGAAATTATGAACGGAAATTGTGTTGATCACGCTGATAACCACTCTCACAACATTACACCGCATGAATCCTAAATACCTGCCATAAATTAGAGACTTTCGCCGGGTCAGCAATAATGCATCCATCGTATAACCCTTATTCATTAAATGTTTGTTTGTGCATTTTGCGGAACACTCTAGATGGTATTCAGTAAGATTTAAAGCAGGCTTCTAGATACATGTAATTTTTAAAAAATGAATAGAAGTTCAATAGCGGCAAGATGGTGAAGTTGTCGCATAGCTAGCAGGAGATCAGCAAACAAAGTGGTGCATATTTCCGTCCACAGCTTTAGTTTAAAATAGGAGTTAAAATAACTTTTACTATTACCTTTGAGCTCTAAATTATAAGTTTCTTAAAGGATGTTGTATTCATTATTGAACATCTTAATAAGAAATTAACAGTTTAAGCGATAAATTGCCACCCTTGAAATTAATAGTAATGCATTTTATTTCCTTTGTAATCAACGGATTGTGACTTACGAGGGAAAGCAAGAACAAAAAGCGCATGTATTGGTAAAGTCCTTTTTCAGATCTTGCCCTCGTTAAATGAAATCCGAATTCAGTTTTCACCAAGGAAAATAATTACATAAACAAACTTATATTGAACACGTTTTCTTACTATATATAATGAACAGCACTACAGCTACAGTTTCTATTTCATTTTAAAGCATAGAATACACGCATAAGACTAACTTACAATAGAAGCAATGATATTATAATTGCATCCTCGAGTATTAATTATACTATTTCAGCTGGTGTACGAATGGGTAAATCATTATATATCTATTATAGGTGCCTCATTAACTTAACAGTATGTGATCGAGGGGATTATTATTTTTTAAAAGTTTCTTCTGCCAAAGACTGGCTATCACTTACATACAAAAATGTAATTACTCGAGCATTATGTACATGTGTTTGCTGAAAGTAAAAGGTACAATTAATAAGCAATATGTAGACTGTATATTCATGTAATATACCTACTTGCAAATTACGAATGAGATCACTCATACTATCATCATTTTCGTATAATTTTGAATTCTACCTCTAGGAGTTAAGAAGTTGTTCATATAGAATTTCTTGCTGATTCTAAATATTTGTATCATTTAATTGAAACTTTAATGAACAATTTCGTTTTGTGACACTATAGGAAACTGACCACGTTCCTTCAAGTGAATAATAACTGATCCATTCAATTGAATACCTATGTAAGAAGATAAACTATACATACTTTGGAAATAGGAAATTTGGCATCATGACTTCTGTTCTAGTCATCTTGTAAACTGTCCAAATAATGTGTGTAATTATACATTGTTTGAGAACATGTTTCTCGAAATTACAGTCTTGTAGTACTATTATACTCTTTTCATAAAACTAAGTAATATATTGAGACACTGAACAATGAACTTAAAAATGTGATGTGGATGGAAAGTTTTACTATTAACATACGATGAAATTCAAGAGTAAAATATAACTTCTAGAGACCTGGCACTAAGAGATCCACATTTGTTTGTAACTATTGTTTGAAATATGATGATTGCTGATGGCATCTAATGAACAACATTAGTAATAAACACAGATGGAGCAACTCAAACGTTACAAAGCAGTTTCTATTACGATGTAAGATTAAGAATAGAAGCAGAAAAATAAAATCCAGGGGGTGAACATATGTGCACCTATGAACTGGAGAGGATAAGGATACAAGACTTAGTACATGAATCTTTAAACACAATAAATTACAAGTATTTGCACAAATTTAATTTGGAAAAATTAAGATGAGAGAAATATGTTTTCAAACACATGGAAACATGAAATATAAACATATGGAACTTGGATATGTGTTTTCCCGTAAATAACACACACACACACACACACATATATATATATATATATATATATATATATATATATATATATATATATATATATATATTAATTTTATTAAATAAATCAATGAAATATTTCTGAATTTGATAAATAGTTAACATTGCTTTTAACTTCAAAAGCACAGTTCTCTCTTAAGTTCTTGTATAGTTAATAAACTATTTTGTGTTGTAGGTCTTCTCTACAATTTATAATGCAGTCCTTAGAATTATTTTACTTCAATATCGTCAATCTAATTGGTTAGTATTTATTTCTGGATTATACTTACCCACTATATCGGTCCTATTATGTTCACTAACATTTGGAAATGAGGAAAATGAATTTTGGTAGGGAAAGGGTTGATTTCCACAATATGCCGGTACCTAGAAGATTATTATCAAAATACTGATTAGAACGTAATAAATGTTTCACTGAAATTGAAATTTGCACATAAAAACTTAGTTCTCCTAACTAACCACGTATCAGTATCGTTACGGGAAATTAATTAAAATTCAGAATTCAGTTAAATAGTGGTAATATTAAATTAGGGTACTAATGGCATACATGGCGTATTTATTTTCAAATATTTTGATCTTGTTCATTTATGTCAGTGTCATCGTCGGTATATAGAACATATCATTCTTTAGAAATAATTCAAATAAACTGAACAGTAACTATATTTGCGTTGTGGATGAAACAAAAATGTTTTGAAATTAATGGTTATAAACATTCTATGAAAACCTGATAGAAAAATAAAATGAAATCCAAGCTTTTGTCACTAAGGCGTCTGTCATTCGCGTATGTAATTAATAGAAATTAGGTAAATCACATATTACAGTAACTCATTTATTTCCTTCTTCCTGAGTCTACAATAAAAGGAATATACATAAGAAATCTTTATACATGTTAGACATCGCAATGTGTTTTCTCAGTCATTAGAAACCGACTGTACACATAAAAAAGAGATGTACGTAAATATTTTTTGTTTCTGTGTTTTGTCTTTCTTAAATTTGACTATATATTTGGTGAACAAAAGCATTGCATATTTTGTTTCAACATCATCTACTACTTCAATACTCTACTTCATCATCTATGTAATTTTAGTTAAATACAGTGAGTGCGTATTCAGTTTTTAAAACAAATGCACCAATTATAGATATAACGATTAGATGTACGCTTTTATATTTTACTGGAGTGTAACAGTTAATAGGAAAGATATTAGAAAAACATATCATGATATATTAATTATTGTGCGTACATATATTTGGATTTTTTTGTTTAACTTGCTTAAGGATAGTTGTCAATTTTAATTGTATGACCCACGAAATACCTAACGAAAGGAAAGATCGATGTATTAGACGTATCTAACAATTACTTACCGAAAACTATTATTAAAGAATGATTTATTATAACATTTACTGAAAGACACGAGAAGGTGTAGCAAGAAATATTTTAAAGACTAGGTACTAAGATAATACCATCGTTGTCTTTTTCTTTGAAACTATCAATTTATTGAAACAGAAGTTGGAACACGGAACACAACAGTTTTTTGGATGAGGATGAATCTAGGAGGAGAGACACTCTTCCCCGTTTAGAAACCAATAATTTATTAAATGTATATAAAATAACTAGTAAGACGCGTAAAAATTACAGGCGGTTAGTATGTCCAGCTTTCTCACGTTAGTTTAAGGAATAACTTTAGTATTATCCGGTACATTCGGCGCTTGGAATCAATGATTTGCGGAAATAGCATTGTTTTATAAATGAAAGTTTTTCATAAAAAGTGAATTTACTATGACCTAATGTTCTATAATTTCTCCATCCTTTTTATCATTATCAATGCTATGATCTAAGCATTAACACTTATTCTTATAAATATTAAATAAAATTCAAGGTATAACACCTAACACTGCATTTTCTACTAGTGCACACTAAATAATACAACACTATGTTCTTAAGGTTAAAACTTTAAATTACGCTTAGTTGGAGCGCAATAGTATAATAATAAAATAAATATGTAATTTTACCTTTAAGATGAAAATGATTGTCAGAAATCTCATTTTATAATACCGTCTTCAAAGAATGTAAAGTTTAACATTGTTTACAAAAATAAAAGATGTTCATACCTTCATTCTGTCTTCAATCATTCTTTTCTTTCCGTGTTATTACAAACATTTTGCATGGAATCATATCAGTAGAATAATATTTACTTAAATACAGTTACTCAAGAATATATGAATGCTGTGTTAAAAGAAAATGTAATACATAAAGCTGTACAACTCTCTGTTTCAAGTACATTAAGTATTATAGAATAGTTCCTTGCATTATATGCCATTAATTTACTTCAAAATAATTTAGGCTTTCTCTCTTAAAATATATTAAATAATTCACTTAAATAATGTATAACACTGTTTGAAGTTAACTTTCTTCTAATTTTGATTTTTTGTCTTACAAATTAAAATAAATGAATTCAATTTCAAAGTTATCATCTTGGATAGATGCTATAAATGTGAACCACGGTTTCATATTGCATGCTGATATATTCCGCGAGATTGTTAAGTGGTGCATGCATTCTCTCTTTCACATATGTTCTGAAGAACGGGACAGTCTTCTTATCTCGAATTTGAAACTCCAAATTATTTCACACTGGTTTCTAAACAAAATAAATAAATAAATTACTAAAGATGAAATAAAACGAAGGGCGTCTTTGATACGAGTTTCCTTTCACTTGGAAGTCTTGCAATGTAGAACTTTAATGTGTACTTACAAGTAACACTTCCGAAGTGTAACACTCCGAATTTGATAAAATTTGGCAGGTTGATACTAAACATGAAATAACCGAATACGTGTTTTTTCATTTTATGCGGAAAAACGGTTTTAGGGGGCAAAAGTCCCGCCCAAAATTTAGAAAGTTGACGCAAGAAAGGCAAAAACAAGTGAACCGAAGTCATCGAAATTGTACACACATATTGTAGACATAAAATGAGATAATACGGGTTTCGTATTTTCCTGGAAAAAACGGTTGGGTGGGGCACGGATCCCTCCAAACCTTTGATCATGAAATATCAAATGTGCTAATAACATTATGTCAGAAGTACCTAAAGGATATGAAGAACTAGAACGACACATTGTGTAGGGAAAATACGCAGAAAATAAACGAATACTTTTCTCTTATATCTTCGGAAAAACGCTTTTAGGGGGAAAAAGCATCCACCCAAAATTTTGAAATTTGAGTCCCTAAAGGCAGGAAAGATGCACGAAATAGAATGAAATTATGCACAGATATTGTAGACGTAAAATGAGATAATTGATTTTCGTATTTTCCTGAAAAAAAAAAGCGGTTGAGTGAGGCACAGACCTTCTAAACCGTTGATTACGAAATATCAAAAGTGCAAATAAGCATATGTCAGAAGTTTCTAAAGAATATGGAGAATTACAATGAAACTTCGTATAGGGACAGTTTGCAAAACTATAAATGAAACATGTTTTAATTTGTGTGGAAAAACGGTGTTGGGGCCTAGGCCCCATCTGAAAGAAAAAGTAAATATTACCGTAATAGCACAAGAAGGACTGAACCGAAGCAAATGAAATTGTGTAGTAAATATTGTATAGACCCTATGTAAACTAAAGGTCTTTTCATGTTTCTCAAGTGTCCCTATCCGTTTTGCTTCAAATTTCGCACATCAACAGCAAACAGGAAATAAATCGACACATGCGGAAAGCATTGTAAGTATTAAAGGTCCCTCCTGAAATACTGTAAAATACTGTTTGTGCTGTTGTTGACCTGCCAAATTTGAAAAAAAAATAGTTGGAGATACTTGTGAAACACGAAAGGCCGTATTTTAAATATCCAATATCTACATACAATTTCATTTGCTTCGGTTAACTCCTTCCGCCACTCAACGCCTTGGTCCATTCAAGTTTATTTTTCTTTTCACGAAAATACGAAACCTGTATTCCCTCATTTTACGTCCACGACATCTGTGCTCAATTTCCTTCACTTCGGTCCACTCTTTCCCTCTCAAGTGTCAAATTCCAAAATTTTAGACAGGTGCTTTTGCCCCCTGGAACCGTTTATACGCCGAAAATAAAACAACCGGTATTCGTTTATTTTTTCTTGTTATCTCTACACAAAGTTTTCTTTCACTTCTTCATATCCTTTATATACTTCTGGCATACTGTTAGCACTTTTGATATTTCATGATCAAAGGTTTGGGAGGGTCCGTGTCCCACCCAACCGTTTTTTCCATGAAAATACGAAATCCGTATTCCCTCATTTCATGTCTACAATATCTGTGTGCAATTTCATTCTCTTCAGTCCATTTCTTCTCGCGCTTCGGACGTCAACTTTCAAAATTTCGGGTGGGGACTTTTCCCCCATAAAACGATATTTCCGCAGAAAATGTAAAACCCATGTTCCTTTATTTTTTGCGTATTGTCCACACACAAAGTTTCGTTGTAATTCCTCATGTCCTTTACACACATCTGACGTACTTTTACTAGAACTTTTGATATTTTGTAATCAAAGGTTTGGATGTGTCTCTGCACTACCCACCGTTTTTTCCAGAAAAATACGAAACGCGTATTCTTTCATTTTATGTCCACAATATTGTGCACAATTTCATTTAGTTCGGTTCACTTGTTATTGCCCTTTGGGCGTCAATTTTCAAACTTTTGGGTGGGAGCTTTCGCTGCCTAAAACCATTTTTCCGCAGACAATAAAAAAAAAAAAACAAGTGTTCGTTTATTTTATGTGTAGTATCCACCTGCTAAATTTTATCAAGATCATAGTGTCACACTTGGGAAGTTTTACTTGTTAGTTTGATTTTGAAGATGTTAATTTAGAATATTAAATACTTTTCTTTTTGAAATAAAATTTCTTGTACTTATTGAGATTCTGCAGAAGGGTACTGGTCAATAATTTAATTCGTGTCATTCGTTCTCTTAAATGCGGTTAAAATATTGATAAGGAAATTGATATCCCTCACATTGTTTTAAGAAAGAGTCGAAAATAATTGCATTTGAAACCATGTGACACAGATGATATGATCTTATTTGCATAAATCCCCTTAAGAACAAAGCATGTGCTTATAATCGATCTAAAAATTTATTTGTTGCTTCTTTGCTCTTGGTTTAGAAGAATTTATACAGGTGCAATTCTTAAGTATGAGTATATTCCGGAAGTCCTGTTACTTTATGCGGAAACTTGTGGAGTAATTTCATATGCAAATCACTTATAAGTACCCTCTATTGTAGTTTTTTATGCATGTAGCGCACTTCGGAGTACACAGATAATATGATACATGATGGAAGTATGCATATGGATTGCAAGCAATAACAGCGTGTTTGAATTTTAAACCTGTTTTTAACGGAAGGCAAATTGAGAAAAGGTTTGACAAAGTCATTCGCGATAGTCGCTAGATCTACGCTGAGTGCTCGTTTCTTCACTGTGGAAACAAAGCTTTCAGTAGAGTAATTAAATATGCTAGTTTTGGTAGTAAGTAGTAATCAATGCTTTGTTTTATATCCTAATATACGTATGTGTACGTGTTTCTATGTTAAACCTTGATTTAGAGATTTGAAAGATTTAATCAGATATAGCTAAGATGATATATAATATGAATTGCCTTGTACGTGCACATAAAATTGATGTGTCTCTCCCGTGTGTGTGTCAGTAGTTATAGATATCACAAATGGTGTTAACAAAAATCAGTTTTGAGACAGCCAGCATGACTATCACTTCATACTTTTAATTCAACACCAAGGTTCTGCTATAACAAAGTGACCATTGTTCTCAGTTTAAATAGAGACAGCATTGAATGGTATGTAAATAAAAGGTATATTGCAGGTATATAATAGGTATAATAGGTTAATAATAGCATTGAATGGTATGTATGGCATATATCTAGGTAATTGAAGGAATAAGTGGGCACTGCCTTGATGGCCTTTCTATACGCATCATATGTTGTTAGTAGCACCTCAACTAGCTTGCCAAACACAAGAAATTGATATACCAATTAATATTAAACCCTGTATTCGTCATTAGCTTCCAACGAAACTTATTTTGCTAAAACATTTGGTAAGGTAAGAGAGCAAATTTAAAATCCTGTCTATCATATATGTACAGAAAAGCTGCTATTTGAAGAATGCGCATTTCACTTCAAAATATAAGCAGTTTCAAAGTAACTGATTTTGACAAAATGTATTAGTTTTTATTTCCATCTATGATTAAAACTTTCTGCGGTATATTTAGCTACGTAGAAATAATTTATTACACAAGTTGTGTGGAAACTGTATAAAACAGAGTGTTATTAATATGTTCCTTAATCATGTCACTAGTTGGTTGAAGGCCTACGATTTTAAGTCATTACTCACGGGTGGGATGAATATGAAGCAGCTCCAGGTAGGTATAACAATTTGATGCGGCCCGGGTTATACGTAATTATATTCATTTCTGCTACAAATCTTTCAACAGATTCAACTGGTTGCAAACAATCCGTCAACGTTAATTTTTTGACAACTTAATCTAGAAATAAAGTGTACTTTTACTTTCTATTTTCATCGCTAACTTTAAAAATTAAACATAATTGAATATCACTATGCGTATTATAATAATGTATTGTGCTTTAATGTATGTTTCTTACCAGAGGATCACAATTCGTACATACAACTTATCTACATGGAAACCATACGTAAAGTTTCTACTTGTTGAAATCATTTCACGGTTATACGCTTCAGGACAGTTTCTAACTATAATATATTAAGTCATAACAGTGCCTTAGCAGCTTGATGAGGAATTAAAGATTGGCCATTATTTTTTCACATATCTATCCATATTTCTTCCCCATCCGGGACTAAAATATATGCAAAACCTTACATCACACTCTCCTTTTCAACCTCTCTATGTCTCTAGGAACCATCTATATTCGACATACATAAAGCTATTTTGTTCCTTTTTCAATATATTTTAAAATGTTGTCGAATGATTTTATCATTGTTGAAATAAATATTTATAGCCGTTCAATTCATCAAAACTACCAATTACGTGGCTTTATTATAACTCATAAGTTGCATTACAGTGACTTATCTACAACTACCCAAAATACTTGAAATATGTCAAACACAACTACAGATATAGTAGTTGATTCTAATAAACCCAATGACCTATCTACAGGGAACATTCTTCATCCTGTGGGTAGTGATCAGCCGGTAATTATGCCTTCTTTAACACATTTAGTTCCACAGCCCTCATAGTCCATTCCATCATTTGAAGAAACGCAATTTCACAAACATACTACGCAACAAATTAACGACTTATAATCTTCACTACAGAAGATTTCTTATTTCATTACATCTTCTTCTCACGACTTCTATTATTCTACCCTCTGGCAAACATATTATTAAGTCAATTCTAACTCTCAAAATCACCAACTCCCACATATTGCATTTCGCTTATTCAGTCTACTAGAACATTCTACCATCTCTTGGACTTCATAGACAATTTCAATAAGCTGTAATAATTATATCCGAGTCACTGTGAATAATGTCACTGTGTACATACCTGCAAACACTATTTAAGACAATATGTTTTGGAGTAACAGGTAAAAGGGAACATAATCCATATCCGTTAATTCATAGCTGTAAATTCCTACATAGTGATAAAGATGAATCTGACACTTTTCTCTAATACTTACAGAAGTCTTTCATTCCTCTAACACCAGCAGGCATCCATAAATGTTGTTCATGAGAGGTAAGAAATATTATCACTCATCTCACCTTCAACTGAATACGTATCACCAATTTACAAATTTTATCACCAGAATTGGAAGTTCAAAAACCGAAACACTGTGAGACACAGATGCATCTTACCTTGGCGAATCAAATATGGACGGAAAACGTTACCCATTGCTTATTAGTTCCCATTTATTCATTTGCCTTCTGAACAGTAAATATTCCATAATTAAGGAAAATATCTACAATCCTAATGTTTCTAAAGCCAGACCAATCTATCAATATGTTAGTTCGATAATGCCAATTCAGCTAACTTCCATCTGGACTAAAAGTCTAGAAACAATTGAATCACTAGTTTTGAGGTCATGAGTGAGAAAAGAAAAGTTATGAAAACATCAAAAACACTTTTATTATTATTATTATTATTATTATTATTATTATTATTATTATTATTATTATTATTATTATTATTATTATTATTATTTAAATATTGATATCTTTTATTTAACATACGAAATTTGATAACAGTATTAGTTATTAATTCTTAACAATTCTTTCATTTTTATTTTGAAATATAAATCACTAATTATTGTAATTTAACTTGTATAACACACTGGATCATTACGGATTTTTGGGGGCTCATGAATTGTGTTAATCAAAAGAAGAAAGGCAGTCAATGCAGTGTAAACTTCCAAATTAATGAACAGATCTCGTATGGAAATTTTCCAAAAACTTTCTCTTCGCAAGCATATAAATATATGTTTGGATGTGTGTGTATAACTGACTTCGATTAAATCACTCAGCAATCCTTATATGGCAAAAAAAGAAAGAAGAATCGCTTTGCAGAGCATTCCAGCAAGTCTCATCAATAAATTTAGTTATTACATCAGTCACTCCGTTGCAAGTCAAAACCGGAGTTTTTCCTTTCGAGCAGAATCTCAAGAGGCTGAAGAAAAAATCAAGTCAGTCGAGGGAAGTGACTCGGCCAAGTGACAGTGTGTTTCGTACATTTACGTGCGTTTACACCTAAAAGGCATTGGCTCTTCTACAAGGGCTCGCACCCAGCCTGTCGACAAAAGTTTTCGGAGTGTATTTCCTAAACGGTTTTACAATTACAAAATGGGCCTTGCTGTTGAATTTACTCGTTTGTGATTGAACGTGTTGTGACGGCCGAACAAAGAAAGAAACGCTAGGGAGTCAATTTTAAGACTACTCAGTTGTTAGTGAATTTCAGCTTGAGCAACGCTTTAATGCAGAAGAAAACGTTAACTCTGTTGTGAGCAGCATAGCTTTCGGATGGCAAACTAACTACTGGATTGGATATGAAAACTAGGTTTTTGAGAAGAGAAGAGACAAGAAGAGGAAACTGCGGCTAACTTAATCCTCAACGGCCTTGTGCAGTACCGTGTTGTTTCGCGAAATATATAATTAATCATTAACTGCCGCTAGCGAAAACTGTAAGTAAGATTGAGAAATAATAATTTCTATAAATCGAGAAGGCCACCTAATTAAAGGTTTAAGAAAGTAAAAGATTAAAAGTAAAGTTGTTTAATGTTTGAGCGCTCCGGTTGTTAAATCTATAATCTGCTTGTAGTTTGTTTATTGTATATTGTTTGTTTAGTCACAATAAATGGTACTCTCAATTTTAGTCTTACGTTTAATTCTTAGCTGTGATCGCTCGTAGCTTGACAATGTGTTGTAACATTACTTAGATTATTTGTTTTATTCACTAGGCACTCTTCTCTTCCCCGATATCTTTTCATCGGTCGGGGGAGACGGGGACTACTTGCATGGTTTATGATGACCCTTTTCGGGCGCTGGTTGATACGAAATCAGAGTTTAGAGGAGCGTAACAAAAGAGAGAGAAAAATAAGTCGTCTCTTAGCAATCCAAAATCAGAACAAGTCGTCCTATTTGCGATCAATCCACAAAGGTTGGTCATAGAATATTCAGTATTATCAAAATATGCTCTGTAAAGATCAGTATTTTGTTGTTTTCGAAAAGTCTTTACTTATATTTATTTTAGAAAAAACTTCCATCCAGCTTGGGTGAAGATGGGAAGGAGTTTAATATTCTATTGCGTTGTTTCTTTACATGGCTAGGTTTATCCTTTGTGTTAGTAAATAGCCGCTTCTAGAATATCCTGATTCGTTAATTAAATTTGATCCCAATTCCTTCCAAAACATGCTGGCTTCTTTGCTAAAACCAAATTCACGTTTACTAATATAACTGTATATTGTGTTAAAACTGGTGGATATTAAGGGTAGAGGTGGCCAAGATGCATTTAACATAGTGAATAGAAACGATTATAACGATTTTTATAAGACACACTGTCTTGCAACCAAACAATAGTTTCCGATGCTTCACTCTAATCCTCTAATTAGATAAAGAGATTCTCACCTAAGTCGGACTGGTGAGGCATGTGTGTGCTACCGAAAGTTCCATTAGTGTCCCAGTGAAAGTAAAGATAAAATGGGTCCTCAAGTCTAATTGTATGACAAGAACAAAATTTCCGGAATTTATGGTAATATTATATAAAAGATGGCTCTCATTTTATCAACTGGTACTCATTGAAGTTACTTAAGAAACATTACAACCCAATGTCTAACATGCAAGTTCCGAAGTCTTCCTACATGGTATTAAAATACAAAAGACCGAAAATAGTACAAGATCCGTTCACCTAAGTGCCACATTTAAGTATTAAGGCTCAACTGCACAGAGAGACAGAAAGAGTGGGAAATAGAAATTTTGAAAATATTGGAAAATGGTAATGATAATAAATATTAAATAATATTTATCTATACTATCCACTAACGTCAATAGATTTCTTTGCTCGTCAAATTTCAGTCACTTGTAATCGGCAAACTATATAGTAAAAATCCATAAATTGAAAAGCTGCTGAATGCAATTATTTCTACCAAAAGTCCATTACCGCCATTTTGTGTAAATAACTGGCAGAGTTGGATTATTTCATGAAAATATCAAATAATATGAGTAATCACAAATCACAAACGGTATATGGTATAAGAATGGTGCGTAAGAAAAGGGTTTTGATTAAAACTGATGTTCAGCAAAATTATTACCGACATGAAAAAAAAATATTTAGTGGAGGAGTCAACTGTCCTGCATAGGGTACACAGACAGATGTAACTGAGAAGGACGAATTGAGTAAGTTTGGTAAGATTATATGTTTGTCGGCAGAGACTGTAATTTGCAAAAAAATAAAAAAGAAAAAGAAAAAACGAGAGAAAAGAATTAGTTTCATAGGAAGAAAAATATATTGTACACTCCAGAAAGTAGGTTCAGCATTCCAATTACATGACATGTTCAAAGCTCAAAGACACTCATAACCACAGTCCTGAAGTTAACTGGAATTTACATTTCAGTTTCGTACGTATCGCATGGAGAGAAATATCAAGAGCATCCTAAATATGGAGAAACACGTTTTTCCAGGCACAAAAGGTATTTGCCTATATAACATCCGTTGCCGGCTCCATTTCCGGATTGTAAACGAAGAAAGTAGCCCCATAGAGGAAGATTAGCATAACTGTTAAAGAGTCAACGATTAAAGATAGGTGTTGTTGCGTGAAGACTAGTGACTGATTTCGCCTCGTAGAAAGAGTTTGAGGCGAATTTATACAAGAGATATAATTATCAAAACATGAAAAATAGATTAATATTTGACACTCTGTTCTGGCCAAACCATTACCCCAAGATGAGCAAAATTCATTCAACATGTAGTATAGTCACCAGATTTAAACGATCTGGTCCAGAGTTTGCATCGCGGTTTAGGTTTCCCGTCATTAGTAAATTAATTGTGGAACTCTTTCCTGATTCTTTCTAAACGTTACAGTTGATATCAGCACTGGACTTGGCTTATTTGCCCTATTTGTCTCAATTTTTACCCAGGAACCCTAATTTTTGTTTTATTAAGGTGTTCCTTTATGAACAATGAAATCGAAGAGTAGCTTGCCAGATTTTACATCCGTATAGCGGTTATCCATGATTTTACGTTTCAACATAGTCGTCCAGAAGCCGGGTCAAACATAATGCATGATATTAGTTTAAGGCGAGCAGCGAGAACAGGGCTTGTGAGAATTAAGTCTAGAGGATATATTATAGATACTCTTCCCTAGTCAATTGTTCAGGAAACTAAATAGTTGTAAGCACTATTATTTTACTGTGGTATTTTTCTTTCCCCGTTACATGAATTCAGATGTCTATAATGTCGGTGATGATATCGTGTAAATGTGTATATATATTTGATTTATGTCAGCAAGTTAAAGTTCTCAAATCTTCATTCAACGGTCCTATTACAGAAGTTTTCATATAAAGGTGGATCTTGAAATGCGGATGAAATAGTTTAATAAGGATTTTGAGTTGATCTTATTACCTCTGAAAATCAATTATTTCTAACCAATGACCGCCCACAAATATTGTAGTTATTAATTTTCATATATAATGAGTTACATTCACTATGCTACCTCTGTGTTTTTTTTTCACGCGACACTTACGGAAATATTACTGTGACGTTGTTCATATGTTAATCCTTTGTTCTATCCCTGTCACAGTGTTATTATATGTAAAATGTTATTGTATAACAGAACAATCTTATTGACATATAACCCCCATGTGGTTCTTACATTGCTATTACTGACCTGTGTACACATTAAATTGCTTTACTTTCATCACAATGCTTTGTGCAGTGTTCACACATGTATAATGAGTTACTCTTCATGATATGTAGAAAATGGATCTTAGCATTAACATAATTGTAAATCTTGTTCCTATCTAAGTACACTGGTCGGCATGAAAATCTTCCGACGAGGTTGAAAGGATGTACCGGATAGATTTCGAGACGCTGATTACGAATATCTCATCTAGAACGTTCCAGCACGTAATGTTTTTTTTTTTTTTTTTTTTTTTTTTTGGCGGACTGCTGTTTCCATAATTGACAGAAAAATCCTATTTTAGGTATTTAATATGTGTTTTCCGTGTTTGTAGTGCATAATTCTGAATTTTTATCTTAATCCAAGAATTGTTACTAGGCTATATCCTAGGAACATTTTTTTATCTTGCTCATGACCCCCCGGAAACGTACCCCTTCCCTTGGGTTGCAAAGATTTATTGTCGTTCCACATGTATACACTAAAACGTAGGCGTTATTGACGGAGAAAGGTTTCGTAATCAACATGCGATCATTCGTCTGCTTCCTTTTGTCTAGAGGACAGACAGATTGTTAAAAAAGGCGCCAAGACATATACCACGTTGTCGCGTGAAACAAATATTTCCGTTTCGAGTTGATCTTCGTGTTAGAATGTGGTGTTACGTTGTGTCTGTGTATACCCTGGGTCGAAAATATTTCTGCGTGAAATATTGACGTTTGTGTTAAACGAACATGCCGCGTACTCTCACAGGATGGTTGAAAGGTAAATACAGTATCCTAACTTGGATTCCGCGAAGGGACCTGTGAAACACGATGTTTGTCTGCCTCTACTCGTACCACCAGACTCATACACCCTGTGCAGTGTTTCATCCGATGAAGAACCTGCTGCTTGTGAGGATGTTGCACAATCTTCTAGTACACAATCAGATCCCAATTACGCTCCATTGCCTGACACTAATTAACCACATGTGATAAGTCAGGAATAGCTGAATGATTTGATCAGATTCTTCAACCTTTCCAAGTCTAATGCCTTGTTGCTTGTATCACGACTTTTAATAATGGAATCTACTAAACCAAGATGTGAATATATCGGTGTATAGGAAAAGAGAGGTGACCCTAGCTCTTAATATTACAAAGGATGGTAATTTGGTGTATTGCAGTGACATTCCATCCCTTATGGGTTAACTGAAGTTGAACTGTAACACTGAACATTGGAGGCTATTCGTAGATTCCTCTAGGATAAGTCTCAAGGCAGTGTTACTACACAATGTCTATGAGCCAGCCATCCCTATTGCTCATGCTGTGCATATGAAAGAAACATACGAGAACATGCGAAACCTATTGCAGATATAAAGTACGAACAGTTCCACTGCTCTGTATGCTCTGACCTTAAGGTTATTGCCATCCTCACCTGTTTACAAGGAGGTTACACAAAGCACTTCTGCTACTCGTGTCATTGGGAAAGTCGAGCCAAAGATCAGTACACCATCACAAAATGGCCGCCAAAAAAGCAACTGGTCTCAGGGGCAAATTATTATGCAAATTATTATGGGTGGAGAATATTGGGCGGATATTGAAACCCCCTTTCTCCCTGAAAACTGGTCCATTCTGGAGAAAAACGGGTTAGTTATTCGAACTCAGGAGCTCAAAACCTATAGGAATCACCTATTTTCGTTCGTAGGAGCGAAAAAAGTTTAATTTTGCGAACCAATGTTATATATTGATTTTCTTTCACTTGTTGATAGACTCTTGCGTTCTAGGGATGTTAAAATACGATTAATATTCATGATCCATCATTTGCAATCATTTCCGAGAGAATTGTAATTTTAAACTTTAGGTATATTTTCAGTAAAGGGAATATATTCCTATTTAAATATTTAATTTTCTGTCCTCCTTGAAGAGTTCCTTTGTATGTCTTTTCATAATTTTGTATTTCTATTAGATGCAAATGCATCGAAATGGTTACACGATTTACACGTTGTATCACTTCAAATTATTTTCTTCGTGCAGATTATTATCACTATTTTATTTGATTGCGCTTGATGGCCATGATATGTTTTTTCTAGATCTTGTGGGCATACAAAAATAGGAAAACAAATTAATGATTTGGAGGTTTTTCAATGAGCAATCAATCGTATTATGACCTAAAGCAGTTTGATTGGAGAAAGCGGCTCACAAGCCTCCTCTCTTTGAATACAAATTTGTTTAACATTCATGAAGATCTCTGTCGTAACATTAATGTTTGTACAATACAAGACTATCAAAAAGACAGTCTCTTTGGAAGCTGCATTATAGAAAAATTTGTAATATTGAGTTGAATATTGAGAATAGAGCGACATCATTGTTTTACTTTCTAACTGGTAAGACGTCTAGTATTTCTTACTTATATTTTACGATATACTGTTTTTTTTTTTTTTTTTTTTTTTTTTTTTTGTCTTTTTTGAATATGTTGTGGCTTATCAGACACAAAGGTTTGCTTTTACTTTCACAGCTCTTACAAAATTACTGTTGCTAGCACAACCGTAGCTACAAATGAACATCTTTAGAATGGAATTACCTGCAGAAAGCACTTTTACCAAACTAATTCGGGATAGTATCCATATTTTACCAGGCCCGTATCCAGGGGGTCTAGGGGACCGATCCCCTCTAAATTTTTGCTGGCCCCCTAAAAGTTTTACAGCAGGCTTGCAAAAGAGCTATAATAAGATGATGAACTATCATATGGTTGAATCGGACTCCCTTTAACTTTAGCCGCCCCCCTAAGTTTTTGGGCTGGTTACGGGCCTGTATTTTACCCTCAGTACAGCACTTATGCCATGAGGATAGAATCGCACAAATCGTGCATGTTAGAATGTGAAATAAAATATCGCCGTACAGCGTACGCGCAAATTAGTTAAATTAGAGTCGTTGAAGGCAAGCACTTACATCGAATTCTTGTCTCTAAAACTGGTCACTGATCATCAATTGTCTAGTCGGAATTAGACGCACCAAGGAAGGGAATTTGACGCACCAATCTCAACCTGATCTTCCTGAAACAACGCAGAAAACAGCTATATTTGAGTGAAGGTACACACATCATCCTCGAATTTTCAGTCGCTGTTCAGAAATACTATATGGACTATAATATGCGCTTGATCCCATAAAATAACAATATAACACGGGAAGTAATGTGATTAATAAGTGTTCGCACAGCGTCCAATGTAAACCAGGTGATTGAGGCGCACAAAATCAAAGAGTGCTCGAAATGTTACAAATGTAATGAAGATACTAAGGATCATATGCTTTTTTGATAGTCCGCTATACATGTATTCGGTACATGGAAGGGAGAAAAATAATCATCCGGTCATCCTACAGGTCCCTGTTTAACAGCGCTCCATGTTGCATGTGTTTCACTCCATTAATGGCATGAAAAACTTGTTTAGTCTGTTAGCTGCAGTATCGAATTACAACTTGATCAAGTATATCTATATGTAGCTTATGTTGAGCTTTAATTGTTGACAAAGTGTGTGCAGTCTTTGAGTGGCTCCGTAATTCGCACCACAATCTCACAATATTTCTCAGTAACAACTGACACGGAGGATTTTTTTTCGATTTATTTTCCTCTTGTGGAACTTTGTTTTGCAGCAAACTTTGTAGATCGTCATAAATTTATAACCTCATGGCGTCACAACCAGCATACATATCACGTCTATAGTGCTCCTACGACCAATTAAACACATCTACAAGATCAGAAAGTTCTTTCAGTTTTATGGAATTGTTGAAGGAGGTTAGGCTCAGATCTCGGTAAAACCAAGCTTTTTCCCCCTTTTTCAATCTTTGTTACAATCCTATATCATAATCACCAGATTCTGTAAAGTTCACATCTCTGGTAATAGACAAGACAAATGCGTAGTGTTCGAAACTACATAATCTTTATTGTGTGAAACAGATAATGTTTTTGAACATGTAAAAGCATCTAACTGTTACTCCTTTTATCGCATTCCCAAATTTAGTATGCTTTACCTTGACTGAAATTTATAAGCTTAATTTGAAGGTCTCTGATTTGTCTACTTCTAGCAGTATTTAATCATTGCGTTCATTCCGATCTGATATATATATATATATATATATATATATATATATATATATATATATATATATATATATATATAATTTAAGTTTTCTTCCATACGATGGAATTAAAAGTATAGTGGTTAACCGAAGATAGATATTAATATCAATTATCTGATTTAGGAACAATATACTCATTATAATATAATTTGATCATGCTGATCACGGCTAGTCTAAAACGTTGCTTTATAAGCCAATGTGTTATTGTTATTAATCATAATGTCCATAAAAAATGTATTCACTTATTCTGTTTGACCAGATTGATACTGTCTAACTTGACTTTAACAAAATCATTTACTCTAAGAATTTCAATTTCATTTTATCAAAATTATAACATAAACGTGAGCAATACGTTTCTGCTAGGATGGAAATTTCTTGCAATATACGTTCCTTATCCTATTAAAATATAGTGATTTATAGGGTAACAAAAAATATATCAGTTGCAATGATTCACAGAAATCACATCACAGAAATTTACTTCTGTACGTTGATGAGACTCTTTAATTTTGTTATTAGTAATTTCATTTTGGTCCGTGTACAAGCCGTGTTATAATAAAACTTTAAAAATAGTTACCTTTATAGTTTATTAAAAATATAGAGGATTTACTTTAGAATTGTTTGTGTTATCATGTAAATAATATAAGAATTTTCTTTATTTCCTTACTAGAAAGAAACAGCAATATTGAAGTGATTTGTTTATATTTATATATGGTATGACCGTCAATTTACAATGGATTAAATACCATTGTGTTAAACCCAATGTTGAAGTATGCATCTAACTTTTCAAATCAATTATAACCAAACTGTAGTGATCGAATTTTTATACATTGAAACAAATAACACATTTTTAATTCAGTCACCGTACACACAAAGAAGTGAAATTTTTTTCTTATTAATTCAAATCACAAATTAAGGAAATTTAAACAATGGATTTTAAAAACAACTGATTTCTTCAATGTGTTTAATGTAACACATTTAGTTTATTGTTTCTAGTTTTCAATCTTCGATCACATGGTTTCGTATAACTTTCATATTCTAGAAGATCCTTTGAAGTAGCTTCTTTCCCTATAATAATAAAGTAAATATTATAAATACTTTTTATATTACTGCCTTATAAAAATAATTTCAGATAATGTACAACTGACTCTAACTGGCTTTTAACTTGAAACAAACTAACAATGCGTACTTACGTTATGAAACTTGCATAGTCAATTAACTTATATGTGAACCTTTCTTTCGGGTGAATGGCCATTTTAATTACATAATGTTATGTACTTCTTCTTCAAACCTCACTTAACATCTTCTAAATTAATAATAATAAAGGTTAATTATAAAATATACTCATTAATTTACTAATATAATTTTTGTAACATATATTTATAGTTAATGGAAGCTCATTTTATACACCATATACTTTTAACTCGAGTTCAAAAGAGCGAGTAAAATGAAATTAAATTTCTAGTTCGTTTAAGAGAAACACTATTAAGCCTCACTGCGTCTTTGCATTACGAGCTGTTTCTAAACTTATCCAATTATGTCTTACTTTTTAATAATAATAATAATAATAATAATAATAATAATAATAATAATATGTAATTTGCGAAAGCGAAGCATTTTATACTGACAAGCGAACATCTTGTATTGATAGTAGCGTTGCCCAATAAGACAATATGAAATCGATAGAGGAGTGAAGAAAAGTGCGAAATCCAAAGTGTTACAGGCCGACACACAGAAACACAGGATATACAGAGGAAAGAAGGATCTAGAATCATGTGAAGATAGCAATGCAAAAGATATACTGTTACACAACAGTATAGCAAACAAACATTGTACCCACAGATATTCTGAATAACATATGTAATGCAGTGTTTCCAACTGAGCACAAAGGAAGTTTTGTCAAATGGCACGGAACACAAATTTTAACATGTAGAAAATCTAATTATGAGTACAAGCAACCTAAGAAATAATCATGTACAGTGTTGCTAACGTTTGAAGATAGGCCTATATGATTTCCTATTTGTATATTGGATGTAGAAGAGAATATACAGTACACGATTCAAATTAGTCAAAACCAAAATATAAGACCACAAACAATAATATAATCACTGAAGCACGAAAATAAGGGACGAAACACAGTGTCGAAGCAGGTTTGCCCAACTGGAAAATCATAACAGTATCAAACACAACACTCAAAACAGAAATGATGCATGCTCTTGGTTTGACATACGTTGATAATGTATGTACCCTTGTACATAAGAGATTCATGTAGGAATTCATATAGGCCTATCTTCAAATGTTGGCAACACTGTACATCATGACTTCACAGGTATGGGTCTAATCATGATTAGATTTTTTACATGTTATAATTAGTGTTACGTGCCATATACAAAACTTTATTTTGTTCTCAGTTGGCAACACTGCATTACATATCATGTTATTGAGCATGTCTGTGGGTACAATGTTTGCTTACTACATTGTTGTGTAAATGTCATTTTGATTACTTTAATCATTTTCAAGTTCTTTCTGTGTAAGTGTATCTTCTGCATTGGTATCTTCATATAATTCTAGATTCTTCTTGTCCCTGTATTTCCTGTGCTTTTAGGTCTCGGCTCGTAAAACTTCGGATTTCTCACTTTTTTTTCACTCATCTATTGATTGCACATTGGTTGATTGGGCAATGCTACTATCAATATAAGATGTTTCCTTGTGAGAATATACTGTTAAATGACACACTTCTTATTTCTATATTTTTACGAATCCCAGTACGAATCACTAGGTATTCTAGTGATTAATTTTAGCATTATTTTTCGTAATATTTTATGAATGTTTATATGAAACTTGAATATTTTCTTGGACGTAATGCCCAGACAATTTGTGTTATTAGATGTTATACATGTTATTTTGTAACAAACTGGAAAGAAAGTGTATTACCCTTGTAAGGAGACCAAAGTAAAGTAAGATTCTATGATCAAGTTTTTGAAGTTAAACTTTGGACCGCATCCTATGCTCTAGTGGCCAGAAATATATAATGCCATTTGAATCAGTATCAAATGAAATAACTCATTACCTTACATTTATAATATTCTTAACATTGTACTGATAAAACCACAATATTGTAGAAAAATAAAAATATAATAATAATAGTAAAAATTCGAAAGTGTAACAGATGACATACGTAAATGGAGTATTATCAAGGAACCTCAAAGGTGGTGCCATTTATCTCCATTAATCTAGTCACAATATACACGTATGTATCAATTTGGAATAATAAAAAATAATAATGATCGGAATTATATTAATCATAACCTTAGAGTCTATAGTTATATTTCTAACAAGTCATCATCATCATCGTCATAGGTATTCTTAACTACTATTGATTAACATTAATCTACATTTTTCAAATCTTTGTTCATCGTCGTTATGTGTATCTATTAGCCCTGCTGATATATATATATATATATATATATATATATATATATATATATATATATATATATGAGTGTGTGTGTGTAAAGGAAATTATTTATTTTATGATATTTAACAATATCTATTACACATCATACTTACCCAGAACAACTGTTTGATTTACAGTGGTCGAACAGGATACATATTTCCTACAGCAGCTAACCACCCCAGCACACCTTAAAGAGTTAAATCGCATTTTAATTTTAATGAACATAATTGATTAAAATATGCATAATATTCACATTATATACTATGTGTTTGATAGTTATATTCAGTATTGTTGATATGATATTTATTATACTAATATTGAAATTTTGTTACAACAGCATACAAAATTTAAGTCATATCGCATTTGAATATCATATTATGTTGAACTAAAACTTGTATTTTAGTCTTTCTTGAGCCGTGAGAATTATTTTTGTTTATATTATGTTATTACTTACCTGCTATTAGGGTTAGTAACACAAAAAGCAAACACAGTATACGAAATAAGATGAAATTATTAAGTTTTTTTAAAATATATATATAGTAGTTATTAAGCCTATTTATTTTGGACAGTATAAAAAAATCATAATTTTAAGTGAGCTTACAGAAATGAAAAAAGAAATAAAACTAAATTAATTTCATAAGCATATTAAAAACCTTCTTCCCTTAATTATTAAATGTTTTAAATATGTTATCGATAATGTGAATTCTTGTTTCGGAATACATAAACATTTTAAAATTAAGATATTGTTTCTGATTAACGATTATTGATAAATTAGTATTGCAAGACGTCTTTTATGACTTGATGTGTTATTAGGTGAATTTTACTTAAAATGATATCAAAGGTTCTATTTAAAATTTTCAATTTATTTTAAATACTAAGACTAACAGGCACAATGAAATATTGTAGAGTGTCATTAAAATATCTTGCAGTAGAATTTAAAATCTCCAAAAACTGATTTATAATTAATTATTGGATTTTGTAGTAGATGACTTTACTAGAACGTATTGTTTACTTATATATGTATTTCATTTTTAAAACTTTTACATTTTGATTAACAGTTTCACTTTTATCTCAACATTGCAGTGTACGGACTACTGAAGTTCGTAAGAAATCCAATTTATGACCTAGTACTATACCTCATAAACTGAGGGAAAGATTGTTATGGGATTCGATTTCCCATCTTAAAAACGAAATTGGTTAAACTATATTTTATTATGGACATATTTAATTACCATAAATTATCTCCTATTCAAAATGTATACGAAAAGGATAGTACTTAAAATACACGAACATATTGTTCTCTTGATGCGATAGGCTATCTACTGAATTCAACATGTTTAAAATACGATATATGTATTTAGTTCTGAAAGCACTTACTAACCTGCTTTATGTAAATAATATATATATATATATATATATATATATATATATATATATATATATATATATATATATATATATATATATATATATATATATATATATAGCGAGTCAAAAGTCCCTTGTCGTAGGCCATATCGATAACTATTGAAGATATAAAACAACAATAAGAGACCATTTTGATTGCCATGTGTGCGGTGTCAATCTAAAATGGTGGAATATTCGTAATCGGACCAACCGTTTAAGCTCGACTGTGGTATAGCACCCACTAATGAAGAAAAGTGCAACGTTGCCACGTAAGTGGAGAACAAGATGGAATGACATAATCTGGATCGTGCATTATCCTGGGCCAAGGAGAATAGAAAGGGGAGCAAATTAGAGAACGAAGGAGCAGCCATATTTGCAGGGTAAACAATAGTGGCGTCAGCACCACAAAGGGGAGGAGTAAGAGAGAGAAGGTATACAAGGAAGACAAACAAACGAAAATAAGTCGTGTCGGTTTCAGACAGATTTACTGTACATGTTAGTGAGAAGAAATGTACACACCTCAAACACGCACGGCACTTGTTTAAAGACACAACATTCCTGGGCACTATACCAAAAGATGCTCAAATTGATGTCCCTCTTGCTGGTGGCACAAAAGTATACGGCGTCGCATACTACCACGCACACACTGGAATGTTTGGGGTGTTATTGGTCTACACACGTTCTGAATATTCTCCTGTAGATGTTTTACGGCTCTGGTACCTTTCCGATACACAACGGGCTTCAGAAAACCCCACATGTAAAAGACTAATGGCGTGAGAACAGGTGATCTGGGCGGCCATTCCACGGGATCCCTTCGGTCAATCCATTGTCCAGACCTCGTTGAGCCATTGTCGCACTGTGCGGCCGTAATGTGGCGGTGCTTAATCATGCTGAAAATAAAATGCACGTCCCGATAGCACAGATATTTCATCCAGTTACGGCTGTACTGACGTGTAGATGATGTAGATACTGGTCTGATGTTAACCTATTACGCAAAAACACGGGTCGTAAATGACGTTGCCGTGTATTCCACACCACACATCACTCGCGAATTGGCTTGATTGTGCGCTTCAACATCTATGTGTGGGTTCTCGCGAGACAAATACAGAGAGTTGAGTTTGTTGATGTTAGGTGTAGTTGAGTTGGAAAGTTGCCTCATCAGTGGATAGAGTGTTAGCCTCTAGCATAGAATGTTGTATTCTTATAAGGTGAAACCACTCACAGAACACAGTTCGTCTGTCTGTGTCATTACCATGTACGAAATGTACTTTGTAAG
Source organism: Thermobia domestica (assembly GCF_964235325.1). NCBI lineage: Eukaryota > Metazoa > Arthropoda > Insecta > Zygentoma > Lepismatidae > Thermobia > Thermobia domestica. The sequence goes on along the minus strand of NC_137457.1, from coordinate 11,343,512 downwards.
GATGATAGCGTTCACGTGACGATATTCTGGAGACCGACTTCTGATATATGGACGCCTCTTGTGGAATCTTCCGTGTTGGTCTTTCAGGACTAACTGCCACCTTTGCAGGCACATCAATAGTCACGTCGCAAGATGTTGCAGTTCGTGGTCGTCCTCTACAGGTGCTGTTCGCCACGCTACCTGTGACTTTGAAGCGTGCCATCAGTATCGAAATGATTTGTTGGAACGGAGCTACCTGATTTGGATGACGCCTGTGATATTCTGCTGCTGATTCCTGTTGACGCATTCCAGCTGCATGAAAGAGCACCATTTATTTATTTATTTATTTATTTGTATTGAATACATTTCACGTCCTCAAAACACACGTGTCACATGTAAAAATCAATAACACAGAACTACTCTCAATTCACTTATAGCGGTCGCATTAGACACCCCACGAACAAATAGCTGCTTGTCGCAGGTAGCTCCGATTGCTATTATCATGTTTTAAAGGACATGAGTGATTAAAAAATTAAAGTTCCTATACGCACGTGAATTTTGAGATGTTTCATCCGTGGATATATCTTTGAAACTAATCCCAAGAACCAAAACAACTCTCTTGACCTTGTTGTAAAAGAACTAGTACGAAAATGGAATTTCCAATGAAACTCAAAAAACACTTCCAAAGTGACTATTTTAAAGAAAAATAAAACATATTTTCCTTCATGTCAAAAAACAAATGTAAGCATGTGTTTTCCCGAACTCCAAACTAATATAAAAACTAGCAGTTAAACACACTTAGTATCAAGCAACATTCGATCATCTCAGGACCATCAAGTTACCAAGCTCAGTGGCGTATTCCAAGTCGACGAACATGGAGGGACTTCACCGACTGTGAGTATCCCTTGTGCATTTTATTCTCACATGACTTGATACTGTGCGAAGAGAGCACTTAGTCTTATGTGGACACACGAGAGAACAAAGGACAAACTCCTTGTTAACTCGAACCTCGAATTACTGTAATACCTGAATCCCGTTGTTACTTCTGTATTATGCTACTTGTAGCATATCATTTCTTTAATTTACAAAGGTTTTGGTTTTATATTCTTTATACTTCAATAAACTCACTCTTATATGTAACGCAAATTGTTTCATGTACCATAACCCAAAATCTGTGAGTTATGCATGAGTTATGCAGTAATGATAATATTTAAATCTCGTAAATCTTATAAACGTGACTTTTAAGCAACATTTTACTATGTACTAATTCCATCACTGCACTCTGGTGATAACGATCAAATTCATTCAGGCAAATAATCTGCGTACGTACAGGTTGCGACCTTGCCAACTTTTCTCAAGTGTATCACAGACCACCAGTTAACTGGACTTGCTGACCCGTTGTTTCGTCTTGAGTAAACAACACTGATATACTACTCTGACAGAGCTTAGTGCGTGGAGTCAATAGCAGCAATACGTAAACCAATGGATAGACCCGAATCACAATTTACATAATCATACTACTACTACTACTACTACTACTACTACTACTACTACTACTACTACTACTACTACAATAATAATAATAATAATAATAATAATAATAATAATAATAATAATAATACGAGGGCTATCCAGAAAGTAGATTACGTTTTCGTCTGTGTCCGCTAGGGGCGGGGCTAGCGCGGCCATCTTGGGGTCAGAGCGTTGCGCAGCTCAGTCGGCATCTAGCCGTGCTAGTGAGAGGTTCGTGCTGTGCTCCGTTAAGATACTGTGACGGTTTGAAATGTCTGCATTGATTGCAATTTCGTTCACAGTTCACGTGTTTCACCCATGTTTCGTCACCAGTAACGATGCATCGTATTGTAGCTGTGAAGTGATGCAGCATTCGCTGAGTGTTGTGCGTGTCAAGATTTAAATGGGAATCCAATGCTTGCACGAAGAACGAGTGGGGAACCAAGCTTTCGCTGATGATTCGTGCAACAAACTCGCGAAATTGTGAAAATCGAAAGTTGAACTTGTCGAAAAAGTCGATGTTAAAGTCCGTGAAAATCGAAAGTTCACAATAACGGAACTTTCTTTGAGTTTTCCACAAATTTCGCGAAGTTTGTTGCACGAAATCATCAGCGAAAAGCTTGGTTACCACAAGTTTTGTGCAAGATGGATTCCAAAAATCTTGACAGAGGACCACAAAAATCAGCGAATGGCTGCAGCGTTGCACTTTTTGGACGCCTACAATAAGGATGGTGACTCTTTACTCGATCGCATCGTTACTGGTGACGAAACATGGGTGAAACACGTGAACTGTGAAACGAAATTGCAATCAATGCAGTGGGGGCACACAGGTTCTCCCCAAAAACCCAAGAAATGCATGCAAACAATGTCGTCAAGGAAGATGATGGCGACTGTTTTTTGGGACAGAAAAGGTGTGATTTTGGTGGACTTCCTGGAAAGAGGCACTACAATAAACGCTCAAAGGTATTGCCAAACTCTGCAAAACCTCAGAAGAGCAATTCAAAACAAGCGCAGAGGAATGTTGAGCTCTAAGATCTTGTTGATTCACGACAACGCCCGGCCCCACACGGCAAATGTCACGCGTGAAGTTCTTGAATCTTTTCAGTGGGAGTTGTTTCCTCATCCGCCGTACAGTCCCGACCTGGCACCGAGCGACTTCTACCTATTTTCAGCAATGAAGAAGTGGCTGGCTATGCAGCGTTTTGATGACGACGAACAGCTGCAAGAAGAGGTAACGAAGTGGTTGAAGTCGCAGGCGGCCGAATTTTTCGACGAAGGAATTTCCAAGCTCGTACATCGCTACGATAAATGCCTTAATTTGAATGGTGACTATGTCGAAAAGTAGTATTTGTGTGTGGCTTTCATCTGTATATAATAAAATTTGTTTCCTATACTTTGTTGATTTTTTATTCCAAAACGTAATCTACTTTCTGGATAGCCCTCGTAATAATAATAGCCATATAGAAAATAAATATACACAAGCAAACACAACTGATAGAGAATTACATTGACGCAAGGAATGACACTACCCAGTCATCCCGACTGCGGTTTTCCATGTTTTCCCGCAGTTCCACCAGGATGCTGCCGTCTCTGCACTGCTCAGGGTTGCTGCTTTCTCCACTCGTCATCTTACCAAACAGGGACGCTCTGACCTCGGCGTTTGCGGTCCGAACCATTCCCTTTAGCCCTTTTCCTCCACATCTAAATCAATAAATCAAGGGTAGGACCCGCCCATAAAAACAGATGATTTCAGTTGGGATATTGGCTTCCGCACGCTTATCTCTCACAGTAAACATGTCTGGAAAGAACACGACTTATTTTCATTTGTTTGTCTTCCTCGTATACCTTCTCTCTCCTATCCCCCACTTGTGATGCTGACGCCTGCAAATAGGTCTGCTCCTTTGTTCTTGAATTTGCTCCCCTTTCTGTTCTTCTTGGAACAGGTATTTTGACTCGCTCGGTATATATATATATATACGTTCTCAATTATCCGATTTTCAGTTTCACCGTGGTTGCCGTGTCAGCCAATCGGCGGACAATTGTGCTTTACTTGTAATATCTTCTGGATAACCATTTCAAATGTTATCAAAACATGTAGAAAAGAGTAGACAAATCGCAATAAAAAGCTTAGAAAGGTTAGGTATAAAAATTGTGTCCATTTTTTCTTATGTCAAAATGAAACTAAAAATATTTTGTTAAAAAGAATAGAAAATTTCTTAGACAAATTTAATAAATTTACAACACAAGTAAATATTGGAATTGCATAATCTAACACTTCTCAAAAATGACCATTTATGCAAATTTACTCCTTTACCTTTAATTTAATTTTAAAGATTTTGATTAAGAGTGGTTCAGTTAAACAAACTTACCTTCATTTATATTGTAAGCAGGCCTGAAACCTAGTTATTAAAGTATTTATTTAAAATGATATATGTAATACGAATATATATATATACGAATATATATATATATATATATATATATATATATATATATATATATATATATAAGGTGGTCTATTTTAATCTTTCCACGGAAATACCTCGAAAAAGGTTGAATACAAATGAACCAAACAAAAACTCAAATAGAAAATGCCATGGTGCACACCGAATAGTGTTTGCACGGTGCCTCCTTCATGGGCGCCCGGGACCCAACTTTAAAATTTTAAATGAAAACATAGGGCGGGTGATACCTTGTTCGATAGATCTTCAAACACTAAACAGCGTCGTGGCAAAAGATTTATTATATGATTTACAGTTTTCAAAATGGCTACCACAACATGGTGCCTGTATGAGATAAAAAGGCCAGTGCCACTAATATGAAAACAGTTAGAGAAAAAATAAACAGAATAAAACTCGTTTAGGATATCACAGAGGGTATTTATCATTGCACTGCTAGAGAGAAATGTGCAGCGAAAGAAAAGATTATTAAAGTATAATTGACATAATGCAGAAGAAGCAATGTAATTCTTAGAAAATTATCTTTCCGATCTCACTCCTTAAGTGGGTGAAGCGGAAATGAATGGTAAAATCGCAAATGACAACCCCATTTTTACTTGCAATGGTATGATTTGTCTGAAACACTTGTATGTACGACTGATTGGTACGGTAATGAATAAAAATAAGGTAAAATTCGATTTGAAGTGTAACACCCCCTTGTATTACGAAGTTTGATTTGAGAAGGGAAGAAAGAAGAAACTGAAATGCGAAGCAAAGATTTTAATAATACATTTTTCGAACTTCCAAGTATTTTGCCCGCCTTTGATAATTTAACGCAATGCGTGCAAGATGTTTGGGAGATGCATGCATCAGTATGTACCGTTTCGTTACTGAGGATCACAACTGAGATTAACGCTGAAAGTTATTCGGAATGTAACTCTGGACAACATTTAAGTAAAGCTCATATTCTGTCACATGCAAGAAACATAGAAGGAAAAGAATCGAATCAATATCTTGCGTACGACTGTGAAAAAACCCAACGTTTGTCACATTGCCCTAAAATTGCATTGAGAGACAAATTTGTTTCTGATTTCAGTTGGTTCATTTTTTCCATTAAATCATTTCCTGGAATCAAAATGGAAGGTACCATTTAACAATAATTTTACACACCATTCCATTTTACCATTTAACAAGATGCCCCATTACAGAGACATCTATCTCTTACAAAAATACATTTCAGATAACTTTGTTTCATAGATACAATTTGCAAAAACTAAGGTTCTCATTCGCAATTTCACCGTTACTTCTCGCTTTACCCACTTACGGAGGGAGGTTGGAGCCATCAACTTTCTAGGAATTAGATTTCCTTCTTTGCATTATGGCACATACACTCTAATCACTTTTTCCTCTGTTGCAATATTCCCGAGCCATGGAATGACAAATACCCTCTGTGATTTCTTATTCGATGTTTTGTTCTGTTCAGTTATTTTTCACCGTTTTCATATTAGTGGTACTGGACCTTTTAACTCATACAGGTACCATGTCTTGGTGGTCATTCTGAAAAAGGTGACCCATATGAACAATCTTTCGCAATAGCGCTCTTTAAAGATATGTCGAATTGAATTACAATTTTGAAGTTGGTTCCTGAACTCTTATTTAGTGTGGCCCTGGAAACCACTGGAACGATACTAATCGATGTGCCCTATGATATTTTCTATTTGAGTTTTCGTTCATTAATTTATGTTTAACCGTTTTCATATTAGTGGTACTGAACATTTTACCTGATACAGGAAACATGTCTTGGCTGCCATTTTGAATATGAAAAATCATTTGTCACAACACTTTTAGTTTTTAAAGATTTATCGGACAAGGTATCACTCGCCCCATGTTTCTATTTAAAAATTTTAAGTTGGACCCTGGGACCCCATGAAAGGCGACCCTGAGTCAAACTGCGACAACACAATTCGATTTGCTATATGACATTTCCTACTTGAGTTTTTATTTGATTCATTTATATTCAATTGTTTCCATGATAGTAGTACTGGACATTTTGTCTGATACAGGCAATATATCTTGGTGGATGTTTTAAATACGGTGACCGATATGAAAAATCTTTTGCCACAACGCTTTTCAGCTTTCTGAAAAGCTATCGAACAAAGTAACACCGGCCCCATGTTTGGATTTAAATTTTTTAAGCTGAACCGCGGCTCCCATGAAGGGCGGTCCTGAGTGGCACCAGGACATCACCATTTGATTTCCCTCAAGGTATTTCCGATTCGAGTTTTTGTTTGGTTCATTTATGCTCAGCCATTTTTGAGATACTTTCGTGGAAAGATTAAAATGGGCCACTATGTATATATATCGGGTGTTAATAAACTATACCTACAAACATTAAGAGGTGGTTCCTTACATCAAAATAAGAGAAAAAGTTCATATGGACCTATGTGGAGAAGTGCATAGTTTCAGAGATAGGGCTGTCCAAAATCTCGAAAAAGCAAAATTTCAACAGGCCCCATTTGGTACTCAAGAAACTCTGGATGGTGGTCCTTATTAGAGTAACAGAAGTCACTTATATGGAATCCAAAAATGCATATTTCATCAACGTTCAATGGGTGTGCAGAGTATCCTCTGCAGGTTGCTATTCTTGGATATGCTCTCGACAGTGCTTTCAGATATATCCAGATTATAAGGTGGATCCGAATTGCCAAGATGTAAACATTGACAACAAAGAACACCGAATGTTTCGGTGTGAAGTCGGATGTTGTAGGAATCGTCTGTTGTACCTTCTTTTGTGTTTGGAATCACGTGTGCTGTGTTGTAATTCTTCACGGTATATTTCATGTTTTTGCACTTCAAGTGTGAAAGAAAAATTCGCAGCACGCCTTACCCGAATACGAGAGATCATGCTGCTGACAGACCTTAACACTTCCGACATCCACCAAATAATTCCGTGCTCAATATCATGGAAGCTTATCGCTTGCCTACTTTGAACCAAGAATTAAGTTAGAACAGATCGAAAAATTCGGTTAATGATATGTTTGGGAATTTCATCCTGCGGGGAATATAATGTACACTGATACAATATGCATTTTTGGATTGCTCATGCATGTCTTCCTTTACCCTGATAACTACCACCATCCACAGTTTGTCGAATTTGAAATATGGCCCCTGTTTAGATCTGTTTTTTTTTTCTCGAATGTGGACAGCCCTACCTCTAAAATTATGGACTTTCCCCCATATGTCCATACCAATGTGTTTTCTTATTTTAATGTAAGGAACCAACTATTTCAGTTTGTCGGTATAGTTCATTAATAACCTGTACTGCTTTTAGGAGTGACTTAAAATAGTAAGGACAATATTATGATTAAGACTGCTTCATGAAGTCATATATTAATGTGCTTCAAAATATGTGATTTAAAGTATATATTTAACATTATATGTGTGTATCGTGTCAACATAAAGGACTTTGGAGGATTAGTGAAAGCATTATGAAATATGGATATATTCCATATATTATCTCCTATGTAAGGAATAGGAGAAGGGAAATACCGATAGGAAAATCACAATTGAAATATGGCAATCAAATATCAAGATGAAGCAAAGATATAAAATAAATGCAAATATGGCGCAGAAAAATGCCAGAGTCAGCGACAAATTTCTAACGTTAGACGACTAGTGTTTCTAGCTTCGAATCAAATTCAATCCCTCTATTAAATCAAGCTTATTAATCGGAATATCCAAATTAATGCGATGATTCCATAATACACATAATATATCAAATTGCCAATCCTAAGACTACGTTATGAAGTAAATAAGTTTTTACATAAGCGTACAAGCCAAAGGATTAGTCACTTCTTCTAATATACTTAATAAGAAATAATAGAATCACCGACATTTTTAACTATTGTCATTGCGTTTTCAAGTAACTCCACACGACGTTAAACGTATGAGGTAGATTTGAATCCACTCACTTTTCCAAGAAACACCACTATTCTTCTAAAGTACGGAAATGTTTCCTGTAGTTTATTGTTGCAGATTTTTATTGGCTTGAAGTAATGAGATTTTGAAGAAATTATAATTGTTACTTACTCATAATCCATTTCTGTATTTATTTTTACTAAATAATCCCAACTAGGAAAAATATCGCTGCGCCATCGGTGAATATTCTCTGCGTGGAACTATACCGTTCTCGCGGATGGTGAAATGGGGCCAAAATAGTTGATTGGTACTCGGTACTCCACCCCTCCTGACCATTCAAATAACGAAAGAACTGTAATTGTCGAGCTTCAGAAGTTTCCAATATCGTTCAGTAAACTAGAGATTTAAAGTTTTCAAGAAATGGAAAGGTTGAATCTTTCGTAGTAATCAACCGTTAATGCATATTAAACAAATTTTCCTGTCGTATTCCCTTTAATGCCTTGCTTTGAAATAATTTACATTCATGGGAACGAACAAAATCGATCTGGTTTGAAATAGTTTTTCTTCACCAGGTGCTAAATTCTCCTGCGGCTTTCTCCTGGTCTTATCATGAGAAACTTTAAAGTACATATGAGTCGGTTGACCCCTTACAGACAATATGATTCATCAACAACCCAATATGCTACGTGCCAAAGGCACTACTTCCTTCTGGATTCCTCATGTTGTTGCTTGAACCCAATTAGACATTCGCTTCAATATAGTGCGCTAGCATATTTATTTGAAATACCTGTGATGTTCATACGCCAACAGGAAAAATTATTCAGTCACATATTCCACTTACTATATATAAAGACAATGATGTTCTTGAGGCAGACCAAATCATTAAAAGTAAAAAAAAAATATTGTTTCATGATTCGAGAAAAGATAATGTCCTAATTCTTGTATATAACAATTCTGACTTCAGAAAGTTCTTTTCTTTAGTTGTAGCGACAGAGATTTTATATTTACTGACGTAATTCCCTTTAGAATTCACTACTAATAAAGACGTTAGAACATAGCTTTATTCCAAGAGAGACAAAAAATATATTCTTCTTTCATTTGGAGTATAAAAGTGTTTACCGAGAAGCCCAAAATTATACTTCAACTATTTATAGTGATATTCTAGTTGTGCTCTACACCATATTCGTCTATGTAATTTACTTTTGTGTAATTGTCAATTAATCTATTAGAATAATAAGTTAATGGTGTAGATATAATAAAGAATATTTATTAATTAAGACGTATGGCCTCGATTGTACAAGTATGGTGCTTATGTATTCTAAGTGTAGGGTATAATTCTGAAAATTATCATTCAACTGAAATTGGTTAAAAGTATTAAAAGAGTACTACTTACGTCTTAAAATAGACTCATTGGGGTCTCCAACTTGTGCTATAGCTGTTGCTTGAACAATAGGGTAACCAGATGCTGAATCTAGTGAATGCAAACAATATAATTAGTTAACCAATGTGTGAAAGAACATTGATTTAAACTTTGTAGATGGTATTTGACAAATTTCTTTTAAACGTCTTTTGTGAAACCTTGCATTTTCTAATCATTTGAGATCGATGTAATATAGATAGACGTTGGATAATTAGAACTTGGTTATACTCTCTATTATCATTGTTATATCATCTACATTTCTTATAAATTTTCCTTCGCTTAATCGATTAGCATGGTAATGTATATTATATATTACATTATACTTTTATAACAACTTCTGTATTCTTGTAATTAATAAATCATAATCATCATTACTTTACTATAGTACGACTATATTATTATTTCAAACCATTAGTTAGTGCCTTATATTTTTCGGTACAGACCTAACCCGCTGTAACTTCTACAATCAGTAATATCAACAACAAAGCTCAAGGATATAAACATGAGAATTTCCGGAAAGGACAGTTGATAATGAAAAAGGTTATAATAAATCACTCAATTGATTTATAACAGTTGCCTAACAAGTGATCAGCAAAATAATCTAATTACCTTAATCAGATAAGTTTCACTAGGAATTCCTGAATATCTTATATATTAATTAACGACAGATACATAAAATATTTTAAAGGGAACATCTGCACTAATTATTTCATGAATACAGACTTTCCAAAACGGCATGTTCAGGTACAGACAGAAAATCCAAGTGATATATATATATATATTTGAGTTTAGCAGGAGTTACTGATTAACGTGGAATCCGAACCACATGACCTCACGCCGGCAATAGAACCCAGGTCTCTCACGTTAAAGAGCCAACGAAGGAGCCATATATATATATATATATATATATATATATATATATATATATATATATGTGTGTGTGTGTGTGTGTGTGTCTGTGTGTGTGTGTGTGTGTTTGTGTGTGTGTGTAGTTACTATTAGTTAGAGATCAGCTTATTTATAAATTGTTGCAAATAAGCATCATGTATGTATTGATAAATAATCACCCAAGTATATAACATATCTAGTCAATACAACCACATTTGTATGAGTAAGTACAATTTGTATGCATTTATAATTCAAGGGAATTGCATCCAAATATCTCCAAAAACATTCCAAACTATTTAAACTTTACAATATGTAATTAGCTAATTATTCTCCTTCAAAATGTTTTTAAACGTTTAGTATAAATATTGTCATCATTGATTTAATGTTTCCATCAAAAAGCTATATGAAACTCAATATTGTACTACTTCAACCGATCTTATGTGATCTGGTTCTAACTTTGCGTGACGGTAGACTGGAAATCCTATATAAATGATTCAAAAATTATGATGGCTATATTAGGTGCCTAGTACCAAAAGCCGCCAAATCCATTATTTTTTTACCAAATTTAAGTTTTATATCTCTTGTTATGTACTTGATCTAAATTTATTCGGTAGAAATAGAACTATGTTTAAAAGCTTAACATTAAGCTTGGAAACCTAGTTCAAATATGGAACTTTGTACGCCTGTATATGTAGCTTCACTGCACGTTTTGCGACATTACTCGAAACTAAGTGAAATGTATGTGATCGATTTTGATTCTTGTCGCCTCATAGGTTCTTGAATCTTAGATGGTCAAATATTGTGACATATTTTCGAAAACTACAAACAAAATACATACAGCTTACTCTCAAACTTGAGACGTCTGTAGTTCCTGATAACCTATTTACCTTGTGAAAAATTATGTTGTTCATGCTTTTGATTACGTACCAACGAATATTTTTTTCTTCAAACCAATTAATCTTACACACAATCATTCTAACTCTGCCGAAACTCAGTATGCTGACAGATTTTAACCTTGTCTAATAACATTTAAAAAGTTCTTATCCAGAGCGATAGTTAGTCAAATTTCGTTTCATATATTTGAAAAATAGAACATAAATCTCTTATCCAATTAAAATTGTACTTGGCATGGTGGTAGAGATTCACCTGCTACGTAAGCATGTGAAATATTAACTGTGATTCTTGAGTTATGGGTGATGAAATCTCGATTTGTATATTTAAGTACAACAATATGCAAAAGTTCTGCATCAAGTGTGTCCTAGTAAAAAATCTTGTGTCTGTTAAATAAGAATGTGAAATGATATCTGGTTTGATTTTTGAGTTATGTAGTAAAATATTATATTGCACTTAAAACCAAAAATCATACACCAATTTCTTCAGATTTGAAACAAACTCGACAAGTTGGTTATACAAAATACTACATTTGACATCATATTGATTTCTGAGTTTCCAACGGTCAAATTTGGCACTACAACCTATATGTATCCACAGAGTTGATTCGATGGGAGTGAAGCAGGATATGGTAGTAAAGCATTGCTTGCGATACCACTAGTTTAAGTATTATCATCTGTACAGGTCTAGAAGGCACTAAGATTCACTAATAGAACGCTTCGTCCCTGGTACATGGGGTCATCGTTTATATGCCCGGTCAAGGAAAGTTTGGTTAACAAAATCTTGCCTTTACGCTATTTTTGGAGTACTTCTTTTTCCTCCTACATCTAAATTCCACAAATTCTTCCATCATCATTAATTCGCCAAAATCATTCATCTTTCTCCTGCATAACTGTGGGACGTTAAACTGAAATAAGTCCTTTTAATTTTTGAGTTTTTCGATAACGAAGTTATTTACAAAGTTCTTAATCAGTTCGCTTAGCGTAATATTGAACATGAAAATAAACAGTGTTTAAATAGCATTTCAAAGTCGTAGAGAAAAAGAAAAATTAAAATAATAAAAAGACTATAGTTTTAGAATTATGCTTGTTTCACTTGTATACATCGTTTTGCTATCGGTCAAACAAACCATACCTAAAACACTTTCCTCGTATATTGGAAAAATGGCTGATAAAACTAATAAAGTTACTTGAACAGAGATGATGTTACGAAAAGTACAAATTTTTGTTAAAATATTGTAAAATAATAGATTTGAACTCACTGACTTCAGTCTCCGGTATTTGTAGTTCACTCTGGTTTGGCATCAAGTCTTCAACTGATGCATTTGTATCTCGATCTTGTAAAAATAAGAACAACAATAATGTAATTATTGTTATTATTATTATTATTATTATTATTATTATTATTATTATTATTATTATTATTATTATTATTATTATTATTATTTTCGTTTCATTGTCATATTTGAAACAACTATTAGGTAATGAATCATCAGTTACCAACGAGGTATAGCATGTTTTAATAAAAGCAGTAGTTGGCAGTTTTAAAAACAAATATCTAGCGATATGCGTCTTATTTTACATGAATTCGAGAAAACTCAAGTACAGAATATTTTGCTAGCATTCATTGTATATTATATTTACTAACATTCAAATTAAAAATGAAAAGTAAATACAATCTCGTAGTTATATTTTCACATAAAATATATGTTTTGATTGTAAGTAATTTTAGTTAATACATTCTGTAAGTGAAGAAAAGGCGTTTGTTTTTAATACTTAAGTTACTAGGTTAACAAAATGTATGAGAGATCAAACATTGAATAAGCTGTTTTCATAAGGAGATTAATTTTTAATAACATTATCCATGGCTTTGAATTGGATATCATAAAAAAGAAACACTGACCAAAGCGTCAACACACACTGTATTTGAAACTATAAATTTGAGATAAATTTACAAATGCATATGTATACAATATTCACCAAGTGAATATCTTTTTGCCATTAATTCCTTTAAACTGATGAAAATGACGGTATTGCTCTCAAAATAATATTTAAAGAATGATTGTAGTTCCCATATAAATCTATTTTTGAACTTACTGACTTCAACCTGTGGTGTTTGTATATCACTCTGGTTTGGCATCGACTCTTCAACTGACGGATTTGTATCTGGACCTTCGTAAAAAATCAACAATAATGGTGTAATAATAATAATAATAATAATAATAATAATAATAATAATAATAATATAATTAATTCATCTCGTGGTCATATTTCAAACAACAGATAAGGTAATAAATAATTATTTATCCACGTAGTATAAAATTAGTAGAATTAAACAGCTGGTATCTGCATGTGTGTGTCTGAGGACAACGTTTAAAGTAGAATAGTAGCCTACAACCTCTCTTTCTCTGTCTCTCCCCGTCTCTCTACCTATCCAAAGACATACAGATTTACTTGAATGTTGTTTAAGACTAGCTCATGTTTATAAATAGCATGCTGAAGAAGCATAAGGAATTATTCAGTTATCATTTGTTCAAATCTAATATATCTACTGTAGTTATGAATGAGCACTTAATCCAAAATTGCCATTGTTAATGAAACTGATATACACACATCGAGCATATTTGTCCCCGTCAGGATGAACTCAACTTCTTAAAAACACGAAGTGCCCTAAATATTAAAAGATCGAATATATTAAAATATAAGAAAAATGCTCCGAAATAGATGTAAAAACGAAAAGAGTAAATAAAAATATATCAGAATAACAAAAATGTAACAATACAAAGCAATAACAATAAATAATAGCAATACTAAAAATAGAGAAAATATTGAACAATAACAACAGTGAAAAGAATAAAGGTTATAAATCACTTTTAAGGTAAAACTTTTCACATGTGCCGACCAACGTCAAACCAGTGCCCCTCAGGATTTCCTCAATCATGTCAGATTTCAAAGAAACTGCAGGTGGCCTACGAACACATGTACATTTTTATTGTTGTCTGTAAAAGAATCGGATAATTGAGGTGGTATATATACTGTCTAAGTTTTAGGTTGATTATAGAATCAGTGGAGAGCTTTTGTGACTGCGGCATTGAACCGCCGGGTTCCATAGGACATAGAGTTATTAGTTAGTTGATATAAAGTTAGTGGCAATGAGCTGGAGTTCGCCGAAGATCGCAACTAAAAGAAACACGTATGGTTTGGGGGTATTCCCTAGTACTTGCAACTGGAAACTGATTTTCAGAAGTTTCTCAGCAAACAATATCAATTTCTCCACTACTAACTGAAACTCATGATGTTCGAAGGATTCACTGGAAGAAGTTAGGAATTTCTGGACTTTGATCGCGAACAAGTTCTGTTTCGGCGATAATGTCGGACGTATGGGTTTGGAGTTGACACACAAAAAAAAAACATAGTCACTGTACACGGATATACACTCAGGACACAAATCGCACGAAGAGAAGAACTCCCATTACACGAAGCACTGGTGTATAAGTAGTATTGACATTGGAGACACCGCAGGAGACTAAGTTGATAAAAGCAAGCTTTCATGTAGTTCAGAAGTGTAGGCTAACTTCAAGTAAGAATTAGTGACTGAGTAACAATGAGTTCGCCTTATTTCGTACTTTTGATGCGAGCTAGTTCTACAACGTGTTAACAGACAGCTCTCGTTTAATCTTCTCTTCAGTGGCACGTAGTAGGTCCCTACATGATAATCGCGAGAGACGTTCAGTTTGTGATTGGATTCTTCCAGCAGGTTCACTGACTCAATATTAGTCAATTTGAATATCTTCGCCGTTCGCTTTTTCTCGATTCTTTATACAAATAAAGTACCATTTCATATTTTTCATATATTTAACCTCTCTGGCGTTATACGAAAACCTTTCTTAATGAGGAAAGGAGACAGTGCGTTAATAACACTCGGACGAATTGCTTCAGTGTTTTCGCTACTATCTTTATCTTTAATTACAAGATATAGCACTACATACATCACGATACTTATCTTTTCCACACTATCTTCAGCTTGAGACTTTGCCTCGCTCTAGCTTGTTTTACGGAAGGATACGTCCGGACCCGATTTTAAAGTTTCGTTAGTACTCATAAAAATTGGTATGAAATTTAGATTTCTAAATAGAAAACTTGTGTGAACGCCGCTACTTCACCCCGCGGCGCTTTATCCTATTCCCCCGTCTATCCCATAAACACTTCCTCGCCGTAGGATGAGCGTGATACTGACGTTGCCAAGAGATATAGTGGTGAAATAAAGCCATTACAGTCAACTGAAATTGCATGGCTGAAAGAAAGAAACAATCTGTCGAACAGCAAGAACAACAACAGCAACAAAGGCCTTAAATAGCCCACAAAAGAATAATATTTGCAGATTTTTCTTTAATTTTGTGTTTTATATTTTTTTTACGTTTTAATGGCTTTCTGTATTCTTTATATATTTTCAAAGTCTTGGACATAGGATAACTCAAACACTGGAAGCATGCAACAGCTGGCCAAGATGTGAGCACATCCATTCCAGATGGAAGAAGGCGCCCACAGTCCACTCACTTCCAAGACATTTACGTATTATTTAAGGCACTACTCCATATGATACCGCTGAATGCATATCCTTTTCAGTCCTCCGTCAGGGCTTCTGGTCCATTCGCCTTCCAAACTACAAATCGAAATATTAGATACATACTATAGCAAGTTGACGCTAAGAGACAGCACTCTGCTTCAGAGGCACATTTTTATACTATGCTCGATTGCAGGTTTCAAATGCCCGGTGATGGGCCAACACAACCCTCAACCTGGAGGATAATTGGCAGACTGCATTTCCGAAGAACTATGTGATGATTGCGCTGTATCGATATACATATTTTCTCGGGCATATATAGACTTACTTGCCACTATATTAGACAAATCTGACTCTTTGAAGTTCTCTCATTTCCAGAGAAACATGTAATTAGCCTGATTGCTCGTAATACTTGTATACATTTATAGAACCTGTGGCTGCAAGGTTCAGTAGCAATGACAAGTGGAATGGGAAAAGCATAGAATTACGACTATTTGACGGAAATTGTGCTTCAGTGCTCGAAGAATGGGGCACTCCACTTTAGAGATTGCAAATCAGCCGATATTAACACCAGTTGCAGGGGTGTAGGGAGATTATTATAACATAGAGAAGACGCGGTTCAAATATATTTGTGCTAGAAATGAATGTGAACTACACCAAAAGAATCCTATTAAAAGAAGATATTATGTCCAGTCTTACTCGCAAATCACACTCTAACGAAATGAGGATTCCATTCGAAACGATATTTCATTGTTATTTCAACATTTTCTGTTTTGTCTTGCTCTAAGACCCTGCTCACAGGCTTCCATTTCAATGAACATCTTACATGGGCTCGTAGGCACATGTATTGGACAACTGAATAGTGAAAACAGGTACCGTGGAGAAATTTGTCCCGATTCCGGTTGCATTGGTCTGATGGGAGATTCCGAAGCAATGGATTCGGTGCATCAGGTTGTAACAGTGCTGATGATGAGGTTCATTACGCCCCAAGGTGTCTTCAGTAGGACGTTATTAGTCTATGTAAGAGAGTACCTGAATGATAACCGAAATGTGGACATCGTAATATATCATGTACACTATTCATGACGATGGCAACAGAATAGACATTTACCAGCAAGTCAACTGTCAAGGTCACATATACCACACAACACCAGAATGGTCCGAGGAGCATTATAGGGACCTCTGGCTAACTCGATGTCTCTGAAGTCCTGATTTAAAACCGGTAGAACATTTCTGGGATATATTGTAGAAATTGTAAGAACATGCGCTTCACCTCCATAAGCATTGGCCAGCTCCGGACTGTTATAGAAGACGTTTGTCCTGCAATACCTTCAGATGACGTCCATATGTAGATAGAGTAATTTTCTCGTCGTATTGCTCCATTTTCTAAGACCAAAGAATGTCAACACAGTTCTAGGTAAGTGTGCTTACGAGGAAACGGTCTTAAGTGTAAACAACCGATTTGGTTGGGGTCCGGATATGTGTTACGGGAGACCAAAGTAGGAGACACGTATCTTAGCGTTTGGGCCCTTACGCAGAAATTTCCGAAATACGGGGCCCCAAAGTGTCCATACATGTTATAACTAGGAAGCGAATGACGTTACTTGTATACAACCGATTTGGCTGAGGTCCGGATATGTGTTACGGGAGACCAAAGTAGGAGACATATTTTGGCGTTTGGGCCCATACGCAGAAATTTTCGAAATACGGGGCCTCAAAGTGGCAATACATGCTACAACTAGGAAGAGAATGACGTTACTTTTACACAACCGATTTGGCTGGAGTCCTGATACATATTACGGAAGGCCAAAGTAAGAGATACGTATTTTGGCCTTTGCGCCCATACGCAGAAATTTTCGAAATACGGGACTCCAAAATGGCTCTACATGGTATAACTAGGAAGCTAATGACGTTATTTGTATACAACCGATTTGGCTGGGGTCCGGATATGTGTTACGGGTGACTAAAATAGGAGACATGTATTTTGGCCTTTGGGCCCATACGCAGTAATTTCCGAAATACGGGGCTCCAAAGTGGCCCTACATGCTATAAATAGGAAGCGAATGACGTTACTTGTATAGAACCGATTTGGATGGGGTCCGGATATATGTTACGGGAGACCAAAGTAGGAGATACATATTTTGGCGTTTGGACCCATACGCAGAAATTTCCGAAATACGGGTTCCCAAAGTTGCCCTTCATGCTATAACTAGGAAGCGAATGACGTTACTTGTACACAACCGATTTATTTGGGGTTGGGATATGTTTTACGGGAGACCAAAGTAAGAGACAACTATTTTGGCGTTTAGCCCATACGCAGAAATTTCCGAAATACGGGGACCCGATGTGGCCCTACATGCCATAACTAGGAACCGAATGACGTTACTTGTATACAACCGATTTGGCTGGGTCCGGATGTGTGTTACGGGAGACCAAGGTAGGAGGCACGTAATTAGGCGTTTGGGCTCATACGCAGAAATTTCCGAAATACGGGACCCCAAAGTGGCCCTACATGCTATAACTACGAGGCGAATGACGTTACATTTTTACAACCGATTTGGCTGGCGTCCGGATATGTGTTACGGGAGACCAAAGTAGGAAACACGTATTTTGGCGTTTTGGCCCATACGCAGAAATTTCCGAAATACGGGGCCCACAAATGGCCATAATTGATATAACTAGGAACCGAATGACGTTACTTTTTTACAACCGATTTGGTTGGGATCCGGATATGTGTTACGGGAGACCAAAGTAGGAGACACGTATCTTAGCGTTTGGGCCCATACGCAGAAATTTCCGAAATACGGGGCCCCAAAGTGTCCATACATGTTATAACTAGGAAGCGAATGACGTTACTTGTATACAACCGATTTGGCTGAGGTCCGGATATGTGTTACGGGAGACCAAAATAGGAGACACATATTTTGACGTTTGGGCCCATACGCAGAAATTTCCGAAATACGGGGCCTCAAAGTGGCAATACATGCTATAACTAGGAAGAGAATGACGTTACTTTTACACAACCGATTTGGCTGGAGTCCTGATACATATTACGGAAGGCCAAAGTAAGAGATACGTAATTTGGCCTTTGCGCCCATACGCAGAAATTTTCGAAATACGGGACCCCTAAATGGCTCTACATGCTATAACTAGGAAGCTAATGACGTTATTTGTATACAACCGATTTCGCTGGGGTCCGGATATGTGTTACGGGTGACCAAAATAGGATACACGTATTTTGGCCTTTGGGCCCATACGCAGTAATTTCCGAAATACGGGGCTCCAAAGTGGCCCTACATGCTATAAATAGGAAGCGAATGACGTTACTTGTATAGAACCGATTTGGATGGGGTCCGGATATATGTTACGGGAGACCAAAGTAGGAGATACATATTTTGGCGTTTGGACCCATACGCAGAAATTTCCGAAATACGGGTTCCCAAAGTCGCCCTACATGCTATAACTAGGAAGCGAATGACGTTACTTGTACACAACCGATTTATTTGGGGTTGGGATATGTTTTACGCGAGACCAAAGTAAGAGACAACTATTTTGGCGTTTAGCCCATACGCAGAAATTTCCGAAATACGGAGACCCGATGTGGCCCTACATGCCATAACTAGGTTACTTGTATACAACCGATTTGGCTGGGTCCGGATGTGTGTTACGGGAGACCAAGGTAGGAGGCACGTAATTGGGCGTTTGGGCTCATACGCAGGAATTTCCGAAATACGGGACCCCAAAGTGGCCCTACATGCTATAACTACGAGGCGAATGACGTTACTTTTTTACAACCGATTTGGCTGGCGTCCGGATGTGTGTTACGGGAGACCAAGGTAGCAGACACGTAATTTGGCGTTTTGGCCCATACGCAGAAATTTCCGAAATACTGGGCCGCAAAAGTGCCTACATACCATAACTAGTAAGCGAATGGCGTTACTGGTGCAGAATGTTGGAATGGGTTTGAATATGTTATAATATATCCAAAGGTATGAGACCTGTGTTTGTTGTTATGTCCCACAAAAAGGGATGTCGAATGTACAGGGTCCGATATCGGTAGATTTTCAATAAGGATATGAAGTTGGCGTATGTGGTACAAATGCAATTCTGGATGTTCAGCTGGAACGAGCCGTCGAGGAGGATCTGCTGACCACGAGGGTGTCAACGGAGCGAAAGAATGTTTGCGTTTTTCGCTTATATTTCTATGGCTAGGATATGTGGATACCGGACGGTATACTTTTGTGCAAGAGAGTGAACATTAATATTTAATCGATACGGCGTGTGATGTCTGGTAACCGGGCACAGTGGCAGAAGTAAAGTTTGCCGCCCAGTCATGTTTTCTCGGAAGATAAACTACATGTCTTCACCTTGGGCTTGTAATAGCCATATCCGGACCCCAGCCAAATCGGTTGTGTACAAGTAACGTCATTCGCTTCCTAGTTATACTATGTAGGGCCATTTCGGGGCCCCGTATTTCGGAAATTTCTGCGTATGGGTCCAAACGCCAAAATACGTGTCTCCTACTTTGGTCTCCCGTAACATATATCCGAACCTCAGCCAAATCGGTTGTGTACAAGTAACGTCACTCGCTTCCTAGTTAAAGCATGTAGGGCCACTTTGGGGTCCCGTATTTCGGAAATTTCTGCGTATGGGCCCAAACGAGAAAATACGTGTCTACTACTTTGATCTCCCGTAACACATTTCCGGACCCGAGCCAAATCGGCTGTTTACACTTAAGACCGTTTCCTCGTTAGCTCAGTGGCAAGTGTCTCGATTTGAACGCAAACGGCGACCAAAGAACTGAAATGTTGTTCCTCATTACGAGAGATGCAATACAGTGCCAATGTACACTCAGATAAGTAGATTATTTCTAGTATGAGCTACTCCCAGCTTGCCAAAAGTAATAAATATTGGCGTTTGGTTGCATGGTTCGAGTGTGTTGAAAAGAGCAACTTGGTTGACTTATTACAAAGGATATTTACAGGCTTACCACGTATTACAAATCTCATAAGATGAATTGTGAGTGAAAGAAAACCCTCAGTTACAAATTAAGTCAAGAAACAAAACAGTTTTCAACGCACAGCCATCACGTGACAGGTCTAAGTGACGAAGAACGCAAATATCACCTGCAAAAATTTACGTCAACACAAAGCATGAGTCAAGCTGGAAATTGCATATCCTGAACATCCGTTGTCGATTTATGTGGCGCAGCCGCTTGTATGGGGCCATGACGACTTAGCACTAAGCCAATGGTGTTTAAACACCGTACATGAAACGATGGTGACTGAAAACTTGTGGTAAGTCGGATGATACATTGTCTAACATATCTAAAAAAAAAAACATATCTTCTTTCTTTCATTCCAAAAACGTTTTTATTTTCGCTTTATCTTTCTAACTCCATATTACCAACACTTTGTTATTTATATGTAGAGAGGAAACATTATAAAATATACAAAGACATGGTCTTACTATATATATATATATATATATATATATATATATATATATATATCAAGAATACATTCAACAACATTTTCTTCACTTTATATAAATTATAAATTGTGTATTTCTAGTATCCATTTCAACAATGTTCAACAATTTCTAGTATCCAATGTTCAACATATAGCAAATACTCTAATATATAACGAAGAGTGGATGTTTCGAGTTCACCATTTTGAGATCACACACACTTGAAACCAAAGTCACTTCGGTTGCAGTAGTGGTTACTATAAAACAGAAAACAACATGATTTCTAAAGTATATTGATATAGATCTGGTTACTAAAATAAATTCCGTTTGTACTCATATTCATCTATTTGTGCATAAGTGATATAAAACAGTACAAGTTAAGTTTGGAATATTTAATATCATATTCCAAAGTTAGCTCATTGTAAATATTTCTAAACTCATTTGTAAAGTCTAACATAACCTACCACAATTCCACGATGAAGACAAATCTCATTTGCAAATATTTCTATACTATGACACAAAACTAATGAGAAAAATATATTTTATTCTAGCTCTCAATTACTAATCTGTACATATTTCGTTTTTATTGTGTAATATGTTTATTTCAATTCGCAATCTGATATTATGTTGAATTTGATTTGATGCTCCTTATAAATTTGATTTATTAAGCTTGTTTCTGACCATTAGCGATGATACATGACACATTAAAAATCGTATTTTCCTAGCCTACGTTTATACATAGATTTATTTCTTGCCAGCTTCGCCTTATTGTATGTCCAAGGTAGTTTCATTCTGTATAGTATCTACAGGTTCTAATTGTGTTATTGATCCCATTTATAAAAATAACATAACAAGGATTCTAAAATCGGATGTGTTCCATGTTTATGCTAAAAATAATTATAATATTGTAAAACTAAAAGCTGATCGCGAATTATAGAGACTATTGTTAATATTCAGTAGTATTTATCCTCTGTTGTTGCCATGGATATTTTAAATAGGTATATTACTACAAAATCCAACTTACTTCAAAAAATACATATTAAGTTCAATAGTATATTAGCATACTCTTAATATCTGAAAACACAACTTTAACCAGTATAAACTGAGTATAACTGCCTGCGTATGTTGCAGCAGAATTTTCTATAGGAGTAATTTGAGTAATATTTTAACAAGAACTCGAAGGTTGTCTGAAACGGGTAAAAGAAAGTTAAGCATTGTAGATACCAACAGGGATGGTAGTAAAATAATCTCTCATCTAATCTTCTAGACAGCAATTTTTGATACGTTTATTATCATGATGGAAAAACATTTTATACTTTATTCAATGTGTTTGTCTATTCTTTATGTTCCAATCACTATTTTGTTTTGTTATTGGTAATGATGGTAACACTTGATCGAAACAACTTCTGCTACACTACACATTCAATATCCATCACAACTCATAACGATATATTTCTTGTTGGATTTCTATTGGGAACTTCTTCCTACGGTTTATTATGTTACTTTCTACAGCAAAGTTTTGCAAATATAAGGCAAGAAACTTTGATCCACCTCTGCTGCTTTTGTATTTTATATTACATTAAAACTGAAAACATTGAAAATATTTGCTTTCCGTATTGAATATCATTACATATTAGCCCAACTTAGTAACAACTCATATAAAATTGACAACGCAAATTCAACTCACACTCAGTTTATGAAGATGACCGAAAAGCTTATAATGTCAATGCAAATAACAAATGCTAAATTATCAAGACATTAAACTAATACGTTAATATTATAAAGTTACTCACTCAGCCATTATGTTTAAACGGCACCACCAGAAATTAATACGAAACTAATTTGTTTAAAGATTTTATTTCATTGTTTGTAAAAAGTGTGTTACCCCAGCAACACAAGTCCAACCAATTTCCTTAATATTCGAAGAAATAAATTTCAATAAAAGAACGTTCTGCAATGAGCTTAAATATACAATGATAATGTTAACATTTGTCTCCTGAATTTAATGCTTTTTTTCTGAATGTAGTAACTGCACAAATTCACTCTGGTAAAATTACTTAATAGTAAAGAATGTTGTGTTATTTGGTGTTTCGCGGTTTTTTAGATAAAGCTGAATTCATTCTATTTAGAATTTCTACATGTTTTCCTAAATCACAATTTCGTAAATTTAACTAATACGATACATTTGGGTTCTTACAGTTAATTTAGGAACTGTAAACTTTCTTTCAATTTGTCATTTAGATCTTTAGGCATAGCAATCTCTGCTTCGCGAGAACGCTGATTCTTAAACGAGTGATGAGGAATCCAGTCCTGTACAGAAGTTATACTGAGATAAAGAAGAAGGAATGATACACAGTACTAGTACTACCAGACATTTGGTTACGTTTTATATGCTATATATTATATTTTTATAACTTAAAAAATACTTTTTAACTTTTAGGACTTTTGCTTTTAGGACTTTTCTAACTACAGAAAGAGGTAATATTTGTGATTGCTTCATCCTTGTGTAAAGAAATGAGATTTGAAGTTGTTTCATCTGTATGAGGAAAAGTAGTTATGGTAATTGTTTTAACAGTGTGGAAATACATTTTTATTGTATTGATTTCAGTTATGGATGCAAGTTACAATTAGAGTTTCGTTAATTGTATGGAAAGAAATGCTATTCGGAGTTGTTTAGTTTATTGAAAGAAGTAATAGTTGATATTGTTTCAGATATAAAAATATGAATATTTACAGTTATATCAAATGAATATCGAACATACGCAAATTACAACTTATTTTTACATGTATGGGAATGTGATTCTTGAAGTTAGTTCGACTCTATTAGAAAAATATTATTGTAGTTGTTTCGGAGTTATATTTGAAGTTGTTTCAACTGTATGGGAATATCTCTTTTCCATTTGTTTCGAGTTCATAGAAGCAAATAAACTATATACATTAGAATTAAAAGAAAATATTTATATTTTCTAAATCTCAATTCTAAGAAAATTCTTTATTTTGTTGGTGTCCAATTTACGTAAAGAAGTAATTTTTGCCTTATTTCAAATGTTCTAACATTGCTTATTTCTAAGACGGATTAGATTTTCAGTTTCACTGCTCCATATTATTCTGTCATTGACCACTATAAACCTAATAATATATTTAAAAATTATAATTTATCAAACATTGCTAATGTAAATTACGTTCAATTAATTTTAGTCATTGGAGACATATATGATTATGATTGATTTATTTACTTGCGATGCACAAGATATGCGATAATTTGATATAAATCTTTTAAGAGCAAAACATATTTTTGTGCTTTCTTAAATATTTAGCACCATAAAAGAGTAATAGGAAAACTTATTGGCTTTTTATTACAATACACGTAGTTTTTGGAGTTAATGACACAAGAAAACTTACCAGATTGTAATTCAGGGACGATCGTGTCCGTTTGATTCACTTCCAACTCTCCTTGTAGTGGAATTGCCTCTGTCGCTATGTACAATTTTATATTATAAAATGTTTTCAGGTAAATTTCTAATCTACATGGTGTTGTATGTTTCTAATTGCACATTAACTCAAGTCAAGTACTATTGTAAATTAAATATTTATTAGATACAGAACTGTACTATGTAAAAGAAACAGGACTGGCATGTGAAAATAATTTGTTCGTCCATCTGTTTGTCTGCAAACAAGTATGGACCTTGAAGAAAAATGTTTCTTTTTCATTTTTTGATATGAATCAAAGTCTATGAAATAAGTAACTCCACTTTTTACCTCTATATTGAAAACAGGGATTATGGGGAAAAAGCTTTCCTTATTACAAAGATAAATACTGTACATACTACCTTCAATATCTGAGTATATACTACCGAGTATATACATTTTACCTTAAATTAGTTCCTTTTATCCCTTACTTCATCATTACTGTTTAACTCAACTCAAATGTTTAAAGTAAAGTTTATAGATGTAATAACTACTAGATTCTGACAACCTTTAACACCACAACATTACCTATCTTATCTCGAATATATTTTAATTAATTTCTTTATCTCTGTATCAGTAAAATGATGTGCTAGGAGTTAATAAATTATATTAAACTAAAATAGCGATAGTAAAAAGAATGCATATATTGCTAGATTAATAAAAATTATAAAAATATAATTCTGACGAATGTTTTTATTCGAATATTAAATTACGTTTTGCATTTCAGCTTCCCAGAAGACACTGGAATATCTAAACACGTTTGATTTTTATGCTCAAACACCAATTCTTTTATTAAATGATCTTTCCTTTAGAAATCATTATCACTGTGAAATTGTTTATCAGAATTGTTCTCAGGTTGACGCTGTGTATGATTAACTGTTTCTTGGCAATTATTATTTCGCATTTTAGAAGTAAGGGAAACAACGCGATTTTGGTACCGGTGCAACTGGGAAAAAAGTGACCATTTGCAATTAGTGCCATACGAAATATAAGTGATTTTCACGATTCTTCCAACTGTAAGGGAAGAAGTGTTCACTAAAATTGTTTAAGATATAGAAGAACGTTATATTGAAGTAGCTGCATCTATCTGGAAAAACGTGATGTTCAGAATTTTACAACTATAGAACAAATAATGTTTGTAATTATTTCAGCTTTACGTAATGGAATGATCCCTAAAGTTGTTTCAACTGTATTCAAAGAAGTAATTATGGCAGCTTGTTTAACCTTATTGAAATAAATCTTTATGGGAATGATTTCAAATGCGTAAAGAAGAGAAAAGTTGTGTATCATAACTAGATGTGAAGAAACGATGCTAAGATATGAAATAAAGTCAGTTTTAGTTCTTTCTTTAAGTTTTTCGTCACGCGGCTATGGCGGTCAGGCAAAAGGAGATGGTGGTGATAAGAAATGAATGAAATGGTGGAATGAATAATGTGAGAGGAGACGGCAGAAGCCCGAGAAAATTCATGAGCACTGTATTTGTCCACCACAAAGTCCAGAAGGCGAAAGCTGGGATCAAATCAGGGACCCAAAGCACCGGTGGTAAATGCCCTATCATTGAGCCACCGCGCCGCTAATGATATTTGGAGTTTGGTTTATGGAAAGAAATGATAGTTAATGTTTTTCAGTTATAAAGACATAGATCATAGAAATATTTAAAATTATGTCAACTGAACATTAAATACATGTTACACTTTATTTTTTTACATATTTAAATTTAATTCATTTATGTGGAAAAAGAACTTTTGCATCTGTTTTAGCTTTGTAGAAAAAAGTTAAATTTATACGTTAGAATTAAGTGCAACAATCTATATTTTATGTAACCTTGACTCTACGAAAATACTCTATTTTGAAGTACCTTCTACGTTACCTAAAGTAGTAATATTTGGAATTGTTTCAAATTCATAATAATTACTTATTTCTGAGACAGACACTCCAGTGTGTGAGATTTCCAGTTTCACTATTCATATTATTCCATTATCATTGATCAGTATAAACAAAAATAATTTTAAAAATAATATTTTTTTCAACGCTGCTAATATAATCTCTGTGCAGGGAATTTCTTTCACTGAAGAAAGGTCTAACTATCATCGATACACTTCGGTCCTATGAACAAGAGATGTGATAATGTATATACTGTTTAAGAGCAAAATCTTTATTATTTGCATTATTAAATAATTACTGTGACCTCATATTACTGTAGCTACTTAAAGCTACGTAGCCCCCGCCAAGTGAACTTTGTGGTGGACAAACACCGTGGGTTTTCTCGGGGTTCTCCCGTTTCCTCCCACTTTCTTCATTCCACCATTTCATTCATTATTCATCATCACCGTCTCCTTTAGCCTAACCGGCATAACCGTGGGACGTAAAACTCAAAGATTTCATTTTTAAAGCTACGTATACTATAGCTGTAAAGACGAATCAAAATACAGTTGTTTTGTATTACAAAGGCACTAATTTTCTGGAATACTTACCGTATTGTAACTCAGGTACCAATATGTCCGTTTGATTTCCTACCAACTCTCCTTGTAGTGGAGTTGGCTCTGGCGCTGTGTAAATTTTACATTAAAAATTGTATTTAAATAAATTTCTATTCATCATAGTATTGTATGTTTCTAATTACATATTAACTCATAAGAAGTACTACTGTACATTAGATATTTATTAGATACAGAGCTGTACAATGAACAAACACGAGAAAAGTCATATGACAATAATGTGTTCGTCTATCTGTCAGTTTACGAACAAGTAAGAACCTTGAAGAAAATGTTTCGTTTTTTCTTTTTATATGAACCAATGTCCCAGAAATAAGTACTTTCCATTCATATTGTTCTATTGGAAATGTATAGTGCAAAAGACTTTCAGCTTTATACATACAAGTGTTTACCTTAAATGCGTTGCATTACATGTTTCTGCTTTACTTCTTTAATATTTAATCTCAACTTAACTATTTAAAGTAAATTTACATATATAATAATTATAAGATATTAATAACTTTAAAGACCACACAATTATGTATCAAAATTTGAAATACCCAGGAAATACAGTACTGTCACAAACTGTTTGTTTGTTTCTACTTTAAAATATAATAGGTCATGTGAAGATGATTGGACACATTATAAGACATAGTAAATAGTAAATTCTGTGGTAAAGGAATATTTGACTAAAACGAAAAGACTGAGATAGGATAAGAAGATGTTAAGCTAAATCAAATCCATCGAAATAATGCTAAACCAAGAAGAATAAGAACTATTATTAAATACCATATAAGGTAATATATATAGGTAACTAAATTAAAATGTGTTCAGAAAACTCATTTCCATAATATACAAATGAGGTGTCTAATAATATGCATAAAATATATATTACTCAAAAATAAGTTTATCGTTTTAATCCGATTTGGTAAAACTAAAAATAAATAAGATGAAGTGAATTTAGGAATTAGAATTTAGGAAGACAAAATCTTAATATTTTTAAAGCTTTAATATTTTACTTTTTGTAGGTTTTGAAGCTACCCAAAGGATAAACAAATATATTTTAAACAAATCTTTTCAAAATCTTACTTAGACTCTGACAAGGTAGAAATATCTACTGAATTATATCCATAAGATGCAGGACTGAATGTGTATATCTGTAAATGTTTATGCTATTTGAAACCTAATTCATTTTTACGTAACGAAGTACTAAAAAATCTGTTGCTAATTGATATACTAATTAAAACATAACTACGTTTAACCTTGTTTCGGAATAATATTTCATCTTCGGAAAATAATTCGTTACACTGAGTGTTTCCGAAATTCAAATAACACGTACATCAAAATCATTTCAAATATTAATGAAAGATAACTCTATTTATTGAAGAAGTTAGTTGCTAAATCCAAAAAGTGAAACCAACTGGTGAATCCAGTGAATGTGAACCATGTAATTAGTTAACCAATATATATTATTCAGTGTTCTTTGTGGTTAATATTGGACGAATTTTGGTGGCTTGAATTTTGTGATACCTTTTATCTTTTATACAGTTCTAATCTGTGTATTCGGAACTGGTGCTTTCATGATTGATGCTTTGCTATACGTTTCATTACTATTAACCCTTCCTATAAATTTCCCTTCGCTTAATTTATTATAAGCAAAGAGTTTAATTTTGATTACATGTTATCAAAATGATTACCTGTTATGTTGTTACTTTTATAACAACTTGCGTATTTTCGTAATTACTAAATAATAATCATCATTACCTTACTATATTATATTCTTGTTTCAAAAAATTACTTGGATTCTTATATCTTCAGGTGCACATCTATGTTGCTGTAACCCCTATCACTGGTAATGTTAATAACAATTATTCTCATCTTATAAGCATAAATATGAGACTTGACGGAAGAGCGTGTTGAAAAGACTTTTAATAAATCATTCAACAGTTTTATAATATTTGCCTGACAAGTGATCAGTAAAATACAATAACCGTATAGTCGTAATGAAATACATACCACTAAGCATTACTATCGTTTTACAAGCTTCAATAACTACTTAATATATCAAACATTTATAAAGAGAGTAAGTTTACTATTTACTTCATATATGATCTTTGTATATTGTATTATACAAGTTTAAAAGTAAATTCATAATTTTAAAAACAACGTGCTAACTTTATGTAGACAATCATATATTTTAAGTATATTGCGGCTTTCTGTCACCTGGCCATGGCGTGTCCTCAGGTCATGGATTGAAGAGAAGCTCTCTGAATATAAAGGTAAATTGCGAATATACTGAATAAACAGTCACAGACAGACGACAAGAGGTGGTTCGCCAGCTTGGTAGTTAGACTTGAGGCTAAAAATCTCATCAAGTAACAAAAAGCACTTGTTCAAAAACATTCACAAAAGTCTCGGACCAGGTGTGATAACTTGGCACAGAATTAGTAAACTAAAATCCACGAGATTTGGGACATGAGAT
The DNA here is from genome assembly GCF_964235325.1 of Thermobia domestica. Classification (NCBI taxonomy): domain Eukaryota; kingdom Metazoa; phylum Arthropoda; class Insecta; order Zygentoma; family Lepismatidae; genus Thermobia; species Thermobia domestica. The sequence goes on along the minus strand of NC_137457.1, from coordinate 11,314,010 downwards.
ATTAAAAGTCCTTATAGACCATGCGGATCAAATTCAGTTACGAGTAAGTTAGAGAAGTACAGAAGAGAGTAATAGACCTCAAGAAGTTAGCTGGGAAGGAAATGAAAAAGCTAAGGTCGGTAATTTTACTTTTGTACGCAAAGAGAAAGATCACAAGATAGAAATTATGTTTCATGTTTACAACGAATACTATCAGCAAGAAATGGGATTTAATCTGTTAATGTTAGGTATCTTCCATTAATTTTAAAGTCCGTTTTGTGATATTATTGTTTTAAATGTACATGCCTCAACAGAAGATAAGGATGTCGATATAAATGACAGTTTCTACGAAGAAGTAAATGTGTATTTGATCATCTTCTGCCAACTCCTATGCAATGTGAAGATAGGGCGAGAGGATATTTTCAAACCGATTACATTGAATGGAGGTCTGCATAAGGAAAGTAATGACAACGAGGTTAGACTCACAAATTTTGGAACATCCAAAAACTTATTGCGAAGTCAACAAAATTCAAATATAGTGACTTTCCTAAAATTACTTGGACATCACAGGATGAAAAAACGTAATGAAATTCTTGACATTTTAGTACATAGAAAACACTCTAGATCACGAAAATTTGGTCGCTAAGATAAGCTGACTATAGACATTGATCACTACCTGCTAGCAGGAATTATAAGAGAGAATATCGTCAAGTAAAGCAAATATACAATATCTCTAAACAAGGAAATTAAATGTAAAGAAGTTAGAAGAGAGGAAGGAGAGAGAATTACCAGCTTAGAATATCAAATATATTATCGGCTTTAGAAACTTCAAATTACATTAGTATTGATTTACTTGGATTTAAATTAGAGAAAGCATTAAAATTTCAGTAAATAAAAATTGGCACACGCGCAAACAGGTAGGAATAAACTATGGTTTGACCACGAGTTTACTAAAAAGCATAGAAGATAAAACAGGCTAAATTGCCTTGGCAAGAAACTACAAAAAAACATACAAAATCTTGTTGACAACAGGAGGAACATATTCAATACTTTTAGAACGAAGAAATGCAGTTTTCTGACAGCTAAAATTAATCCACTTGAAGATAACAGTGAAAACAAAATCATTTGGGATGTGCATAACAGAATCAATGAAGTTATAGGAGGCTATTATCCTTGCACATTTATTAAAGAAAGCCGATGGAAAAATCCTCAGTGATATATATAGTATCTCAATCATATCGAAACAGTTATTTGACGACTTTTTAAACACGCAGCCAAAAACTAACGTTGGTCGAGAAAAAGAGATCCATATAGCATGACCGTATATTCCAGGCCGTATCAGAACAGAAGTAGAATTTGCTAAAATGAAATTACAGAAACACAAGCCTCCGAGTATAGATGAATTTAGCCTTGGTTAACTTTATTCTAGGACAAAAATTATAAAACAATATGCACAAACTCATTCTAATTATTTCAAACAAGGAGCAATTCTCACAAACGTAGAAAGAGTGATTCTGGTTGTCGTCAGTGTCTTCATTTCGTAGCTGTTCCACCAACAAACGTAATTCTTTTGTTCCCCACATTCTTAGATTAGCTACTCGATCTATTGTGCTGCCAACAACAACTTTAATACGATGTTTTTCAATGTGAAACTATTGTTTTTTTTTTCGTGATTAAACCATCGGCTAATATTTTAGCGCCAAATGGTTCCCACACTCAGTAGTTTGTTAGACGTGTACTCTAAAAGAATAAGATGTGGGTCACATCGATCAATATGAATGAATGTCGACCCAGAAGAGAACTGATCTGGACCAATGTTGGGCGCTCCATATTGACAAAAACTTCAACCAATCAGCATTTGGCCCACATCGGGTATTGACAGTTAAATTTTGAGTCAGATTTTGGAAGACTAAAATTAAATAAACTGAACTCTCCAAACAGAGAACAATTTGACGTAGTCGTAGTCCTCGATATGTTACTTACATTGTTGGAAGCAATGTTGCTCATGCCTCCTATTTCATACAAAAATACGGGTTTTATGTTATTAATCAAAACTATAAACCTTACATAGAACTACTCAAACTGAGACCATACTTAGTGTGCTCATAAATTTCTCCTAATCTGTTAACATTTCAAGCATATAGTACAGATACTTCCGGAGTAGAAAAATAGACAGTCAAATATGTTTCATATTTTCAAAACAGTAAAAACAAATTGCACTCAACCAATCGTAATTAAACTTCGCGTGGTGGAGGACTTTGACTTATTCGGTAATGATGTGATATCCTATATTTGATTCCTTGTTTAAAATTAGTCAGATATTGAGTCGTACTTCAACGATAAAAAAATACATATACATCTGAACCAAATGTGTCGTGGTAGTAAACCTTGGTCTGCTATATTTCTGAGTTACGTGTAGTAAAGTAATTGATCGTGTTTTGGAGAACCAAAAATCATAGAGCAATTTCTTCAGATTTGCATATATACATCTTGTGCATTTAAACATATACATTACATCTTGCATATATACATCTTGTGCATTTATTCCACATTTACTTGGTAAATACTACGTTACACTTGTGTATGTTCTCGAGTTTTGAACGGTTGAATTTATCATAATTTCTAAAACCATAAACATAGCTTATTATCCGAATCAAGCATGATATCAGTAGATCATTGCAAGCAATTCAAGTGTATTAATCCTTATGGTGTCTAGAATTCTAGGACGCGCAATGGGTTAGCGGTAGGGCGATTACTTCTAGTACATGGTATCCTTGGTTCGATTGCTGTTAAGTAATTTTGTATTGGATAACATTATGATCGTGTTTTTTTTTCGGGGTAATCTCGATTCGTGAAGCCTTCTTAATTCACCAATTATTCCGCTATCATTCACTTGTCTTAATCAATCTTTCTCTCTTATGCTACTTGACATATTCATGGGACTTTGAACTCAAAGATTTAATTTAATTTTGATTCTATTTTGTTATTTGCAAAGTTAAAAGTTGGTTCACTTTGAACAATATAAACAAACCATAAAGATTGTTTAAATAGCAATTCAAATTAAGTCATTGACAAAATATAAATGATAAGAAGATTCACTTTCTAGAATTGTAGGTATTGCGCTTGTATATATCCTATTGGTAATGAAGAAACAAGGTATATCTAGAACACTTTGCTTCTGGCTTGAACACATAGCTTGATACAAGTAATTTAATTATTGAAACCCGTAAGTTATTGAAAAGAGACATTTTAAATTTTTCCTAAAGTATTATTTAAAGTATAGTTTTCACATAAAAATAAATGTTAACTCACTGACTTCAATTTGTGGTGTTTTTATTTCACTCTGGTTTGCCATCACATCTCCAACTGGTGGTTGTGAATCTGGACCTTTGTGGAAAAGATAATGTGATAATGATAATAATAATTTAACAATAACAATAATAATACTTTTATTTTCACTACTGTGAACAGATCATTGGAAAAAGTACAACACTATGTTAAAGCCGTTATACAATCATTTAAAACACACCAGAATAGTAATAATAATAAAAATACAATTAATTCATCTTGTCATCGTTCTCATCTTTGAGATATTTGAGATATCCAATTATATAAGAAATAATTATTTATCCACCAGAAGAAGTAGGAGGCAAGGTTTATAAATTATTTTAATTTTAATTAGATTATTTTAATTAGTTATTCAAACTTACAATAAAATACAGACATAATTTCTTAGTTATATTTTCACACATAATGTACCTGTACGTTTTGCTCAATAGTAATTGAAACTAATGTAGTTTTTACGACATGAATAAAGATGACTCGGTTTGTAAAAGTTAGGTTATTAGCTTGATTAAAGGTTGGTAGGAGATGGCTGTTTTGGGGCAAATTGTTTTGTTAATGAGGTAAGTTAGCAAATACGTATAATCTATTCACCATATCATTATAATCTTATCACCATTTTATTATAATATACTATTTTAAAATAATCATTTTGAAATTTTATATATTTAAATAAGATTGCAGGTACTCAGATATGACTAGCTGGTTTAATAATATTTTTCTGGTACTGTACTGTGCTACATATAAATACGGAATGTGTTTTTTAACATTAGATATGTCCATTTGTATTTGGGAAAAGTACAATGTACTTATAGTAGAATGTAACCATATAATTTATCTATTTAATACACTTTCTCTTTCCCTCCTTCTCTCCCTCCGTCCCTCATATATATAATATATTACTATATAGTTTGAAACATGTTTACAAACTGGTGGATATAAGTGTTGTTTAAAATTTCGAATATTTGTAAGTGGCATAGAATAGAAGCATGAAGAATTAGTAAAGCTAGTATAATTTGAAATCTATTAGTTATAGTTTCATCATAAACTAGCATACGCCAGAGTTGTTATGGTGGTTGAAATGTGATATATACACTTTTTTTTCGTGTATAGCTATATACACTTACTTCCCACCAGATTAAGTGCACCTGACCTCTCACACATACATTGACGTTGCGATTACTCACAATATTTGTTTAAAAAAGGTAAGGCCTGTAAGTACCAGTTGCAGAAATAGTGACAAGCGTAGTTGGATTTCGAAATGTTTGTCTGAGGGAAGATTGTTGGTTCTTGAAGAATGGACCACTCTTTTCAAAGATTATATATGAACAACTGTTCATATGTGGAGATTAAGATAATACAGGAAGATATCCGGGAACCAGTTACACTGGAAATATCACTGCATTCTCAATGAAAGTTAACTGTACCACCAAAGAGGATTGTATGAAGCATAATATAGTGCCTTTGGCACAAATTATCCTAGCGTTTTGAGCGTTACGTCAGTTCAAACCTCCCTGCATTCTCCTTTATTCAAGAGCCGCAGACCAATCTTAGTAGACATGCTGACAGTCATCCATTACACTGAACACCTTGTATGTGCTTGAAGGCACACGAATTGAACCATCAGACAGTGGGAACGCATAATAAGAAGTTATAATCCACTATTCCGCTTGCATCGCTCTGATGGGAAAGTCCGAGTTTGGTCAATAAACAAAGCCATCGATTCTGCGTATTAGGTTGGAAGGTTACAGTGCATTTGACGCAAATCATCCTAGCGTTTTGAGGGTTAGGTCAGTTTAAACTTCCCTGTATCCTCTCTTATCGAGAAGCTGCAGACCAATCTGAGTACACATGCTGACAGGTTTCCGTTACACTAAACACCTTGTATGTGCTTCAAGGCACAGGAATTGGACCATCGAACAATGGAAACGGATAATAATAAGTTATAAGCCATTGTTCTACTTGCACCGCTCTGATGGGAAGGTCCGAGATGGTTACAAAATATAAAGACATGGATCCTGCGCATTAAGTTGAAAAAATTCAGATGCCTTGATCAATTAAGCCTTGGAGAGTCTTGAGTTGGACTTCATTGCGAGCATTAGTCTGAGTAAGAAGATGCATGAATGACATCCTGTATCTAGACACACGAATTGCCATATACTCTAATTTATGACTATAATTCATGTAAGGAGAACAAGCATTTCCTAGCTTGTCAACTGTCTAGCCCACAGGTAGCGGACAACCAGATATTGGATCCAGGGACATTCTTCAGATTTCAGGTTAATGCAGTGGTCCTGTCCAGTCTAGATTTCAATCCAGTGGAACATACATGGAATATCTCGTAAGAACCATACGAGCATGCATCCCCCAACCGCGAGCACGAAAATACCTTTAGACGACTTCTAAGCACAGGTGGGATATTTTTTGCAGGGTATCCGCAGTTGTTAAGATTAGAGAAGGTCGACACGGTACTAGATCAGTGTGTCTCATACAGTTTCATATATATATATATATATATATATATATATATATATAGATAGATAGATAGATAGATAGATAGATAGATAGATAGATAGATAGATAGATAGATAGATATATTAGGGTGTCCCATATTTCGGGTAATTTCGTGTTGGAATACTCATACACCCCTAATGTATTCTATGTGATCGTAAACACGCGTATTAGTGAAATAGCAGCTCTCTATGAGAACGTTAACAAGTGCCGACTTTTCACGACAAAGTCATGAAATTACGTTTTCATATTATAAAATATTTAAAATTTCCAGCCGTAATAACGGAGAAACTAAAAGAGACAGAGAAACGAAACTTTGCATGAAGTAACTAGAGAAAGGACGACATCTACCCGTGTACTGGCGAACATCATAGGAAGAACAGTGTTGCCAACCCAAGAGAAAGTTTTACTTTTGTAAATAGTATGACCTAAATTGGATATCATCATTGGAAGCAACAACGAAAGAGAAAGCAAAAGAGATGGTAAGCGCAGATCAGTGTTGCAAACTTCTCGAGAAATAACGTGAAACATGTATTGGTGCACACAGGGAGTGAGGTACTATTGTTTGTACACCTTAAATCGGATATTGCCCAGAACTGTTTACGCTTACCCTAAGTATAGAAGAATCCTCTTAATAGTGTTGCCATCAACAGAAGGGAGAAATTGAGTTTGGAAGAAATACAATAACTTGGAAAAGGTTACTAGTGCTGTGGGGTTTAAAACCTATAACACAAGGTGGAAGAGTATGAGGAGTAGAGATGCAAAAAAGCCGGCTTTTTTGAATCGATGGCTTTTTCACATTAAAAGCCGGCTTTTTTGGGAAAGAAAACGAGAATTTTGGAAATTTTGGCTTTTTTCATTTTCATGATTTTTCTATCCAAATAGCTTTTTTATAGTATATTCTATAGTTAGATAACAATTCCATGACCTAAATGCCGTATTTAGCACTTTAATTCACCATCAAGAGGGATGGAGCACATGTTTTACGAATTAAAGCTAACATGAAGAATATAGTATTTGAGGGCGATTTTACAGGCTATTTAACTTTGTTTTAACTTTTGAGTTATCGACATTTTGTTTCTTCTAGATCAGTTTAGTTTGTCATCCGTGTTTCATTTTAATAGCTTAGTACTCTAGCTTGTAGCACAAAAGTTAAACTTACGTTTTTCTATATATCCGTCAAAGCATACGTTTTTTCAATATGTCCGTCAAACCGTACTTCCACATTTCTGTTATACTGTAGTTGTGCAATGATTTAGCAATAATTGTCCAGATACAAGCTTGAATACCAATTTATACAAATAATCAGTAGCGGATTTAAAAAAGTACTTTGGGAGGAGTTTCTCTGATTGTTTCGTTTTCTAAAAAGTCATAATTTTATTTGGGAGGTGCTTGAAGTTTATGAGTACAGGCATAACTAATATTTCGTTTCGTTTATATGTTTAGCAATAATCTTCCGGATACAACCTTGAAGATCATTTTATACTGAGAATTAGTGGCGAATTTAGAAAAGTATTTTGGGAGGGGTTTTCTTACTACTAATGTTTAGTTTTTCTAAACATTCGTAATTTTTATTTGACGGGAGCTTAAAGTTTATGAGTAAAGGCATAACTAATAGATATTTCGTTCGTTTTAGACATTCCGCAACTTTGGGGAACAGGCTTCAGTCCGAAAGACCGACCCCCTAACCTTCGCAAAACCGTCACTGCTGGTAATTAGTAATAATAACGATTTAAAAACAATAAGAAAGGAAGTCGGCCAATTCCTACACTCCTAGTCGGCCAGTACACGCACTATTTCTACATTCACAGATGGAATGAAAGAAAGCTTTATCAGAATGGTCGAATGCTGGGTTGAATCCCGGACTTCCCGATAGAAGCGCAAAAGCCAACCACTCAGTCATGTCTGTTGAGCAGTTGTATTTAGCTTAACTTAAATATATTCCGTAGTCCTTTTCTGGGGGGGGAGGAGTTCCGTAATGATATGTTGAGTCCCCCTTGTTAAAAATTCAGAAAACTTGAGGGCTGGGTAAACCGTGATGGTGGTCAAGGATGGCCATGTTGTGGTTTCCAAGGGGGGGGGGCAAGTATAAGCAACGTTTCAAAAAAAGTTTCAAATTTTGCTGTAACTAATGTAAAAATTCTATTGGATTTTCGATATTCTGAAGTACATTTTCTTCTAGGGGGTTCGAGCGCCCCCCTTGCCCCCCTGATGGACGCTCTTGATGGTGGTTATAAAAACTTAACTGTAGAATTTCAAGAATATACAGAACCAAAAGTTCCAGATGTGCAGCCTTTAATTGTATAATATAAATCTAAGTATTTCTCTTATGTTTTATTTTAATTTTATTTTGTTTCAAAAAGAGGGCATGGAATATTTTGAAGTAAAAATACTACATACAATTTTGCTAGTTATTTGTATATTTTTTTAAAAAGAAATATTTTGTATATTTTTTTGCTTTTAGGGTTGGCTCGTTTACACCAGCTGTTTTTTTTAATAACTGATATAAACCAAAAAAAGAACAAAAATGCGAATCGTGTGAACTTCATGGTGACGTTTCCACATGTCAAACCATCTGCATTAGTCTTATTTCCTTTTCACCTTTTAATCAAGGTGTCCAATGTCCGATTCTCGGTCGAACCACAACCCTTCTCTCAGGTGTAAACTAAGTAGCGGTTCGGATGTCACTTTAAGCGAAAGTCTTCTTGATAACCTCGGTATTACGTAAGGATGTTAAGTCTAAACATACGAAACGAAACCAAATTATATATTTCTGCATGCCTGTTGTTTTATAAAGAAGGCAAGGTTGCTTAAATATATTGATTGAAATTGGTAAAATTTATCGATTGCCTACGTAGCTTCCAACATAAGCTTGGATTGGACTTTCAATGATATCTTCATACTAAATTTGTAATTTAATACCTCACTTTTAGCGTACTGATTATAATACGTTGACCTTTAAATTTTACATGGAAAGCAATAACAGGATTTTCCCGTTATTGTTTTACATTTAAAATAATGACGGGATTTTCCCGATGGCTAGGGTGGGAGTTTCTCAACTTAAGAAATTTACTGACCGGACTTCTTTAAGCTTATGGGACCTCTTCCAGAATAACCCCGTTGTTGCATAATACCACCTAGGCGAAAAAAACTATTTTCTGTGAATATGTAATATAAATACATAAAGCAAAATATCTAAATCAAAAAACATGGTTTAAACCCCAAAAAAGCCTGGTTTAAATTGCCGCCAAAAAACGGGTTTCTGGCATTTTTAGAAACAACCATGGTTCTTGCCAACTCTGCTTACTTTTGTATATAGGAGGTTAATTTTTTTTATTATATACATTGGTTAATCCTTTGGAATTCATAATGTAAAAATGTTGAAGTGAAATTGTTATAGGAGGCACACATATAGCTATGTTCTATTTAGAATTTTTATGTTAATTTCAAGCGAAATTTTTGCATAATATTAAAATAATTTACATATCAATAGGTTAATTAAGAATATATAAGTTAGTTAGGTTAATTAGTATATAAAATAGGTGAATTAAACATTGTCATTTGGAATATAAAAATATATGTAGGAAAGAAAACTTAACTTGGAAAAGCACCACTGAGTAAAAAAAAAAAAAAAAAAAAAAAAAGAGAGAGAGAGAGAAATTGTTCCGTAGCAGTTAAAAGCTGTGTACGTGCACCCAGGATTGCTATCTAGAGTTAAAAAAGAATTGTGGTATGAGAGAAATTTTATCTAGGTCATATATTTAAATCATACTTCTAACTCAGTTAGGTAGAAGTGAGCAGAGTTGCTAATGTTGCTGCAGATAGTGCCCTGGCGACATAGATCCTATCCCATTAGCTTTGTGTATTTCTGCTCAGATATTTTAGCAAGTGGGTTTGAATTCTTGGGAACAATAAGGTGTTACTTTTTAGTAAAGTGACCATTTTTGACACTAGAAACTTCGAAAGCGTGGGTTGGATCAAGCAAGAAAACTATCCTATATTTTTTTTTCTTCAAAGCGCGGTTTCGACAAGGAAGAGCTTCTGCTCTTCCTGCGAGTGGGTTTCCCCCCCATTGAAAATTATGAATGCAGTCATATCTTAGAATTATTACATATTTAGAATTGTAGAAATGTAAGATAAGATGTAATTTTGGTCAGAAAAGATTTTTCGTTGTTACCTTAACTTTAAAACAAAAGCTTATTACTTTACTGTGCTTGGTGTTGACATTGCTGTAATTGAGACGACAGCGATACGCAGTACCGTGAATATCATAGCAGCCGATATGTGTATATTTATTGATTATTAATTCTAAATTGAATGTCACTGCTGGAATCCTATGTAAATATAATCAGAGGAATATTAGGTACAATGTAATATAGAATATATTGTTGATTCATGATAATTATTGTGAAAAAAAGTGAAAAACCATGAACAAATGTGTGTGTGGAGGTTGCGAGAGATCACCGCTAGAGTACTCTGGCGATGTAAACAAACGCACATGGACTGGGTTCGGCAAGGAAGATTTTTACAAAGAAAATGTACAGTGACGCCGGGGAAAACAATACGAAAACAAGTATTTAACATTTGAATAACAAAGTGTATGATACACCGTTTTAAAGCTTAGTATTTCCTCTATCCAGTGGTCAAACTCAATACAGATGACAAGCAATAATAATCTAAGAATAAATGAAAGATTACATGAAAATGTACTACCCAGACATTTTGGCGACAAAACCATTAGGGTCCGCGAAAAGGGACTATACATTGAATTTTGGGTAGGTCAGGAGCGAGCCTTTGAAAATCGTGTTGTTTCCTCTGAAAGAAAACTGTTTGACAGGGAAGGAGCGAGTTAGTTGGTGTTAAGACGCGATACACAGAGGTCTTCCTCTGTAATAGTTAGTGCAAGACTCATCGTGACAATGGTCTGTTTTGTGAGATAGGCACATTTAAATAGTAGAATCGCGGTGTTACTCGAGATTGAGTTTTTTTTCTTTCGTCTCGATCTGACTGTCTCAGAACTTAACGTAATCTCAGTGTATGCTTTACGGGGAACACATGTTGCGAGACGAGATGTTAAAAAGAGGAGAGTTGGAATATTTTTTTTAAAGCAGAGACTGAGTCTTAAATCTGCAGCTAGGACAATGACTACTAGCGTATAACTCTCGTATGTAGTTTGCCGTGTGATATATGTATAAAATCTTAAAAGTAAAATTTTAAGTGCGTCATATGTGGCCGATGTAGTGAGATCTTTGGAACTGGATCGTAGAATCAGAACATTTTCAGAGACTTTGAGGCAATCCAGATGATAATTATCCAGTAACACTGCATGAAATAGATGTCTTCAAACGGATCCAGAGATACTAAGAGAGAGACACCAGTGCAGTGGAGAAACAACAGAGCAGCACCCAGTAGCAGCAATTGATATCATCTAGGAGGTTCCAGGATGCCGAACGAACTTCAGTGAGAAGAGAAAGGACTGAAGGAAGAAGACAATGAAAAACACGTCAAAACAATACGTGCACAAACTATGAACAGAAATATATAATGGCCAAATTTTCATAAAAAGAAAAATATTTTTTGTTTTGTTTTGACCGGTCACTTCAATTTAATATTCGTGTGAATATAAAATAATTTTTTTATATGTGTGTGTGAATATCAGTGTTGAAAATCTGTATGATTTCTGTGGAGGAGTGGAGTTTTTTTTTTATTTTATCAACATTAAAAATTCGACAAAATAACATGGAAGTCTTTCTTGTACGGATTTCAGACATCAATTAAGGTATGTGGAAAATTTCGCATATGTTTTTCTTTTACAGCATGGCAAGAACATGTACAGAGATGGGTGTATGGTTGTAATCTGACCATTTCAATGGAGCATCTGAGTTGAAGTAAAGCCACTGATTACCTGAGTTAAAGAGTATTTTGTATATTTCAAATCACTTAATTTTTTTTTTTAAAAAAAAGCTCTACCGAATATTTCATTTATATCTTTAATATTTAAGAAATCCAATTAATTAATATAACTCATTTACATAACTTCTGTTAATTACTTAATTTAAATACTTCTTGGGACTGTCCATTCAGGGCACTCCACCTTTGTGGTGCGAATATTTAAGTATTTTAATTTCGAAATCTGGCTATGCCCAACACGTTCACTTTAGCCCACTACATTGTTTAAAATATCTTTTCGAAATTCATGGTTTATTTTCGAGGTTTTATATTATTATCGGCATCAACCACTAATTAAATGACTTTTTGTGTTATAGAGAAGCGAAACAAAGTCTGCCTTATCAATTTAAAGCAGAATTTTGAAAAAAGCCCAAAATTTCCCAAGCAAAAAAGCTAAGCAGAAAAAACCGAGTTTTTTCCCAAAAAGCCGGTTTTTTTCCGAGCCCTTGCATCTCTAATGAGGAGTAGTGTCGTGGTTATGTGAGATTGATATATCACGTACTTGCAGATATATTCGGTATCTTGTTAAAGCAGAGAAGTAAGGTTTGTAAAAGATGGCAACCCTGCAGAGCGGCGGCTTTCTTTCTTAATGTCATCATGGTTATCAGTGTCCTCAAAAGCCTACGAGTACGTAAACCCATGCAAACGGAACGCTGTTTTCATATCTTAACCAGCTTGCTCGGATTCCATCCCGCTGTGCAGCTTTGCCACATTTTACATACTTTATTTTTCAGTTTTTACAAGATATCGTATATCTCGGTCAGTTATCGATCCCACATAATCACGGTTCTACCTTTCATGCTCTACCACCTTGCATTACAGTCTCTAAGCATACAGCACTAGTGACCTTTTCCAAATTATTGTATGTTTTCCAAACTCAATTTTTCTCTTCTGTTGATGGCAACACTGTTCTACTGATCCTTCTAGACTTAAAGTCAACGCAAACAGTTCTTCTCAATATCTGATTTAAGGTGTACAAAACGTTATTAACTCACTCACTATGTGCACCAACATATTACACGTTATTTCTCGAGAAGATTCCAACACTGATCTGCGTTTACCATCTCCTTTGCTTTATTTTCATTGTTGGTTCGAACGATGATATTTAATTTCGGTCATTTCATTTACAAAAACAAAACTTTCTCTTGGGTTGGCAACACTGTTCTTCAAACGAGTTTCGTCAGTACACGAGCAGATGTCGTTCTTTCTCTAGTTCCTTCGTGCAAAGTTTCGTTTCTCTGTCTCTTTTAGTTTCTCCGTTATCATGGTTTGGAAATTCTAAATTATTTTATAATGTGAAAACTTCATTTCATTACTTTGTCGTCAAGTCGGCACGGGTTAGTGTTCTCGAAGACAACTGCTATTTCAGTAATTTGTGTTTATTGTCATATAGAATACTTTATCGGGGTGTGCGTATCGCAACACGAAATTACCCAAAATAAGGGACACCCTAATATATATATAACATTTTCCCTTTTGGAAGAAAACAGCCCAAGATGGAGTAACGTCAGGTGCCTTGTTTGCAGCGCTAGCGACCACCAGAGTGTTGTTCCATATTACGTATAGAGCAGTAAAAGTCAGTTTACAGTCAGCTGAGCAGGTGATGATAGTGCTGTGTTTTAAGATGTTCAATTATTGGCTTACGTTATGTACTTCGAGTATTAAAAAAGTAATTAATTTGAGTGTATCACGAGGAATATTTCAGGGCTTGTCATGACCTACAAAACTCACGAGAAAGTCGCTATCCAAAGAGATATTATTAGTCGAAAGAACGACAATTTATAAAAAGTAATTAAACGGTTTGCTAATTATAACCGTCTTGAAACTGTGATATAATTCAGGAAGGAAGACATGCAGCACATTTTTCAACCTGTGTCGAAACTGTCATTAGTGAGTTGCATGTCACAGACATGCATTATCGGTTTATGAAGTTTAAACAGCAGCTAAAAGGTCGTGCTAGAACCCCAAGTCTATAGAGCATGGTATACAAACCTATCATTACTGGAAACGTGTGGCAAATCATTGTTCACCATATCTTAAAGAATGGAGTTTCTTTTGTGTATCCCAAGAACATTTCTCTCTACAATTTAATATATCTTTCGAACTCCAATATGCATAAAACTTTGTTCTTTCTATTTAGTGAGCAAATGTTGTAAAACATACGGAAAGGGGTTAATTATATACGTTTTTCTTCTCAGGAATTCGTTCAATTACATTTATATTAAATTATTGAAAAAAAAACTAGTATAATTTTAGTATAAATTTATTGAGCAGTGTTCAACATATAGCACATACTGTATTATACGACGAAAAGATGTTCTTCGCGATTCATCATGTTAAGAACACACAGTGAAAAATATGTTAGCATTTTAAAATCCCTACGAGGAAACAGAAAATAACATGATTTCAAAAGTATTTGATATAGATTCAGGGTACTAAATAAATTTCGTTTGTACTCTTATTAATAAATTTGCATAAAAAAATTATGTAAAAGCAATACATGTTAAATTTTAAATATTGATTACCATCATGGACTAATATAAGTTATTAAGGCTGATTTTGGAATAGAATCAGCGCTTCAGCAAATACTTCCACCTCTGCCTTATACTCGTATTGAAATTGGAAGTGGTATATATTTCGCACTTCTAGTTGCGATATAATCCTTATATAGTTTAGAAATCTACCGCAGTTCCACAATGTATAACAAAACTCACTGGCAAAACTTTCAAAAGTATGACACGACATTAACAAGGAAAGTATATTTTCTTCTAGTTCATAATTACTATTCCCTAAATATCCCTTTTCATTATGTAATACCTTTACCTAAATTCTCGAATGCGACATTATGTCAAATTTGATATCAAGTCCCACTATGAATTTGATTCAGAGATAAGATATCTTTCACTATTAGCGTTCGTACATTGCATACTAAGAACCGTGATTTCCTAGGTTATATTTACACATAGTTTTATGACTTACCAGTTTCGCCTTCCGGTATGGCCAAGGTAGTTTCATTCTGTACATTCTCTTCAGGTTGTAATTGTATGATTGATTCTACATGTAAATAATAATGATAACAATTATTCTAATATCGAATAAGCTCCATGTTTATGTTACAGTGTTATATTGTTGTAGCACTGTAAGGTAATTGGAATTATAACAGACAATTGTTATAGGTAACATGTATCCTCTATAGATTATCATGTATATTTTGCAGGAGATAATGCAATATAATCTAATATCTACGTATTAAGTTCAGTAGTATATTTGGAGGCTCTTAATTAAGTCAAAAGGTCTTAGCTGATTAAGAAAATTTAATTTAAAAATCTAATTTAAGAAAATCTCATTTGTAAACACTTGGGACTTAAGATTTCTGATCATTGACAATTAAAGCAATTTACTAACTTCTATATAGGTTTCATAGTGTCATGAAGATAAATAATGATTAAGTCATGTTATTACGGAAATTTCTACAAAAAAGTTCTCCAAGTGTAAGACAAGCAACTTCTGCTGCCCATACGTGCTGCCATTGTATTGTACACTACTTTTAAACAGAAAATATTGAAGTATTTTATCTTTATACTGAAAATTAGTGTATTTTAACCGCAAAATAGTAATAACTTACACTCAATTTACAACGCAAATGAAGAGATATTACAAGCCAATAAAATGAATGCAAATGACAAATACTGAACCATAAACACATTACACTGTAACATTGGTATAAAGAAAATATAATGAAGTAATTCATTCAGCCACTTTTTTAAACGTAAAGAAAGCAAATTAATGCAAGAGTAATGCCATCAGATATTTGATATTTTATTTCCTTGATTCCTAAAAGTGTTACCTCAGCAACACAAATCCAACGCAAGTCCGTAATATTCTTTACAAAACTTGATTCAAGGGAAAACATACCGGAATGAGCTTAAGCATGCAAAAAAAAAAAGAAACGTTAATATTCGTCTCTTGGAATGAAAGAACTGTTTTGAAAGTAATAACTATAAAAAGTCACCTTTCTAAGAAAGAGCGAGTTAAATTGTTCTTTGTAATTTGGTCTTAATTTTGTCACTTTTAGAAAAATCTGATTTTATAACATTCAGGATTTTCTATTCGTCTTTCAAACTTGGAATTTCGTGATCTATGGAAATTTATTTTTCTTACAGTTACTTTGTGAACTAAAAATTGTTTTCAACTTACCAGGTATATTTTGAGGCATGCCGATCTCCATTTCAGGAGATGTTGATCCTTCAACGAGTGATGAGTAATCCAGGCCTGTGCAGAAGAAAAACTGAGATGAAGAAGATATAAGGATACGCACTGCTAGAATTAACCTGGCTACTTGCATAGCTTTCTATTTGTTTTACTTAGCATATTTTCATAGCTTAAACAAAAATTACGTTCAGATTTAAATTGCAGTTTCTAACAGAGGAAAATGTGTTGAACCATTATTTTAGAAAAACACGAACCATTGTTTTAAAGATTAAGTTTCCACACTCTGCATACTTCAAATAAGCTGGACGTTATGTCGCTCCAACATTTTTCTGAAAGGAAGTGATGCTTAAAACTTGTAGGTAAGTGGATGTCACTACCACGTAGCTAGTTCGGCAGTGAGCAATTAAATTTGAGCCACAACTTGAAAAACTGGTAACACAAAGTAAAAACATTCAAAGGATAATGCATTGGATGTGCTCCATAGGAATTTACTACTACCAAAGGTATATAATTTATATCTAGATACAGATAGGAAAGTCTTTATAAATAAATCAGTAGAAGTTGCAAAGGAGAGAAGGCAAAACGTGCATATGGGAATTTTAAATACAAATCAGGAAATGGTAAATAAAGTTAGTAGGTGTACAATTTTGTTCCTCCCATTTTCCAAGAGATAACTCTAGAGGAAATAGTGGTGGAAATAAACAGATGTGGACGTCATGTAATTTAGGTATTTGTCAGCATAAATCATTCAGTCGATTTGTGTCCGCATCCTACAGTTATTCTCGATTGAAACTGGTTTAAGAGCCAAATTCTCGTCATTTCAGAGAGGTTTTAAATTTTTGCTTCTATACGAAGAAATCTATATGAAGAATTCTGCGTCAGTACGATGAAACTCATCAAATGTTCTCAAACATTCATGGTAAGACTGGTAGTTTCGCGAGTGGATTCGACGCTTCAAGAACGATTATTTTGACATTAAAGACCAGTATAGCGTTTAAAAGAGTTATTCAAAGAGGAAGAATTTTAGACATTACTGCTGGGTAACTCATGTCAAAGACAGAAAAATTTGACAGGATCATCAGGATTAACTCAAGAGCCCATTTCGAAATGCCCCATGTCCATAGAATTGATTCAGTAACAAAGAAATTGGGTGCCGTACGAGTTGAAACAAAGAGATGTTGAATTGCAAAGACAGAAAGGATTTCTATATTGCATTGTGACTTGGGAAGAGAAGTAGGTTCAGTTTGATAATCACGAGAATGGAAAATAATTTATACTTCCTAGCCATGCTTCCATGTTGGCGGAAAACCTCATTTTCACAGCTCCAAGATCATGCTCTGTATTTGGTGGGCGCAGCTTACCGTATTGTATTATGAGCTGCTAGAAATAACAGAAACAATCACAGGCGATCTGTATTGAAAGCAATTAATGCCTTAAAAGTCGAGAGTTGAAAGACAAAATTCCGCAAAACAATGAGAATGACGATAAAGTGATTGCTTAGCATAAAAATGCTCGACCCCCATGCTCAATATCGGTCAAAAATATACTTGGAAACGTTGAAATTGGAAGCCTTGTACCTCCTCAAATATTTCCCAGACATTGCTCCCTATGACTACTATTAGTTTAAATCAATACCACACGGTCTGTCTAACCACCACTTACGGTTGTAAGAAGAAGGCAAAAGTGACAAAAAATTATATCCATACTTGGATCACCTAAAAGAATGATCAGCTTTTTTCGAAACGGGATTCGTACACTACAGGAAAGGTGGGAGAAAGTAGTGGAGAGCAATGGAAAATATTTTGAGTATTAAATGTATAACTAACTACCTAACTAACTCTATGGCCTATGGGACCCCGGAGGTTCAATACCGCGTTCACAAAAGCTCTACACTGACTTCTATTCTCCGCCAACTGGATCCAGTTTCTACTTTGTATTCCTATCTCT